>NW_022900914.1:36240796-36274657 GCF_012274545.1 Fukomys damarensis | reverse complement strand
CTCTCTCTCTCTCTCTCTCTCTCCCATGAGTGGATGAACATCAGAAAGGCCATCTAAAGACAGAAAGAAACTATGGCTGAAAATCAGGAAAGGATGTCTTACCAACAACTGAACCCAATGGTACCTTGTTCTTGTACTTAGCAGGTTCCAGAACTCACAAATGAATATCTATTTTTTTAAAACCACCTAGTCTATAGTGTTTTGTTTTATGCCACCTGAGAAGACTGATAACATTCAATTCCCTGTGACCTATCTGACTTTGAACACATTTTAGTTCTCTACTGAGAGGGGGGCTAATGGTCCATTTCTCCAATGTCATGTACATACCTATCGATAGTAGCCATCTGGTGACAATAACTTAATCTAGTAGCACAGGTGGGCAGTGCAGATGAAAGCTTAGCACTGGCAGATAAAAAGACATATGTGTGTGTGTGTGCTTGTGTGTGTAGATATATATAGTATATTTAGGTATATATACATATATAGATATAGATATATGGAATACTATTATTCAGAATTTATAAAGAAAAACATCCTGCCATTTACAACACAGATGAGACTAAGGGGCACTATGCTAAGAGAAATGAGGCAGAACCAGGCATGTTTTCATCCAAAATGTTAAGTTCATAAGAACTAGAGAAAATGGGAGATTTGGTCAAAGTATATAAATTTTCAGTTATATAACGAATACGTTCCAGAAATGTATAACATGGGGACTGTAGTTGATAATGAATACTGTGCATCTGAAATCTGATAAGAAAAGAAGATTCTAATATTCACCACACATACACACACCAGGGAATTCAAGAGGATGAATATGTTAACTGCTTGATTGTAGTGATCATTTTACAGTGTATATCAAAATATCAGCTTGCATATATATAATTTTTATTTGTCAACTCTACCTCAATAAAACTGGGCAAAAAGAAAGTTTGGAGTGCAAGGACAATCCCTCTGTCAGCTGTGTAGATCTGAGGTTATGCATTCACCCTGTACATTTGTATCAAAAAAAGAAGTTGAACTAGGAATTTCAGAGTGCTCCAAAGGAACTTCAGAGTCTCTCAGAGGTTCCTATTGGCTTTACTAGCTGAGCTTTCACATTAGACATCCACGCTTGCCATCCCAACTCCAACCAGAACTGTACTATTTTAATTTTCCATATCCACCAGGATTCTGTATAATGTCTCACTGGGATAAAATCTACTATAAAAACAATGACAATAAAAAAAACAAAACAATGTTTGTAATCTAAGGACCCCACTAATATCAAGGTGCTTGTTAGCTTCTTCACTTTGTGACATGTTTGGGGTCAGGCCAACCCCCAAGGTTCCTTTCAAATCAGAGCAGGTAGTTCTGATCTTGCTTGGATCAGCCTGTGTTATTGAAGGTACTCTCCACATAAATTCTTAGAGGATTTCCCCCTAACCTTTGAGGTCTAGTAGGCCTTATGTAACCCAGTATTCTGGATTCACTCAGAAGAGCATGGGTGAAATAAATTCTTTGCGTTTGCCCCTGGCCTAGACCCACTCTGCAAAGGTTCTGCGATCTTAGGGGTCTGACTCACGGAGTTTAATGGCATTCTACAAAAATTCACTGAACATCAATTACAGACTATCTGAGGATCTCCACTAGCTTAGTACTGCCAAACTTTGGGTTGAACTTTGTGATTCTGTTTTCATTTTTACTTTTGCTTTTGTTACTGATTTTCCCAGAAACTCCATACAACAGTATAGAATAAGAAAACTAAGGAACTGCTGTTTACTTTTTATGCTGAATATACCCATTGAAACTTTCCAAGTTTTATTAAGCACTGAATGCCCATTTCTGAGCTAGGTACAAGGATAAGAAGAAAAGTTTAAAAGATATGGCTCCTGTCTTCAAGACTTTATAATGTATCTAGGAGAAAAAAACTTTCAAACACACCAGCAGGCAACAAACGAAGACCACTAAATTAGCTATAACCACCTGCCAAAGGTATGGTACAGAATCTAAATCCAATCAGCTCCCTAGAACCAGCAAGATCACGGGTAGGCTAGAGTTTGGGGGAACTTGACCTGTTCAGTTTGCTTGTTTGTTTGTTTAAAATGGGATCTCCCTATGGTGCCTAGGCTGGTACTGAGCTCTTGGACTCAAAGGACCACTCTGTCTAAGTCTCTGCAGTGCTGGGACTACAAATGTGCACTACAGGGTCCGGCATTGCATCTATGGGTTGAAGGACTATAAATGTTTGGATACAGAGAATGACTGCTCCTGGGAAAAGCAAAGAAATAAAAAGCCGAAGGAAGCCAACCGTTTTGGAGTAAAAAGGTGCTGTGTCAGGGAGTCTAGACACCCAGCTTTGCTGCAGTTTGGCCAAGGGTGCTGTGCAAGTGACTCACTCACTCTGGATCACACGCCATCACCTCCAACAGAAACGGGCTCATGGGCTCTGACGTGTCTCGAAGACACAACTTGATTTAAATGTGTTTAATGTTTGCAACATGCTCAGTGCTCACTACCTGCGAGAGAGGCACACATTATTATTACCACAATCATCATTTACCACCTGCTTGCCTCACTTGAACCCATTACTCATGCCGTCCCTCTCCCTGGAGGAGCACTTCCTCATCGCCCAGGTCCGTACACTGACTCTTTGGGAGATGCACAATGCGCTACTCCTTGAAATTTAAAGTGACCACTTCCAAATGCTTGGGGGGACTTGAAAGGGAAAGTGGGACTAGAATGTCATCAAGGAGGGGTCTTCCCACCTGAGAACAATCTTTCTCATTTTCCTGTGTTTTCCGTGATCTCTTTTTCCTAAACCAGCAAAGTTAATCTGGAACAAAATTCACATTTTTTAAGGGAGAAATTCTGCCAACCTTGTTAATCTTATGCAGATGTGATGATACTTTTACTATGTTATAGTATGGCGCCTTAGAAAACAAGTTAGAAGGAGGAGGGAAAAAAAAACCTCAAAAAACAACAAATATTCACCAACCCATATGGTCAGTAATTGGTGTTTAATAGTCCTCCTATTACAAACCTAAGAGGCAGCAGTCTGAATTACCAGTAGAGTATTAATAAACAGGAATGAGTTAATAGTGCATAAAGACCTTCTAGTGGAACAGTGGGGGAGTTGAATATTCTTTTCTTCAGTCAGCTGTAAGTAATTACTGCATGGTGTGCTTCTGACTATTACCATAACAGAGCAATTGGACGTGAAGAATGGATAGCAGTATGGACATGGAGGTATTTTTAGAATATCAGCAGTGAAGCAGGTAACTGGCCTACTCCACTAAAAACCTTTAAATAAGTTTAGAAAGACTTTTTTCCTTATGACATTTAGTCATGGTAGAATTTTTTAAAAGATCAATCTAATAAATTATTTAAACTAACTTTACAAAGAGAGTGCTTGTGATATGTAAATAAGAAGGCAAGAAGGGAAGAAGGAAAAACCTAGAAAGCCCAGGCAGACAGGAGGCATCTAGCCTATGTTACTGTAACTACATAATCACAGGTTCCTTCCTGCCCCTCGGAGACACAGGCTTCCTCTGCCTGGATGCTGAATCTGCTTGACTGGCTCCCACTGGCTGCTCAGGTGAAAGAGAAAATATTCAAATCAGAGCTGTAACTATGATTGCTGGAGTTGTGGGTTTTCTAAAATTGAGTTAGTCATCCTCAGTGATTTAATGATGCATATCATTTACTTTAAAACATTATTACAGGGGGCATTGACTGAGCTGCAGTTCCCTTTTTGTGGGACTGCCCATTATGGGATGCGGTAGGTTATATCATGGACAGTGCAGGCTGAGATACTGTCTAAAGGCACAACTTACATTCTCAGATGAAAACAGCTTGAGACTTTGATTGAGAAAGCAGTAATTTTGCAAATGCATACAAATATCATTTAAGGAATATTTTGATTTTTTTTTCAGCATGTAAGTCCTTCTCCTGCTTCCTGGATGCAAGAGCTGATGCTGATTTTTCAATTTGCAGGTTTGTTAAGCATCATGGAATGTTTTGGTTCTCAATCAAGAATATTCTTCCCAAGTGGTTCCAAAGTCCTACGCTTGAAAATAAACCTGTGTCCTTTTTGTCTCCTACCAGTATGTGCTCCAAGATATAAAAGCAGCACAGGTTTGAGGAAGGGAATACCTTTGATTGAACCATTCTATAGATTTTTAACCTGCCACTCTCATGGGCTGCAAGCTTTCTTAAGGCAGGGCAGTCTGTTCTCCTCTTTGAGCGGTGCTGGCAGCTGGAGTCCAATGAGGATGGTGAGCAGCCAGGACCCAAGTCCTCTTCCTGGCAGGATTCCTTTCCTGTGTTAAAGCACAGGCCATGAACAGTCTGACCTGCCCTAGGGCTGATGACCTGAGAGTTCCACCTAAAAAGAAGTCCTTTCCCAAAAAATGTGTGCGAAATAAACACCCTCATTTTTCCTTAAAAAAAAAAAAAAAATACATCAGTGTGTTTGAGCTACCCCAACCAGGATATTCTGATTCATTCACACAAAACTGCTTTCTTGCTAAAAGATGCTGCAGTGTAAATTTACAACCGTGTGTCACCTCTTTAGCTGGTGAGTCTGAATAGAAGGCAAGTGAACATCTACAGAGGTGTTATTGTGACCCATCGAAAGCATCAGCTTCTCCACATTACTAGTTTCGCTTTTATCATGTGTTGGAAATAGAATAATTCTCTTCCTCTTAGATCTACAGAAAGATGAGGACAAAAGAAAATCTAATTAAAACTTAAGCAAAAAAAATTCACATAGGACAAAGATCAAGTCATTCCTACAAAGTGCTTAAGAAATCACGATTTAAGGCAGTTCAGTGTTTAGCAACTTTTATGTTTCTAATTCAGTGAAATTTTGAGCCACAGCTGGTTTTGTATGTGACTGCACTGGTAATAGTCATTGGGGTGTCCCATCTACGTTTATTCTGCATGTCCTAATAATTATGACGTCAAGGTCATGACAACATCTCTAGCTTCTATAGGCAGGGTTGATTCCCTATCTAAGGACCAGTGCAAGGACTTCCAGATGAAAACATCCCACTAACAGTCAGAGATGTTAGTATTTCAGATTTAGAATGTCTTCTGGGGAGTAAAGGTAAGAATTCTCCCAAGAGTGGGTCTAAGGAGGGAAAAGAGGATGCCAACTCTATTCTATTTCCATTTAGTTCTGAGGAAAGAAACCTGGAATTGTTAAGCACCTATGCCATTTTAGAGGCCACCATTTCATGTCTTCCTTATTTTAGCTGATAACTTTAGAGTCAATAATTCTTAGTATTTTCAGATGTTCCCATGTACCATAGTGTGGCCACCACCTACTTCACTTCTTTCATTGTTTATTATCTTCCTGTAGTCTTATTTCAATTTCTTCACCACTTCGAATTTATTCCTACCTCCTATTTTCTCTACCTGGAATGTAGTCAGCCTCAGTTATAATCTCATCTCAAGATCTAAATACTAAAAAAGAGTCACTAAATTTTCTGGAAGATAAGTTAGGCAGAACTCTTTAAGATACTGGCATAGGAAAAGACTTTATGAACAAATCCTCAGTAGCATGGGAGCTAGCAGAAAGAATCAACAACTGGGATCTCATCTTTTTAAGAAGCTTCTGCACTGCAAAAGAAATCATCAATAGAAGTAAGAGACAACGTACAATGAGGGGAAAAAATTTTACCAGCTGCTCCTCAGACAAAGGACTATTATCTAGAATAGATAAATCACTAAAAAAAAAATCAGGCCCCCAAATATAAAGACTCCATTCAAAAATGGGCATCTGAAATGAACAGACATTTCTCAGACAAAGAAGTAAAAGCAGCAAGTAAATATATGAAAAAATGTTCCACATTACTGGTCATTCGAGAGATGCAGATGAAAACAACAATGAGATTCCACCTCATCCCAAAAAGAATGGCTGCTATGAAGAAATCAACCAATAGCAAATGTTGGCAGGGTTGTGGGAAGAAAGGAATCCTTCTCCATTGTTGGTGAGAGTGCAGACTGGTGCAACCACTATGGAAATCAATATGGAGATACCTCAAAGAACTAGGATTAGAGGTTCCATTTGACCCAGTCATCCTGCTGCTCGGTATCTTTCCAAAAGAATTAAAAGAATCACATCACAGTGATATATGAGCACCTATGTTTATAGCAGCACAGTTTGTATTAGCTAAAACTTGGAAACAGCCCTTTTGCCCATAAGTTGGAGACTGGATAAAGAAGATGTGGCTTTTCTATAAAATGGAATACTACTCAGCCATAAAGAATGAGAAATTAGATTCATTCATAGGAAAATGGATACATATTGAGGATATACTCCTAAGTGAAATAAATAAGCCACACATGTATAAATACCAAATAGTTTCTCTGGTGTGAAAAACTACAATGGTACAAAAGATCCTAACGGTATAATTAACAATGTGAAATAGGAAGAAATGGGCTAAAGGTGTAGGGAAAGTGGGGAGGGTAGGGGAAAGGAAATAAGGGAAAAGAAACAAAAAAAATGAGAAAATGAAAAAATGGAAATAAAGTATTTGTAAATAGGGAAGGGGGGGTGAAAGGAGAGCAGGCGAAGGGGGAAAAATGAGAACCAAGACCTGTCATGTAGAGGTACAAGATGGCAATGATGAAACTAACTGTACTGTATGCCTAAAATGTACCAATAAACTCAATGAGAGAAAAAGAAAAAAGAAAAAAAGAATTCTTAGTGACTTTTCAGGTATTCTGTAAGCTTGCTTCATTTTCTCCACAGGTTTTATACTAGCTAATATATTCTTGTTTGCATATGAGTTTGACTGAATTGTTCTTTATTCGTGACTCCCTCCCAGGGAAATGCACGCTGCTATGGTTGGGATCTAGTTTGAAGTGTCATCCAGTGGTTCACATGCTGGAGTCTTAGTTCCTAATGTGGCGATGTTGAGAGCCAGAGAAAACTTTAATAGGTGAGGCCTAGTAAGAAGTAATTAGGTCACTGGGGTTATCATTCTCAGAAGAAATGAATGTAGTTCTTGCAGGATCCCACTTTTCTTCACTCTATGAGTGGAAAATTCTCCTTTAATCCATTCATGTGGGACTTGACATGTGAATTGTCTTGTTTAATGAAATGTTGGTAAATGTGACAAAGGCAGAGACTTAGGTTTGCTGCATAATCTGGTGTTTCTGGTCCCAGGAGACTGAAGAGATGAGGGGAGCAGAGAAGATCTCACTGACAGGTTAACTCCCAGATAAGTTTAATCTTGTCATGACCAGTTACCTTCTAGCTGTCTCACAAAAGCGTTAGTGTGACAAATGAATATTGAGCACTGCCATTCAGAAATTTTAGAGTTATTTGTTTTACAGCACTATTGTAGGATAAATGCTGACTTATACAATTTATGTTCATTTATTGTATGCCACCTCACGGGAATACTGCAGAGCACCCTGGAAAAGGAATGTACTTTCTCTTGTTCATCCCTATGTTCTAGCAGACAGGAAAATTCTAGGCACGTGATCACTGCAAATAAATGAGTAAAAAATTCAATAAATAAACTAACTTCCAAAGTAATGTTATCTGTTAGAACTCTATTTGGGTATAACATTTGCTGAAAACTTAAATTCAGAGGGTAAACAAGAATGGCATACCTATAAGAATAGAGTTATTTGGAGTTCTTTACATGAAAATATGAAGGACCACCCAAAGCAATGTGTTTTAGAGCCAGCTGAAGTGACGTATGCAGTTATTTTGGCTGAGAAAAGTGCATTATTATTGAGATATTATTTTTCTAGTCAGCTTCATATCCACAGACCCAACACAGAGTGGGCTTTCAGCACATGTGTATTGAAATGAATTGACTTTCAGAGCTCACAGAAGCTTTTATACCCTACTTGGCCTTTAGTAGTGGAAGATATTAAAATCACATCAGCAAATAACACAAGCCTGTGCATAATTCTTCACTATGCTGAAAACTCTGACTCTTTGTGCCTTTGCTGTGCCTCTGAGGTCAACCTTGGAAAACATGAAGAACTGTGGTCTTTTGCCACAAATGAAAAGGCAGGAACTCCATATATTCTCAGCAGAACTCATTTTTCGGCTTTTTGGATTCTCTAAATCAACCCATTTTACTTCCCTGGTCTTAAAGCAGGTCTTTCCCTTAACTCAAATATCCCACCTGTAATTTAAGTCAGTGTTCCACTAGTTTATTTTCCATCTACTGCTATCCATCCTAATGCCATGGTAAATGTCCTAATTGTTATGCTAAATACACATAATCTGAATGTATCTCATTAAAGTAATCGCTACAACTGAAAGACACACCACAAAAACAGAAAACCAGGGCATCTAAACAATACCGAAGAATCAACAAAAATGGAATTTGAAGTAGGAAATAAAGAAAGATGAAAAGAGGTGGTAGGGTAACCCTTAACATGTTTTTGTTTCTGCTTTATAGGACCTCTCTATAAGAAAAAAAAAATCAGTGTATTTCTGAATGAAAAACATATGGCTGACCGCATCACAATTCCAGTATTAATGAAGGAAAAGGAAGTTTGCAGAGTCCCAAAGACTCCTCCTTGAGTATGATAAGCATATCTTACTACAAGCTCAAGGAAATTAAAAAAAATGGCAAGGAAACAAAACAGCAGTGATTCAGGAGAGAGAGAAAAGCTTTTCCACTTGTTGCAAAATAAATCCTGTGTTTTTCTTTTTGAAAGATACTTGAAGTCAGCAAAGAGATTATAAAGCAAGTGAAGGAAGTCTGGAAGGAAAGAAAGAAAAAGAGGGAAGGAAGGAAGGAAGGAAGGGAGGGAGCGAGGGACCAATTGTCTAATAAATGAAAAAAATAACAGGGTGGAATTTGTTCAGCCAGAGCAAGGGTGTGAGATGACAAAGGACATCAGAGTCTGAAGCACTTTTAGAAATTTTTAAAAAAAAAAAATGCGTGTTGATTAGACCAGAGAAGATATTATGAAGCCAAGGGATCAAGATTTCTGTGGTCAATTTAAGTCTTCTAACTTAATAGAAGGTATTTTTAAAAATAGCTGTAAAACGATTGGTTAATTAAATTTGTTAAATAAATGTATGTACCAGTGCACGTTTATGTTATTTCTACCTGCTATATGTTAAACTTTCCTCTATGTGGAAAATGAATTATGATACTAACCTATCAAGTTAGACTTTTAATGACAGTTTTTGGCCTTTTCTCTAGATTATTCTACTTAAAAATAGCAAGACCTTTAATGTCCTTGGGGACTATGTAGATGTGGCATTCTAATAGCACATCTTATTCTAATATTTCTTGAAAAGAATGTATTTTTTGTATATCTATATGTCTATCTTAACGGAGATCATTTTAGTAGGAGAGCATGTAATCTTCTAGACAACTGTCCTTCTAAGGGACATGTGCCTATGGACTCTGGCATATATCAGTTTAAAGTGGGACAGATATCATAAAGCAATCATAGCTAATTTCTTCCCAACAGCAAATTCTAAAATACAAACCATAAATAGATTTATTGGTTTTTTTCTGACAAAAATCAATGATAAATAAAAGAAAGGCATAAATAGAAGCAATGGTGATACCTTCTTATTTTTAATATTTTAATCATTGGTATTGTTTCACAATTGTTATTTTCTGCTCCCTTCCTTTCATCATTTTATCAGCAGTACAAAGAAATTAAGCGTAATCAACAATAAATTAGGACAGGGAAGTACCTTCAAAAGAATACGGCTAGTCAGAGATAGCTTATGTTGTCTTATACATGTTTGTATTTGAACTTCATATCTAATTTGGTAAGGTAGGGAAAAGCAGTAGCCCAATGGAGCAGATAAGAAGATGATCCTTTGGTCATGAATGCCTGGATTAGAATCCTATTCAGCTGTGTGATGTAGGACAAGTTTGTTAAGGACTCTGAGGCTCCATTTTCATTATTTGTGTTAGAGGCATAACTACCTACCTCGTAGGTTTGTCGTGGGGTTAAGTGAGGGAAAATTAAAGCCTTGATACAGAAACTAAATAAATAAGTCTATAAATAGCAACCAGAATTAGTATTCCTAAGGTGTTACTATTTTTTTCCCACTTGACCCGTAAGAATACTGCAATAGAGAGAAGCTAACAGACATAGGTGTGAAGAAACATGCCAAGCCATGCAGCCAGCCATAAAATTTCTAGCTTTAAACATTCAGAGGCAAACTGTTCGTGATTAGCACTTATAACAAGAAAAAAATTTAAACCTCCACTAGACAAATATATATTGATGTCATTATAAGTAAATTATTAAATGTATTTTTAACAAATATGTGAGTCTAGCTACAGTCTTCCCAAAATACAGTCATAGTTTAAGCATTTGCAGAGCCCAGAAAAGTCAGTCAGGTCAGTCTCAGTCTACACAGTGGCCCAATGGAGTCTCTTCCAACCCTGGTTTCTTGCCAACCAACTCTTACCTTATTGACAAAATTAAATGGCTATAGAGTGCTATAGTTTTTGCTCCTTTAATAACTGGAGGAAGACCTCTAAGCCTCTTAATGTTGAAGATTCAGTTATTTCCCTTTTCACAAGTTTCAAACAATGATTGTGCAATCTTCTCTCTAACTATTGTAAATAATGCAAATTGTTTAAAAAAAAATAAGTGAGACAGAGTTAAAATGCAGACATTGAGTCAAGAACATAAATCGTAACTAAAATTAGTCCTATACACAGTGGTACCTCCATTTACAAACTTAATTTTTTTACAATTTTGGGAAAGATGGCTGTGTGTGTGTTTGTATGGGAAAGTTGGACACAGCCATGTCTGTCACTTGATGTAGGGTTTGTGAATTCTTCAAAATGCTTTTGCTTCTGAATTGAATTATTTGCAAACAGAAACATTCATGAACCAAGGGATTATTGTATATTGCTGTTGATTTTTACTAAAAGTTTTTCTAGATAACAAATACAAACAGTAAAAGCCAAAATAAATGAATCAAAGAATTTCCCTTGAAAGTTCTTCTGGACTCAAGAAATGCAATGTTAAGACACTTCTACAGAGGATCAAGTTCTTCACAGACACACACACACACACACGTGTAAGCATGGCACAAGACACAAAATCCACATCATTATAGATTTTACAAAAGTTTCTTAAAACCTCTTCCACTGTTCCTTTGGTCCTCCATTAATTTAACAGTTCTAATTCAGGTAAAAGTTAATATTATCTTAACTCTACGTGGGAGTTATGATCAAAAGCATAGTGAATATTTTAATTTTAAAAATTTTATTACAGTAAAAGACATATCATCACCAAGACTCCTCAAAATTATCCTTTTTACTTTGAGTACGTTTATCCCATCATTCTCTTTCCACTTTTGGAAGCAGTTCTAGAAATTTTCTTTTCATGAGTGTTTTCAGTTTTGGTATCACGGCTTCCTCAAAATCTTGAATCAATGCAAAATTTACCTTTCATGGTCATTTTGACTGCGGAGCAGCCAGAAATTCACATGGTGCCAGATATGGCAAATAAGGTGGATGAGAACACACCATAATGTTTTTGTATTGAGTTTATTGGTACATTTTAGGTGTACGGTACAGTTACATTCATTATTGAGATCTTGTACCTCTACATGACAGGTCTTGGTTCTCATTTTTTCCCCTTGTCCCCCTCCTTTCACCCCCTCCTCCACTCTCCATTTACAAACACTTTATTTTCATTTTCTCATGTTTGCTTTTTTCTTTTCCCTTGTTACCTTTCCCCTACCCTTCCCACCTTCCCTACACCTTTATCCCTTTTGTTCCTATTTCACATTGTCAATTATCTTTGACACCATAATGTTTTAAGGGGCCAGATTTTCCACTGAATGACACTAAGCAATGGCATTCACTGCACTTTTTAACACAACTTTTAAAGACGCTCATGAAAGAGGACTTTCAGAGCTGCTTCAGAAAGTGGCAAAAAGAGGGTATAAAAGTGTTCAAAGTGTGGGGACATATTTTGGGGGGTGATTAATGGCAATGTGTCTTTTACTGCAATAAGTTTTAAATTTAAGCATTCACTCTATGTTTTGATCACTCCTGGTATAATGGAAGCTGGCCACATTAAAATAATCCAGTAATGCTACTCAGCTAGGAAGACAAAGGTACAGAATTTACATTCTGTATCCCGATCTTACTTTCCTTATGACACAGGCAAAATCCAGAAATTTTTTTATGGCCCTCTAAGAGAAGACTTAGGGGGCTTCACCTGAGCCTAGTGAGCCTTGCATGGGGTCCCCAGTGAAAAGGGCATCATGTTTCTCGGAGGACTTTCCAGAACAGGGACCGGTTACATATATGGCAGGGACACCAAATACATCAGCTAAAACAGATGGGTCCAAGGCATCGGAGATTACGTGAGAGGTACTGAACGAATAATGGAGAACAAATCCCAAATCAGACCTCCTATTAATGCCTATGGGGTAAAAAACAGGTAGTGGACAAATCTTGCTACAGAGAACCCCAGGGCCAGAGACAGCCATGGACCCAACCATCCCTTTCATCTCCCATGAAAACAGAGCAAGGAATATGGCTTAGGGTTGGACAGTTGTTATGTCCGTGCAAAGGTACCCTCCAACATAAACTACAGGTCCCAGTGCAGGACAGCAGTCCGGAGGAAGAGAGTATTTTTGGCATTTGTTCATCATTAGAAGGGTTTTTAGTTTCTTAACCCTTGTGAATTTAAGTCTGTGTCAGCTATAGCCTTTTTCCTCAGACAGACAGTGGGGCAGATTTGAGGAAGGAAATAAAGTAGAGTTAGGAGAATAATCTGAAAGACGGTATTTTCTTAAAGAGACGAAGTCTTTTAAAGATGCTTTAGAAACCTTCATAACTGAATAGACTGAAGTGAAAGGAGACTTACAGACCACAGGAGACTAAAATGTTGCCAAGATCTTATTAGTTGTTTTTCTCACTCACTGGAGTGACTATTTATGGGCCAGATTAGAGTTTTTTCTATATATCTGAGTGAAGGGTGAAAAAATATATAATTTCATAACTTCCATGTGTGTGAATATAAGACTAGAGGATTGCACTTAACACATAGCCATGTCTTTTTCTGCATAGTGAGATTATGGATGTTTATATTTTTCACGCCTTCAATTTGTCTGTAGTAAGCATTATTAGATTTTAACATCAAAGATGGATAAATGCTACATTTAAATAATTTGCTTATATCTTCCCGTTGGATTTGTCTATAGCCAGTGATTTTAAAGCATATGTGAAATAGTGCTTTTCAAGTTATAAAACATACATGTGTTTTATAGAACATGCACGTATTTTAAGTAAAAAAAAAATCATTGCTACTCTGCTGTTTTAATCCCTTTATTTCAAAGATCATGATTTGTCTTCTGTTTTCTCTCAAAATTCTAAAATGGCCCTTGGCTACGGGCAATAAAGTTTTGCCCTACTTGATCTAAAGAATGAAGCAGGTATATAAAGCACCCTGAAAATGTTCAAGGATTTTGAAGATGTGTGGGGATATTGATGGGGGGATGAGGAAAGGGGATAGAGAGAAGAAACGGAAAGAGGAGGACCTATGTTATATCTCCTCATATCATACATTTCAAAGGTCCTTCCTAAATGAATTCACAAATAAGTAAATGTTGTCATTATGTGAGACTGCCGAGTGCTCACAATGTTATAACTTTAATCCTATCCCTAGGCAACACAGTGCACACCTTCAGGTTGACATTGTTCTCTGTCATTTATTGCTGTTAAGCTCAGTGATTCTCCTTCAGTAGAACAAAATTAACCCAGAGCTTTTGGTTTCTTTGATGTGCACCCTAAGGCCACTTCCTGTACCTATATTGCTAAGATCTTCCAAGAAGTTAGTCCTGTATAGGAAAATCCTTTTAAATTTGCAATCTCTGGCATTTGTTTGGGTTTATTTGTGTGTGTGTTAACTGAGGGAGAAGAAATGATGACCGTGATAATAGGAGAAATACTAAGACTTCTCTTCAAATTTATTTCCTTATTAATCACTTTCTTTCCCCCAGGACATACTGGCAAGTCCATCTTCACTTTCTAGCCTCACCAGTGTATGGCGGGTCAGAATAAGTATGCTACAATGGAATAAAATCACGTACTATACAATCAGAGAGCCTAAATTCTAATCTCATCTCTACTGCCTGCAAGTTGTATGATCTTAGTTGGATAATCTTGCCTTAAATTCCTCATGATACAATTAATATTATATAGGATCCATATCATAGAGTTCTTGAGAGACTTGAATGAGTTGATACATGTGAAACGGGTACAACAGCATATGGTACTAAGTGGTCCATAAACACTAATTATTATTACTGTGAAGAAGCAAATCCACAATGTATCCAGACTTCCACAGGTATGTGGGGGTCGTGCACTTCCCTCCCACAGAAAATGACACTGAGAAGGTCTGGTGCTTTGACAAAGAAATACTTCTCATGGCTCTTCCAGCTCAAGTGCATGCTCTGTTTACCTGTTTGTGCATGATCAGGTGTATACTAGGCCTTCTGGATTCACTTTGGCAGCAATAGGGTCAGATTTGTATTGTGTTATCCACAGTTTCTGGCCCACTCAGCTCTGGGCTAACTCCGTATTCCTGGTGTGGTTATTTAACAGACCCATTTGGAGCAAGATTCAATGTCCTCCTCTGATACCTTATAGAAAATAAGCAAGAGAAATTTATTCACACAGGAAAAATATTAAATTTGTAGATTCATTATTTTCTTGCCAACTTTCTTGAGTACCGCTATCTCTCAAACAGACTTTAAAATTACTGCAATTGGACCACAAAGGAAAGTAGGACACGTGAAGCAAGAAAGTGTACTTCTACCTGGAGACTTCTCTTTCCTTCATTTCTTGACCAAAAGTGATATGATTAGCAGGGAGGAAGGATTAAAGGAATCCCCACATATAAGCTACCATTTCTTAAACATGAAAGGTGCCTTTACCATATCCTGGAAGAATATCTTTTTAATGATTCTTGGCTTTTATGAAGTTTAGCCAGATCTTTAGCATTCTTAGGTAAATTAATATTCAGTAAAATCTTTAACAAACATAAAATTTTTGTGCAATGCTATTTGAAATCAATTAGCTGGTGCAACCTCATACCTCTCACCTGTGGTCAGAGTAGGCATCTGTCTCAACACACACTGGAAAACGCTGGAAAGAGTCCTAAGCCACCCCTGCTCCATTGTAATTCACTCATCAAACAAGTAGTTGCGCATTTTATTTTTCTCAGTCTATTCTCCTCTTTCTATTGCTTCCATTCCCTTTCTCACTTCCTACATGTCAAATATACACACACATGGGCCTTCATAAATTGGAGACATCTAAGATCTGTTTTGAGCAGAAGGGATTGGCTTGGATTTTTCAGAGTACAGCTCAATACTCTTACACATGTTTCCTCCACTCCAGGTACTGCTTTTCATCCTCCATCCATCCTGCTAAGGAGAACAGAGGCTAATTTAGGAGCCTCTTTATGCCTGTACATATTCAGCCAGAGGGGTCACTGCTGATTGATGCAAGACACTCTGTCCTCCAAGAGCTTGCCAAGTCCCTGCTGGTCCAGAGAGCAGCAACCAACAGTAACTCACCCTTTAGTGCCTGTGTATTTCTGTGCCTCCAGCTACAAACAGTCGATAAACACCAGAGGCAACTTATGTTGCCTTAGATCACTAATAAATGCCTCACACCACCACCCCAGAACCTTTTGACAAAAAAAAACTATTTCTCTACAGAGAGATGCCAGACCCTAGCAGCCAATTACTACAGAGGCGTCTCAGTGGCTTGGAGGAGGAGGCAGGGACAGAGAAGGAACCCTCTCCAAAGACAAGAAATACCTGCTTTCTTCTAATAAAAAATGTTTTATTTTGTTGCCTGCTTCCTCTGAGCCAGACTTTGGGGTGAGGTTTAGCCTCCCTTATCTGATTTATTGCCAATCGCTTCTTGACCTTTTGGCTAAGATCAAATGTAGTATCTGATTTATTCCCCACAGCTCTGGTCCATTTTACAGATGAGAACACAGAGGTTCATTGAGTCTATGTAACTCCTAGTTCCCGTTTCTCTATTGTCCATCTACCGCCCCTTTCAGATACAAAAATTTGTTGGATGGGTGTTGCAAAAGCAGCTAGGAGATGTGGCCAGATTTTCCCCAGACATTTCAGTTGATTTCTGGGACTCTGAACACTCTTAATTGGATATTCAATGTTTCAGCTATTCCACAGATTGCTAAAAATGTGTTCAATTGTATTATTCCTATTTCCTAGGTTTTTTTTTCAACACTTTTAGGGCCTTCTACTTCAGATAAGTGGAAGTTACCTATACTGGCAGGTTCTTGCTGCTACCAAAAGGTGTTGTGTGTTCACTGTGTATATGGCATGTTGATAGGTTCTGTGTAGGTTTAAAGTAGTCGAATGTTACTTTAAAAAAATTGTTGTCAGGGTCATAATCTCACACAGTCATTTTCAATGATGCAATATTCCACAAAGAGTTAGCCACCTTTCTTTATACAGTAGGGACAGACACAAACCTGGGCTATGTGTTTCATCTTTTGTTTCTATTCTTTCTATTCTACCTCAATTTCTAGAGTCTCTTTACATACTTCTTAAACATATTTGGCAGGTTAAAGAACTCTATTGACAAAACATCCATTTGGCTACTAACTACAAGAAAGCTAATGTCTCCATATTCTGAAGAAAAAAAAATACTGCGGGACACTGTTTATGGTCTGAGGGACAAGAGCACTTGGCATCCCTCTTCGTATGCCTCTGTTTTGCAAGAACTGAGCCACAGTCTAGTGTGAACTTGTACCTTTCCTCAACTCTCTTTGGAAGCTCGAAACGCAAGAACATTAGATACCCGAGACACTCTCTTCTCTGCATTGTTGGCTGCCAGGGGACCCTGTGGTCGCTGTCTTACGTTGCCTCCAACTGAGCTGGTCTTCACCCTATCTGCAAAGTGTGGGGCAGACATGAGCTACCACCCCACCAAGAGGCAAAGAAAGAACCTCTTTGGTGGATCCAGGTTGGAATTTTGAGAAAATAGACAGCCACTTTTTTCTACTATAGGTAAAAATGTCTTAATACCTTGAAGATAGTAACAATAATAATGATAATAACACCTTCCATTTAGTACTTCCATCTTCCACTTTAGTGCTTCGCTTTTTCTCAAGAATTCTCACATAGGGCTTTGACTGGCTCTGCACAAAAAGCTTCACATCAGTCTAAACATTTTGATATTTTTCTCAGTAATAACACATTTCTATATTTCATTCAATTACCCCAATCTGAAAATGAAATGTTATTATCCCAATTGATCCATGAAGAAACTGAGGGCTTGAGAGAGTGATCTGCTCAGGTTATAAGGCACGAATTCAAATCTAGGTGATTCCTTGCAAAGTCCAATGCTTATTACTCCCTAGGAATATTCACTTGGTATAAGGAAACCAAAGCATTCCTGTGGACAATTACAGAAAAAAATAGGTCATAGGTGCCTAACAAGCCCCATGGCCCACTTAATGGACAGAAGTTGTTCTACTAGTATATGGTTACTGTCCATAAACCCTTGCCCAAGCCTTTATATGGATTGCAAATCCAGTCCACTTCCAAAAGCAAGGCTCTGACAGAAGAGCTTTCTGCTGACACTTTCTCTGTGTGTTTTATTATGCTTTTTTTTGTTGGTCTGGAGAACCAGCAGCGGGGACAGCAAGACGACTTTCAGCCAAGGGGGGGTCTGTTCACAGCCAAGGGACTGGGTGTTTCACCAAGTTACCTGCTGCTTGAAAGGACTGTTGCTGCAGTCTTGCTCGTGCCTCATTTTGTTATCCCTGGGATAATAAAGAAAGGCTTATTCTGCTGTGTCCAAAAGACCCTTTTCAAGAGACCTGCTCTTGCTGGAAGTCTCCTGAGTCCCCATACCCGATTACAGTCAGATGTTGGGCATTTCAAATTAAATTAGAACAAATGACAAAGATGAAAAGGAAAGTGGGAAGGAGGAAGGACAAGCTAGGAGAAGTGATGTTTATTGAAAGTAGCCAATGTGAAAAATGGAACAAAAAAACTCAACTGATACTGGCAGAGATGGATATTTGTCACATAATGTTGGGTGAAAAAAGCCACAAGAGAGGATTTGTAGAGATGATGGCTTTGGGTCAATGCTATCTAAAATATTCTGCAGCAGATTATTTTATGGCCAGGTTAAGAAGGAGAATGTTCTAAATCTAAACCTCAGTGTTTTGGCTCTTGCACTATATGATCTCTGTTTGGTGAGGTGATGAGATAGGCAAGATACAAGGCATAGTCCTTTTAAAGAGTTGAATCTTTGTCCTATTTCACCTTTTTTCTGGCCAGTCCTATCAGAGATGAGGGACGTTTGAGTTCAAAATTCTTCTGGAGATACGCTTAGAGTCACACTGGCACGTGGGTGAATGGGAGGGTAGGAGACGGACAAATTCTTCTCATACCTGGCCTCTAGACCAGTTAGATGGTTTAAAATTAAATGGTGGGATTGCTGATCCAGATTACAATGGGTCCAGTCAGAGTGATTTCAAACAGAATTCTGTACCACTCTATAAAAATATCTTGCAATCAGCTAGCTCAGCAATACCCCCAAGTCACTTCACCCTTCTTCTCTACCTTGGTCATATCCTTATCATATCGCCCAATACTATTCTGTCACTTCTTTCATTTGCACTAAATATTGTTGGATTCTAGAATACTATTGAAATATTTGATAAGATTATCTAAATTCACCAACCAGATGCTGAAAGGACATGTGTATTTGATGTGCTTTTTCAATCCTATTAGCAAAAGTAAATCTATTGTACAGTAAAATATAGTCTTACTCCATTTATCTCACAATACAGAAACAATGAGCACATAGAAATATAATTCATATTATATTATCTGTCACTAAAAGTGGGTTCTTCAACAAACTGAAGAAACACAATTTGAATAAAATCAGCTAATAATGCTAACATCTCCTGTGCCCAAAATAGTGGCATCATATATTAAAGACCACTATTAACTAGACAAAGAGAATCAAGAGAGCATAAGAGATGATTATAAGAGATATTGTTGCACATAATGCTAAAAATACAATTTGATCATACATCTATTTCCCCTAATATCAATCTTTATTTCCCTATCTACTGCTTTGGTATAAGTAAAAGTTTAAGTCTCAAAAGAAGCTGGTGCTCCTAGTATTTCCTCAAAAAATGTGGCAATTCTTTATTTTAAAAAAAGGCAATAAGCATTCAGGAATGATCAGTAAAACTGTCTCTTAAGACCATTTTTTTTTTTAGCTGAATATTGTTGTGACTGTTTCCATGGCTAACCCATGAACATGTTTTCTGCATAAGCTCAGTCAGCTAGTGGTCTTAATTAACTTTCAAATGGAGAACGCTGCGGTTTACCACTTATTAAATATCCACCACACCAAGTTAAAGCTTTACCCTTCCACACCTCACTAAGTCAAGACACCTCAAGAAAGCCACAATGCTGAATAACTGGAGATTTTCAAATATGCATCATGTGTAATTATCAGACTGAACACATAGGCTGAGAAGGGGAAACTTACTAAAGCCAAAGCCACTTTCATTTCCAGATGAAATAATATAACTTGTAAATTGAGGCAACAGCATGCAAACTTCAGAAGCAGTAGAATAAACTATACTAATTCATTCACAGGAATTCAACAAATATTTATTAAGTGCTTACTTTGCTTTTCAGATACTGAGTATTCCTCTAGATTACTCATGTCTAGGACTTTAGAGAAGATGATTAAGTGAAATTTAGAATATGATATGGAAGAAAACATACAATATTTATGATTTTTAAGCAATATACTCACTAGAAAAAGGAAGACAGTGTAAAATTACTCAGCAAGCTAATCTAGTCTTAGTACAAAATACAAGCAGACTAGCCAAGATCATTTCACCAGGCTTTTTATTCATGAGGGAGATGATGCAGTTTGAGATTCAATTGAGACAGAATTAGTTTTTCTGATTAGCTGGGTTGAGTGGTTAGGGTATAGTAATAATGATATCATTATTTCTTCTCTTGTACAATATTCAGACACACACACATACACATGCACACTCACATATCTATCTATATTTGGCTTGTCACTCTTCAACTAACATGTGTACATCACGTTGTAGACTGGCGGTGGGTAGAAAAAGCGAATCACCTCTTGTTGAAATTCCACGGTGTAGAAGATGGTCTTGAAATTTGAAGGAAGAAAAAAAAAATTCTTCTATAAAGAGAAAATGTGAAAAGTCCAAGGGAGAGCATAACTGAAAATATATATATAAATGCAAATTTTCCTAAACTTCGGCTTTGGATGGACTGGCATAAGTGAGAACTTCAACAGAGCAATAGAAAAAAATGACAGCTCAGAATTTCAAAAATTTAAGACAGCAGCAGGATTAGACACTTTGGGTTGTCTTCGCACACATTTCTTATGGGAGTTAATTCCATTTGACATGCAAGACCAAAGCAAGATTACAGAGGCATAGCCCCATGGCGAGGTGTATGCTGTAGCTAAAAGCTGGGATTTGAATAATTGTGCAGGCTTACTCCAAGAATCAGGAAAGAACAGAATGAATGGATTATTACAAGGAACTTTGTACATTTTTAACTGCTGAACTTAATAAAATACCTTCTATGTGAGAATAGTGTTATGGTCGCCTTCACTTACTGTAACTGAAGTTTGTGGTAGGATCTATCAAAAATGAGGGAATATCAGAAGCTAGTTTCAAAAAAAAAAAAAGAAAAAGAAAAGAACTTGTAATGAATAACTAGGCTAGGTTGTGCCCACATCATTTACAGGGAATCAACAAATTTAGAGAACTTGGGATTAACATATTCCACCCACACACACACACCCATCACAGGGAATTCATTTCCAGTGTGAGTTTGCAGAAAGTAGGCAGTAGAGTTCAGGGAGAGCAGGCCATAAAAATATGGATTTCTAGTTCACTATTTTAGCTTGTTAGGAAGGTCATTTATTACTACAAAATTACTAACACACACACACACACACACACACACACACACACTTCCCTTGGATTCTGTGGAAGGACTTGTCTGTAAAAGGCAGAAAGAGTAACAATTCTAAAGACTTCTCACTGCTTAATTAACTTCCAGTGAGAATTATTAAAATTCTTTATATAATTCCTATTTCATGCTCATTAAAGTGAAAGATATAAATGCGGGACAATGCAAGGTTCAGAGGAAGCTTAAAGAAAGAAGAGGTAGACTTAGAATAGCTGAGAATTATGAGACGCTGCCTATTAACAGCAGCCAAGTAGACCTTTCACTTTTAAAGTCACTGATTCCGATCTGAAATGATTTGATTTGATTTTCTCCCTTAAAACAGCTCCTCTCCTCCCTTCCTGAGAGCTCCTTTCTTACCCCTCCCAGTCTAGTGGGAAAGAGTAGACCCAGAAGAGGATGAAACAGCTCTGGGGCCATGTCACTGGGGCATTGCGCCCTCTACTGGGAAGCCAGCTTGCAGTCTCCTTGGGGAAAATCCCCCCAAAATCCTACCCCTAGGAAAGCAAAAATAAGTACTGAATTTCAGCAGTGAAACTATCTTCCTCCTTCCTGAAAGTAAAGATTAAAGGAAGGACATGAGAGGGTGCGAGTGCTTCATTAAACAAGACAGAACTCAACTGTGGCTTTCCTCGCCAAACATGTCTGACAACTTCAGCCTGCCATGTAAAATGGCAACAGGAATGATGAACACATTACAAATTTGTAGACCCTAAAATTAAACTCCACCTCATTTATTTCATATTTCAGCAGGGGTTGGGATGCCTGACACAGAGACACAGATCTTTCCTGATAAGCTCCGCGGCTTTCTTTTGGAGAGAGAATTTGAGCTATGTGTGAATGTTCTATGTCTTCTGGAAGCCCAAATTTGCTTCATTGTACTTAGGAGAGAGGAGGCATATGACAATACTCTGCAGAAAAAAAAATGAGAAATCATAGACAGGGAGAGAAAGAAATGTGTTACCACAGGAGAATGCAAAGCTAGTCTTAACCCCTAACTTCTCTGTTTCATTCAGATTCTTGCTACTAAAGACGGCTTTATAGGCCCGCTGCTTCAGTGTCACCTGAGAGGTATCAGGAACCCAGAAGCCACCCAGACCTCCTGAATCATAATCCACATTTTAAGAAGATTCCCAGTAATTCATGAGATCTACCACTGTGGACATCTGAAAAGCTAAATCATGAGAAAAACTGGAATACAGAATTTTACAAGTAGAAGGGAAACTAGTCACCACTTGCATCCTTGGATAAAGAAATCAAGGCCCAGAGAAGACTGTAGCTCATCACATATCTAAGAAAGAAATTTTACATAGGCCTCAGTTTTGTTTGCAATAAAAACCAACAGGGCTGTCAGAGCTTACTGTAGTTAGTGCTGTCACACACTATGAATCCGACAGAATGGGGCTCCAGCTTTGCAAGTGTAGTAGGACGCGATTTCCATGTGGTAAGGGCTCTCCCTGTCTTCTTCAAGTCAGTTCTGTACTACTGATGTGACTTGTCGAAATTCTACAGAAATTGACATAGAAATGAAATTCTGATATTCCTTCCATCCACAAAATGATTGATGAAACACATGGGGAAAATAAATTGAATTGTTTTATAATCTCCCAGGGAAATATAATTGCATTGTGAAACATTTCCATGAAATCCTAAAAGCTTTATATCATCTAGACAGTGACTTCTACTACTTGATCAATAATTATATTAATTATAGATAATTATTTTGATAGGATGGTATGACTTTGGAGTGCCACTTATTCTTGATTTGACGTATTGATCCAAGAGTGAAGACTTGGTTGGAGCCAGAGCTAGGCATGAAGTCTTGGGGAAGAAGGGCAAAAAGCCTTAAGATATTTATGCCCACATACTAATTTATGTCCTGGCCACCCATGTGATGTTCATTCACACAGTACGATGTGAAATTCAACTTTTCCAAGATCACCAGAATAGTGAATCTATTTATTATGCTTAACTCTTTCAGAATCTGAAGCAACCTGCCTTTGGATAACATGAAAGAGATTGTCTCAGTCACTTTCACACGACTGAAACATAATACCCGCATCCTACAACTGAACGGAGGCAAGCTGTATTTTGGCTCGTACTTTGTAGAGGTTTCTGTAGTCATCCAGCTTCAAGGTAGGACATGAGCATGGCAGAGAGGCATGGCAGAGGAAAAGCTGTTCACTTCATGGCATCCAGGAAACAAGAGCGAAGGAAGCAGGTGGGGAGGGAGATAATTCCATATCACACCCCCAGTGATCTCTCTTCAGTCCACATCCCATCTTCTAACAAGTCAGCCACAAGTCCCCATAATTTAGGCACTTTCCAAAAGCCCCACTTGTGAACACATGAAGCTTTGGGGGGACATAGAGATATGAAACATAACAGACACAAACCTGATATTCTTTGAACTTTTAAAATTCCAGGATATTCAATACATTCTTTATATTCTTTGTGTGTACACCAACTTTCAAACACATTTATTGCAACTTAGGCAGTGAGCTAAAGGAACTTGACTTGAAGTAAACAATGCTCAAAAGGTCTGTGTGACCAAACTCGTACATTTGCTATATTTTTTTGCAAATACTTCATTATGATGAATCTATTTGGGGACTAAATATGCAGCAGTTCACGTCGTAAGCACAGGCAAAACCTGAGACTTTGTACTTGCTAGAGACGCTCTCAATGAGTATAGTCTTCTCTTCTTCATAAAAGTATAAGTGAGCTTCAACAGAAAATAAAGAAGTGAAGCAGAGATGTACATTAAAAATAAGAATTCAAGGAGGGAAGGGGATTTAGCTCAGTAGTTCTGATGCCTGCCTCACAAACTCAAGGTTCCGAGTTCGATACCTGGTACAAAAAAATAAAAAAGAATTCAAGGAGTCATATAACAAGTATGCCAGATTTGAGATTTTTTTAAAGGTGACAGTCATTATATATTAACTTCCCTAATTTTACCACATTACTTAAGATAATTTGTAAACAAAGTGAGATAATATAATCAAACAAATCACAATGACGACAATGTAAATAAAATAATTTACAAATACACACTATTTCATCAGAATTTCCTTAAAATATTTCAAAACTAACTTTGTAATACAATGGTCTCTATGTAAGAGGTATAGATTTTCTCTGAATAAGATAAAAAGTTGTACATTTTATCACTAAAACTTGGGGTCACTGGCTTGAAACCTAAGCATGCCCCTTGTACTATATATGACTTGAACAAATTTCTTGCCCTCTCTGTGTCTCAGTTTCTGCATCTGTAGCATGTAAATGATAATAATATATACCAAATGGAGTTGTCATAGGATTTAGTGAATTAACATGCATGAGTTGTGCTAGGCACTCAATTTATAATGATTATTAGTAGTATGGCTCTTATAATTTATGTACACTGAGCTTATTAATGGCCATATTACAATTTATTAAACGATAGTATTCTATAAACTTTCAGAGGATCTGAAGGTTAAGTTTTAGTCTTCATTTTAAGAAAAAGCTTTCTTAAAAACATGTTGCTTTTGCAAACAACAAAAGGAGGGAATTCATGGGGACTTGAAAACAAACTTACTCATGTTCTTTGACTCATATTTGTTTGGCAAACAGACACACACACACACACACACACACACACACACACACAGAGGCACAGAACAGTAACACCTCACAACCCAGTGTCAACATTTCTCTCAGAAGGGATTTACCATAAAGAAAGCTAAATGTGACCCAGTACTCTAGTAGAGATTTTTACCATTCAGAGCAGAATAACCTGAGAACAAAATGATGCAGAAGGCAGCCCAAGGTTCCTTTGTCTTTCCCAGGGTAAAATCAATTCAGTTATTATCCACAGTTGGGCACAGAATGGCATATGAACAGCACGGCTTCAACCAGCAATCCCTCTCAGAGAGTGGGCTGCATGGGTAATATTCCACACCCTGATTTACTCCTCATTGTCAAGAGAGAAAGGGAAACAGCAATCTCTGGTAGGGAAATTCATTCTAAGGAACAATTAAGACACTAGAAAAGTCACGAAGAAAGAAAAATCAGGCTAAACTCTTTTAAAAAATCAAGCACTCTAGGCTGTCCACATCATCAGCGAGAGTCCAAGGCAGTGGGGCACTATTGCTAGGTCTCATATCTTCCTTTTTGCTCTTTTCTAGGGGGTATTGTTTAGCCATGTTTTCTATGTGTGAGAAGGAAATGAACCACACAGATGATCCTGCACATTGGAGTGAAACAGAAAAGCCTTCCTCAAGAAAGTAAGCAGATTTATGAATGTGGCATTGTGGAACCCATATAATATACCAACAATGAGTGAAAGCAAGAAAATGACTTGGTCTTTCTTAAAACTGCAACAATTAGGCAATTGAGCTAATAGCATCCCAGAAGATGAAAACAAGTTTTTTTCTTTGTATTAACAAAGGGACCGAGAAGACATATTTCAGCTGAGATAAAAGAAGGTAAACGATTCCTCCACAAAAGCAAAGCCAAGATTTCTCCAATGAGCTTCTTCCTAAAAGAGATAGAAGTAAAATATATGAAGCAAGATGACATAATGTGCTGTTGCCTAAATGCAGGCAATGATGGTGTCCTATTCTACAGACCAAGCTGTAAATAATTGAATGCAAGACAAAGCAAAAATATAGAAAAGGCCATTCAGAAAGAGAAGCATAAAAATTCAGTGTGTGTATCAGTACTGAGAAGGGTACAGCTCAGTAGAACTGATTAATAAGGAGAGCAATGAACAGAACAGAGTGGATTTGCAGAGATTAGGACATAGCAAGATTTATCCAGAAGACTGTACAAAGTTCTTATTGGCCTTGAATCTGAAATAATGTTAAAAAGAAAAAAAAATAACACCAACCTCTCATCATGAAAGAATCCTTGTGATCTCTTTTGGTATATCTTAGTCAACCAACTCATCTTTTCCCATGTGCCATTTAAAAGATAAAAATTGCAGTAATATGCAAATCATTCCCTATAACATCTCTCCTCAATATGGCCAAGAGTTGGAGGCAGGAACAGTACTGTGTATTTGATGGTATAGCATAACCACAGCAACAAAAGCTTTAAAAGTCTTTTCTTTTAAATAAGTAACATACGAATTTTGAACATGCTACAGTCAGGTTCCAAGGTAAACAGTTAAAAGAGTGTGAGTCAGAAATATATATAAGATGGCCAGAGGAGTGTCAAGAATTTGGGCATTTGAATTCTAAACTCTAAGAATTCCATGCTTGTTAAACTGTGAAGAACAACATCACTTCCTCCAGATTCTAGGCAACATTAGATCATTTTTTGAAGGGATACAAGGGAAACATAACAATAATAGAAACAAAAAGAAAAATAAAAAGACCAAGCCTAGAAGTGCCTCAGATACCCAAACAAATGGCAATGCTTAAAAAGCAGAAGAATACAGGCTATAATTTAAAAGTCCCATGGTTTGGGCCTGTTCAAAGCACCTTGTTTGGTGCATGGGCTTCTGCAGAACATGCCTGAGGAAGCAGTTTGGCACGGAACCCTTCCAGGCTGCAGGAGCTAGACTGCCAGAGCAAGTCATCCCATCCTCGGTTTTATTGGAGTTTAGAATTCATTTCTGTTCGCAATGGTCTGATTTGTTTTGTGGGAAGCTTGGAGACCTTGACATCAGGGGAGGTGTTTGCGTGTGCCCTTAGGGATGAACAGAGACAGAGTGGCTGGCTGCTCAATAAGAGAATGAAGAATTCTGTGACCTTTACTCAGTTGGATGTCTATCCTGGATCCAGAAGCCAAAGTTAGAGCAAGAGAAAGAAGCAAAAGACCTCTTACCCTACATTCTCAGGCCACTAGCTGCTCCTGGGAGTCACTGGTGACTAATTAAGTAGGTGAGACAGGAAAACAAAGAAATAGAAAGAGGAGCTCATAGTTTTAGGGATGTAAATGCAACCCCCAAAACAGGAAGTCTTGGCAAACATCATGTCTCAAACCTTTCACTTGTTGCATGAAGGAAGGAGAGAATACTTCCAAGCATTAGGCAATCCAAGATCAGCAAAACAGGGAAGAGAGGATTGCTGTGGCTATGGAAGAGAGTGCTACATACCTCTGGGAGCCTCAGACCCAGTCTGCTTCTTTCTTTCCTTTTGACTTCCTTGGTGAGCAGTTTCCCTGTAGTTTTTTGGAGAAAAAAAATTTAAAGAGTAAGAAAGAAAAACATATATACCCACATACACATGTGTGTGCATATTTACAAAAATAAAGACAAAAGACAAAATGTCTAAATTGCAGTTCAGTTCTCCAGCCTCACTTCTGGCTCACCAATGAATCTTCTTATATACAAAGCTGACTGGAGGGAGGGGTGGGATTGAATAACAAATTTATGTGATACAATCACATCATTTACAATCACATAATGGACCATATCCCAATTTTCAAAAGGCATAAAGTATCCTCATTAATACGATAAGTGCAGCAGTCAAATCAGCACTGTGATTTTATCAGGGTTTTTGACTGTACATGAATTAGAATGTAAAATGCATACAGAATTTTTAATGGAAGGCTTTAACATTCACTGAATATATTTCTTACTGTCATTTGCATCACATTAAAGTGAAATCCTACATAAAAGGATAAAGAGAATATGTCCTAAATTACAGTTTTCCACAGTTGTCATGTCCACACACAAAAAAATCTGATTCATAAGCTTGCATATGATCCTAAATCTGAAAAGACTACCCCAGCTCCCTATTTGTTTGTGGGTTTTATGTGGCTGTCAGAGCCGGGTAGAGCTCTATAAGGTCAGATTGTCAGGACAAAGCTGATAAAGATCATCGCAAGGGTAAGGGGATGTAGGGATGGAGGATGGCTGTATTCACTGTTACTACTCTAGCACATTATTAAGCACTGTGCCTGCACTTTTCATTGCATATCAGGCTACTAAAAAGTAATTCATGTTCCTTAGAGGTATTCTGTCGATTTTTTAAGAGAGCTTCAATGATCAATTTAGCTCACTTCAATAGAGTTTATGGATGTAGACTTAATGTCTTTTAGGCGCAGTTCTGTATATCTCACAACAAATGAGTATGTGTACATTGCTAGTCACACAAGATACTGTGTTAACACTGACTTTGTATCCAACACGTGCATATCTTCTTATGGGTTGAAGTAAGATCATGTGACAGAAGTTAGTTTCAAGGCAATGGCAACTAGGATAAGTATGCTTGGGAGCTTATATACACTGAGGCAAATAAAGAAACTGTCATTTCTCTTTAGCCTCACATCACACAGAGAGAAGTCGATGATTGGTATGAGGAAGTTGATAGTTGATGCAAAATCCTGGGAATCTGAGAAAGTGCATTTTGCATCTTAGAAGAGGCCAAAATTAAGTTAACAGTATAGACCAGGAATAGAGTACAACTTCTACATGCACACAGGCTACCTGTTTATTGCCTAGCAGACCTGGTCCTACGGGGGAACTTCTTCCCTGAATGACATATCTCTGCCATTGTTTTAGACTAGGAACAAAGAAAGCATGCAAGCATACAGCCAATAAAATAATATGCATGGAACGTGAGGTAAAATAATTCAAATTCACAGTGAGCCCAACTCACATATTTTAGTCTTAGAAAGAAACATTTAATGTAGGCACATGGAATGGACCCACATGAAATGGATGGGTCTCAAAATAGCTAGTCTACCTATTTTAATCATACTATCTTTAGTAATTTGCTTAATCTGCCAATCTGGTTAGTCTCCTTTGATATACGTAGATTGTATTTATCTTCTACCATTATTAGGAAAATGTATCAGTTTCTTTCCATATCTAGAGACAGTTTTGAGAATGTCTATAATAACTACAGATTTTACTCAAGGCCCTTAATCTATTTCTCTCTCTCTGTCTCTCTCCTTCCCTCCCCTTCCTTCCCTCCCTCACTCTCCCTCTCTTCCCCATCCCAACCTTTTCTGTTCATTTGTCATTCCTTCTGTTGTTCTTTCATTTTTCTTCTTTCTTCCATATTCCCTGTACTGAGTCAGGAATTAAATTTGGACAATAAAGTATTTTCAGTTTCAGATCCATTTTTAGCCACAATAAAATTATTCTCTTTATTAACTAAAATACCTGTCAAATGATAAGAATACTGTGAAAACTTTTATGGGTTGCAAAATTAGCAAAGTTTTCCTGACATTAATATTATTTAATTTATTCTCTCCCCAAATTTATGTACAGTAGTGTGGTAGGCTTCATAGTGTCCTGTAGTGGACAGTTCATGTATTGAAACTTGGTCTTTGCTGTTCATTGCCTGGGAAAGCATTAACAAGCCCTTTATCCTCTCCAAGGGACAGTTCGCTCTTTTATAAATTGGGAATAATATTTAATTCATTGACCTATGAGTATGAAATAGGATGGTGCATATAAAGTTTCTACTAGATCATTGAATAATGGTAACAGTCTATATAGGTTTAATCCATCACATAAGACATTTTACTTTGTTTTTTGTCAAAGACAAAGAGTTCCCAGACCTTTTATAAGAATCAAATGAGATGCTACGAAGCCCAATTTCACCCATGCGCAAATTCAGGTAAGTGCAGAAATTTAGGTAAAATAATTCAGATAAAACCAATTTTATCCTTCAACAGTATTAGGATATACCTTTAATTTTCCTTCTAGCACCAGCTGACTCCTTGAAGATGTTACTAAAATTCAAAAATTAAAAAGTATATCTGTTAAAAAAGAGAGACAATGTTCTCTATTGTTTAATTGGAATTAGCAAACAAAACTTTTCAAAAATCTTTTATTAAAATTCATTATTTTCAAATTTTATCAAGAACATGACTACAAGTTAATAATTTGTGCTGGTATTTTTTGACTTAAAAGTAAAAATAAGTATAGCACAGTACACATTTACCTAATTTCTAATCAGACAGAATATATTGTTTCTGTAAAAATATGGACTTGGGAACAATAGGAAGATGAATTAATATTTCCTCAAATGCCACATTTGTTTCATAATACTAGGTATGTCTGAAGCAAAACCTTTCCCTTTCAGATGAAACCAGTAATCTATTTCATTGAGTCAAATTCTTGCTGCAATCTTTCTTTTGCTCTTAAATGCATGATGTTTGTTTGCTTTATAGGGCCTTATTACTCATGCTTCATTGTTTTCACATTTTCTTCTCAAAGTAATAGTTCTACTATCTCACTGTGTACGAATGTGTTGAACGTAATGGCAAATACTTTTTTAAGACTGCCGGAACTTTTGACTTTACATTCACTTTTTTTTCCTCTTGCAGGCCACATTCAATTGATAATTCAGTCTTCAAATAAAGATACAATCTGATAGTTTATTAGGTTGTTACATGGTAAGCTTACAGATTTTTGTGCCTCAAAAAATTCCTGGTTCCACTGACATCATTAAGGCAATGTCAGCACAACTTTTGGTTCTCATCATTTCAGTTCTTGCTTTATTATAACTGTTAATAGTTAATAGTTGTAATAGTTGCAATGTCTATCAAAATCTGACAAATAAGATGTCATTAATGTTGTTTTCACCTGTCTTTGAGGTTTTATCTACAAAAAGTCAGGGCAGGGAGAAAAAAGATAGGTTAGATCTAGTTACATTAGTTATGTAACTAATTTAAGTGAACTCAGATTTGCATTTCTGCTTTATAATTTAATTGTTCAAACTTATTCTTTTCTAAACAAAACTTATCATATATAAGTATTCAAAGTCATACAGCTAATATAGGAAGAAACACAGGCTTATCATTTTCTATTAAGCAATTTAAAGAAATAAAAATGTTAAGAATCAAAACTGAGGCATGGTCAAAATATATGGTGAATGTTTAATTTTTTTAAAAAATTTTATAACTGTAAAAGACATATTGCCATTAACCCTTTCAAAATTGACATCCTTAATTAAAAAACATTTATCCCATCATTCTTGCCACTTTTTTCTTTCTTTTTTTAAACTTATTGAGTTTATCGTACTTTTTAGGTGTACAGTACAGTTACACTCATCATTGGGATCTTGTACCTTTACCTGACAGATATTGGTTCACATTTTTTTTTCCCTATACTCCTGCCTTCCCCTCACCCCTTCCCTATCCCCTATTTACGAAGACTTTGTTTCCATTTTTCACTTTTCTCATATTTTTTTCTTGTCCCTTATTTCCTTTCCTCTACCCTTCCAACTTCTCCTACACCTCTGGCCCTTTTCTTGCCACTTTTTGAAGCAACTCTAGAAGTCCTTTTTCACGAATATCTTTACAACAGTCACAAAAATAGGGCAGCTGCTGCTACTGAGTGCCGTTTAACAGAAAGACAAGCCAGTACACACCCTCACAGTGTGCCCTCATTGACCTTCTTCACTAGACCTGGCATTGTGCAACATCGAGCTCTGCCCCCAAATCACACAGTTGTGGATAGCACAGGTAAAGACATTCATGAAAGAGAAGTTCCAGAGCTGTCTCAGAAATGGCAGGAAGAATAGATAAGTAGATTTCAAGTGAGAAGTATTTTGAGGGAAATTAATGGCAACATGGCTGCTACTCTAATAAATTTTTTAAAATTTAAACATTTATATTTTATCATATTTTTATATATGTCACTTTTTTCATGTGCAGCTTTATTTCAATAACTTCCTATAACAGTCGTACAATGATAAGTAATTTGGGTTCTCACTGAGCTTCAAATTCTTTCAAACCTTTGACTTCTCTGACTATACTACACTATAAAGAAGACTTCCTGAATATATGTATCTCTCTTTCTTTTCCAGGGGTTAGGTGGATTTTTTACATCCCTTTAATCTAACAATCTATTGATCTTGATCCATTTCACTTGGTTTACTCTAATGCTTTAATCACCCACTGGGAAACTATTACTCAATAAAATCCTTTGTATTTCATATATTACATTATGATCTCCTTTCTTATTTTTTACCACTGGTGTATTTTCTTCTTGAATTCTTTAATTTTTGATAAACTATGCATTATGAGAAGAATTTATCCCATTGCGTCCACTATGGACCAAGGAGCAAATACGCCCACTGATGTCTTCTACAGGTTCCGAGAAAAGAGTTTTCTTTTGGCTAGGCTTCTGCCAGAAGACTTGGCACATAACTTTCCCCTTTGCCTAGTGCATTTCAGAGGAAGTTTGAGATGCCTCACAGAGCAGGAAGTAGGGGTGCAGACTGAAGCCAGTGCATCCACGGAAGCCTTTTGAACAATTTGAAAGACCTTCACAATAGTATTCTCAGATGCTATAAAGTATTTGTTAAGGTCACAGGTGAAATAATCTCTACCCATTTCACATGCCCTTCAAGCCCCACCCTCTATTCCACAGATGTTAAGATTTCCCCAATGTGTCCAAGCACTGAAGACATAACTGCACCAAAATCTGAAGCGTTCCTGTTCTCTACAACTTCTTCTGTCTTTCTAGAATCTGCTAAAACCCAGCAGCAATAAACTTCTGCAGGTTTCTTATACTGTCTGTCGGTCCCCGTTTACAAATATGAAAGAGCCAGGGCAGTTTGTCCTCTTCTTAAGCCTCTGCTTCCCATGCCATGAAAATCCCCTTCTCATTGTACATAAGTGGATTTGTGCTGCCCTCTATTCCTAGCCTGCCAATCCATTTCATAGTCCAGGTATACCGTGAGGTATAATACCATAAAGGTATTTATGGGGAAATGTGGTGTTTTCTTGCTTTTTCTCTCACAAGAGACTATGTAGAAAAGAACTGCCATCGTTACTTATTTTTTATTCTTCCTACTTACATCCTTAGAATTTGCAGACGAGTCTAGTTGCATCTTACAGGTCTTCACAAGACTGCACATATTACCTTCTTCATTCTAGTCAAATCCTCCTCTGTTCCAGCCACCAGTACATTGACACTGACACATTGATGTTCGCCTTGTGAGAATTAGCCTATCACATACATTTACATCCACTTAATTGCTGCTGCTATTGTTTAGTCCGTTAACCTCCAGCTAGGGTGCAATCACGTGAACACTGGGGAAGCACAGCTATTCGATTAGTTCTGCAAACTAGATTAAAATCATCTGCCTAATTGGAGACTGTCCACACTGCTGCCTTCCTTCCAGCTCCAGGTTTAAACCTTCAGGTTTAACAAAATGTTTTGGTTGGACATACGGACCCGTTAACCCTTGTGAACATACTTGTGTACAGGATGCTGTGCTAGGCACTATGTCCGCAGCTATTATCAGTCTGGTTTCTGCTTGCACCTTGAAACTAGCCCTTCTTTTATCAGCTTGCTTGCTTCATTTTCATAAATAGTACATGTACACTGGAGAAGTTCCAACGTGGTATACGGTAGAATTTTATTTTGAAACAGCACATAAAATTATTTATGAAACCTTCTAGTTTGGGGGAAAATAAAAATTAAGAATATCTCACCTGATCAAAAACATAAGGCCTTGTTGGACATAGCTAATTTCTTCAAACTTATCTCTGATGCAATAGGAAGCATTCTTTGGCATCTAAGCTGTGAATTTTTGTAAGGAGTGAAGTCCCAAAGGTGTTTTTGTTTTTGTTTTTGTTTTGCAACATGTTATCTCTATGTGTATGTTAAGCCAAGATGATTTCAGATTTTTAATTATGTTTTATCTAAAGAAGATGAGAAGCACACATATCTACTCCTAGAAATCTCCAAAATACCAGTGGGTCAAATTTCTTCATTTAATCTAAGTTGCCTGTCCCATCCTGGTACCTGTCCTGCATATCTTTTGATTTTATCACAAAATATAGCTGTACAAAATTGATAACACCTGCTCACATATATTAGATTTCTTATCATCTTATGTTTTACTCTGTTCTTCTTGGCTCAAGAGGTTTGTTACAGGTATGATGGATATCCAGCATAT
>NW_022900914.1:36225265-36240612 GCF_012274545.1 Fukomys damarensis | reverse complement strand
TACATATATATATATAGGCTTGTGCTGATCTTGGGATTCAATCAGAGATGCACACACAGGTTCCGTTCATCAGCTACACCACATAATTCTTCCTATAGAATACTATCATAAACCCATTTACTGATAGGCTGAGGCTCAGAAATGATCAGTGACCTGAGTGAGGCAACATAGTTACAGGTAAGGAAGACTAGATTTGAAATCCAGTACTAAAAGACTGAAAATTTGTTTCTTCCCTGCTATTTCAAAGCACTGTTTCCCAACAAGAGAAAAATTATCAGCTGCAATTTGAAGGAGTAAAGGCTCACAAAGAAGAGAAGAAGGAATGTTTCCCGGTCTCACCAGATGGCATTGGGAGAAACACTATCAAATACTATCACATTGAGGGAGAAGTAGATCAGTGTTTTATTCCTGTGACCCCTGCTTTATCTTTCCGTTTTATTAAGCGAAGGAGGTAATCAAAAGAAAAAAGGAAGAGCCCATAAGAGATACAGTCACAAAGTCAAGGCCATTTCTAATACTGGAAGAACCTGGGGGAGGAGCACAAGTAGAAGCTTGCCTACTGTATGTTGAAATACATTCATTACAAATTAAACTAGTAAACTGTTGACTAAAATAGGTGTTTTTCCAAAATAAATAAATAATAAAATAGGTGTTTTTCTTCATAATACTCTGTAATCACAACACATATGTACAAGTTTCATTTTATAATCTTTGGGCTCTTTGGAGTTTGATACTGAAACTATGTCAGAAGAGGGAATCCACCCTGTTCCCCTATCCCTATACTATGAGGTTCTTCACATGTGCGCACATATATCTTTTGAGATCTCTACAGCTGGTTCATTCCAGAGTCTCAGGTGCAGGGACTATGGTAAGGTGAATCCCAGAAGCATGAGCCCAGTGAAGAATCTACACAGGCCCTGGAGGTGGGTTTGGGGCTATTTGGGCAGGAAATTTGAAGATTTAGTGTATGCAGAATATAGTCTATGTGGTAGGTGCTCAGGATCCAGTTGAGGAAGTTCTTTGGTTCTTTAGACACTGGATTCAATAAAAGCAGGACTATGAAAGGCCAGAAAAGGAACAAAATAGGCTCAGTAAAGCACAGGGCTGAATGTTAAGGACAGCTTTTGTCTATGTACAAAAACAGAATTACACAAAATAGTATTTTAAAATGTCTTTCTACAATCCATATATCCTGTTCTAGCACAAGAGTCTTTCTTTGGGGCTTCGCTATCCTCCAGCACTGCAGGGCTCCAGGTGGCCCCGTTTGTTTCAGAGAACTGGGTACAGTGAGACTTTTAGTAAGAGTCCCAAAGAGTGGCTGGGGTATTTAACGCTAACCTTTCTCACTTTTGATCAGTTAAAGACCTTTCAAAGTCTTATTCATTCTGCAGTGCCTGTATGTACCAGAACAAACACAAAAATTCAAATTATCACAAAACAAAAGCAAAATTTTGTGACCTCACTTAATTTTTCACTTGCTCACATGAATATACAGAAAAGCAGCATAGCTGCTTTTGGAGCGTAAAGCCGTTTCAGGGTGTAAAGCTATCCCTAGTCTGAGCCCTATGATTTGCTTGGCCCATTTTGTTCCTTTTCTGACCCTTTTTAGTCCTCCTTACTGGGTCAAGAGACCAAAAGACCAAGGAACTTCCTCAGCTGGATTGTGAACACTTACTCTGTAACATTCAATATTGTCCTGATCAAAAGCTTAATTCACCGGTAAAATGAATCTAAGAAGCTAGTTCTCTGCCTCAGTTTACTCAGCTAGCCATACAGCTTGCTGAATCAGAAAATGATCAGTTCAATACACAGAGTCTCCCTCATAAACTCACTATAAAATCGCATTAGGCTCCATATGATTTCTACTTTCCTTCAGCCCTAGTGCATGGAACAAGTTTCTCTGAGAGGATCATTTCTGTTGACCGAACTTTTAAATTCTTTTCCAAGATCCCTAACATGATTTGACTGAATTTCTTGAAGCTTTTGTGTGTAAAGTTTGCAGAATGTCAATTCTCTAATGATGGGATTTGGAAAAGAGAATGAAACCCAGAGACTTTATTCAGAGTGCACGAGGAACCACCTTTGTTACTAAGTACTTAATACAATGGTATTATAGCTATTTGCCATGTTCCTTTCATCTAAGGATTTGACACAATTTCTCATTTAGCTGCCCTAAAATTAAATCAATATTAATCAGTAGCATTTTATTGAGAGCTTATGATGTTCCAGACGCTGGGCTTGGTACATTTCATGAGTTGTCTTCTTAAACATATACCAACCTTATGAAATGGGTATTATTATTGTTTCTCCTGCCACTGTTATTGTTACAGATATAAGAAAACTAGGAATTGAAGAAGATATGTAACATGTTCAAATCCACATTGTTAACTGGCAGAATCCTTTGTCAAAACCATGCTGAGACTCCAAATATCCTTCTACTCCATGACACTGTTGCTTGTTTGCATTTTTAAAACATTTCTCTTAATCAACCCTTTACATGTGAGGAATTAAAAAAATGATATAGTATCAAGGTAAAGGGCCATATTTATTCTGCCACCTAAAACAACTAAAATTGAGAGAATACAAGAGTGCATATTCATCACACACACAAACACACAACTTTCAAGTGAATGGATATTAAGCGATGAAACAGAGTGATAGCTGACAGGTGGAAACAAACAAGGTCAGCCCTAGGAATGCCTCACTTTACACTCTTGACACAATTTTTGAGCTGCAGTATAGAGGGAAAGACATTCTGCTTCTAGGTATTTACTCAAGAAAAGTAAAAGTGTCCTTTTTTATTCACCACTCAAAGGACTTACATGTGATGTTCATAGCAGCAGTTGTATCTGTAATAGTCAAAAGCTGGAAATAATTCCTACAGGTAGATAAAACATGTTATAACCATGCAATAAATAGTCCTCACTAATAAAAAGGAATGGCAAGTGCAATGTGCCGCAAATAGATGAATTGAGCAATAATTATGCTCAGTAAAGTAAACCAGACCAAATGTAGAAGGATACATGGTGTTTGATTTCAATTTATATCAAATGGAAGAAAGTGCAAATGAATATAAATTTATAGAAAGCTGAACAGTGGTGGCCTGGGAACAGGATAGAAGGATTGGAAAAGGCCTGGAGTAAACACTTGGGGTGATGGATGAGCTCATTATCTTGACCATGGTGATGGCTTCATAGGTGTATTTATATGCCAAAACTTACCAAATTGTAAAGCTTTAGCATATGTGAATTATACCTCAATAAAGCTGTTTAACAAAACAGAAAGTTCTGACTAGCAAGATGAAAATTTTCTCTTTTCTTGTTTTAATCATAGAAGATAAACTCTGTAAGAGTAAAAATGCAGTTTAACTTCATCAAATTGGAGTCTCTAGAGGCCAAAACGGGTGTTACAATTTGTACTTCTAAATAAGCCAAACACAGGAGCATAAAATGGCCATGTGTTACCTTCATGGATTCTGAACATCAGATAATAGGGTACAGTGGAAATGATATCTCTCTGCTGTATACGATGTTTAGGGTCCCAGAACAATTGTTTGGGCCTGCAGGCCCGGAGACTCGTCTTAATCATGATTTATTTTATTTATTTATTTATTTATTTTATTTTTTCTGGCAGTACCAGGGATCGAACTTAGGACCTTGTGCTTGCAAGGCAGGTGGAGGGCACGGTGTCACCTTTTCATGACCTAGGCACAGAAACCATGAAAGAATCACTTCTACCACATTGCTTTCAGTTGAAGCAAGTACACAAAGTTGCCTGGGTTTAAGGCCAAAGAAGATAAGTTCAACTTCTCAGTGAATCATTCTCAATATATTTCTTAACAAATACAGAGGACATGTGGACTGAAATATATACTAGTGTGGCCATGTTTGGAAAATTAAATCTACCTCATAGTGCCTGGGTCATGTATGAACATGAGCAGTCGTTTCAACTCCATTTATAGTCTTACATATAACATAAAGCTAAACTGAGAGATTCAATGCACAGGCAAAATGCATCATGTTATATACAATATAAACTTGAGGAAAGATGCCTATATCCTGAAGAGTTATGTATTTTAATAAAAATAGATGATAAAATAAGGGCAAAATATGAATGGCTGCAATGTAAGTAGAGAAAGTTTAAATCTTAGGAAAGATATTTAATATCATCAGGATGAGTTGGAGAAAGTAAATGCTGATTTGTTTACTTAGAACTAGGCCTTCAAAACTTAGTAAGATTTCACAGAAGATGTTAGGAAACAGGCACTAAAAGTGAGGAAACAGAAAAGTCTGAGGCAAGAACTCTTCCAAATACATTACAAACAGTATATTACCTGAGACAGCAAAAATTGTCTTTTAGAATTACAGGTTCTACACCTCTACTTCTCAAGTGTTCACAATCTTCCAAATTCCCATCCAAGGAATGTTGATGGTCAAGCAAATTTTAGAACCGCTGAAGTGTAGAATATACATACATATTAGTAAAGATGTCTATTTGAAAACTCTAAGACTAGGGGAAAGGTAATAAGGGAAAAGAAAAGAATATGACAAAATTAAAAATGGAAATAAAGTGTTTGTAAATGGGGGAGGGCAGGAGGGGGTGAAGGGAGGACAGGGACAAGGGGAAAAAATAAGAACCAAGACCTGTCATGTAAAGGTCCAAGATCCCATTAATGAATGTAACTGTACTATATACCTAAAATGTACCAATAAACTCAATAAAAGAAAATAAATAAATAAATAAATAAAAATAAAAACTCTAAGACTAGATCATAGGGAACTTTGGATCTGTTGAATCACTTGGTCCGCAGCAGGATCTGTTTGTTTCACCTATTCTAATTAATTTATCCTGGCACCATATTTTCCATCAAAATTCTGCCTATCTGTGGTAAATTATGTCATGAATCAGTACATGATAAACAATAACAGCGTTAATTACTTGGTGATGTATAGAAAAGCCTACAGTGTAAATTTAAATTACATTTTTAAATATGGAATTTTAGAACCAAAAATAAAACTTAACATTTCTTTAATTCATTTACTAAATACAACAAACCTCCCACTATCCTAAAATATTCGGAAATTACTGATATGCACCCTCATATTCTATGTGGAGGAGACTGTGAAAGTTAGTTTCAGAGGAATAGTTTTATTGGAGCATATTTTGTTCTGTAGAATAGAAAGTGTCTTATACACATGTTGCACCTATAATATTGCTGTCATATTATTTATAAAGCATAGACTCTATTACTTTTATGTACTGGCAGATTTTGGCACTTCTGTGATTTTCTTTGATATATGATTTACTGTGTCAACTAATCTTGAAATAAGTAGATGAACTGATATTCGTCCAGCAAAACTGTACTGTATGAAACCTAAATTCATTTACAGAAAATAAAAGGTATATGACAAATGCAATTATTTGCCAGTTTTAAACAGCTAAGTCTGTTGTTTACCAAATTTTCTAATTTCTAATTCGGATTCTATACACTGTTCTCTCTCCCCACCAACACGTGTGTGTGTCTCTGTCTCTGTCTCTCTGTCTATCTCTGTTTCTCTGTCTCTCTCTCTCACTTTCTCTTCTCTCTCCTGGCAAGTCTTTTCATAATGAATTCACCAAGGAAACCCAGAGTTAAGTCTAGGCCTCAGAACTAGGAACATTTCCATCAAAGATGGTTTGTTAATAATAAAGTAAGGAGGAAAAAAGCTATTTGCTTCTTTTGTGGCTCTGACCCTCCCTTGGTCCTGCCAGGCCTGCCTGAGCATCAGCAGAGTTCAGTGGTAATTAAAGCAACAGTGTTGTGAAAAAAGTGTGAATTACTTTTACAGGAAGACTTGGATGTTGCTACTGACTGACAAAGCACAGCGGGGAACTCTGCTGGATATTAAAGAGTGATGGTAGTCCCTGCATTGTAAGGTGGCTTTTCAGCACAATGCAAAATTGTGACTTTTCACAAGTTGATATCTCTGGAACCATTCGAGTTATCAGCTCAAATTTTAGATTTTTTTCCCCCTATTGGCATGCTTGTGGAGCAAAACTGAGTCACATTTCATGAAATGTGGCGTGGTAGTTGGAATTATGGGGAACTATAGTATATTCCTCTTTCTTTCCCTCCCCTGGAATTTTTACTCCATCATGGAATTATTTTAACCTTGAAGATTGCTAAAAATAGTGAGGAAAAAGCTATCAAGGGATCATATGTTCAACCCTCTCCTGGCAAGTTATTTCAATGTCAACTACCTATACTTTTTGTTTGTGTCATTTTTAAAGACAAAGGTACAGACCAGCACCCAGTTGACAATGCCAAGAAGTGCCAATCCTGCACTCTCAATCTGGAGTATAAATTTCTGCGTGATTGGTGGGTTCCTTCCTCCACCTCCAGCCAGCAAAGGTTCTGATCTTGTTCTTTATGGCTGCAAATCTTATTGTAGCAGCTCCCTCATAGGTGTGACATAACCTTAGTTCTGCTCCTTCTCCAGTGAGAAAATAAAAATGTCTTTAGCCAAATCCAATAAATTACCTCCTATAGATGTGAAACAAGAGAATAAAATAGCTCAGTAGACTGCTCCCTCTTTTCACTTTATAGGTTAACAGACACTATCAGTATTCCCGATCAGGCTCAGAGAGCACATGTGAAACTCTGTGTAAATGTATCACCACTGGGAGAGCCTGCTTTGGTCTATACAGGGTAAAACATACCTGACAGGTAGTGGGGAACGTGTACATGTTGTGATCCTGTAATCATGATTCACTAATGAGGTAAATGAGGAAAGGTTTGCTGTGTAATATGTCTATATGCCTATAATAATGGTATATCAATGATGTAAATGAGGAATAATATGCAGTATAGTATGCCTATATGTTTTTTATTTAACTTTTCCATAAATAAATGGATCAAGACAATAAGTGACATCTTTTATCTTGATATAATTTTAATATCCTGTCTACATCTGACAGCAGTGGGACATTTGATGGGTCAGTGGGTATGGCCAACCAGAAAGCAAGGTGGTATGGGAGGTAAGAGCTTGGATAGAGTCCTGAGCTCTTCACTTACAGCCTGTACAGTTCCAATGTCCTCACGAGTGAAAAGGTTGCGAGAAATAGTCCCATTTTATTTTGAAGACGGAATGAATTAAGACGCCAAACCTTGTTTAGCAGAAGGTCAGGCATATAGAAAGTAATTGATAAAAGCTAACTGTTATACCATTGTGATCAAATTAGGTGCTACTATGAAGCAAGGATGATTTGGGGAATGTCTTTTGCTTTTAGATACACTGATTCTGTGTGATTTGCCAGGCCTGAGGTAATATTTTTAAAGTATTCCAAGGTTATTAAATGGCATTTAGGGGATGAGGCTATGACATGCCAAACAATAGATGGTTTAAATAGACAACAATAATATAAACAGAACAACTGGGGTACTCCAAATGACATTCTTTCACCCCACTAGTGCAAAGTTTAATTAGTATGTAAATAGCATACTCATTTACAATTGACATAATGCCACCTCTTTTCATGCCAAGCTGTCAGGGCCCATGAAACTGTAAAATTCCTGACACTAAACATTTGTTGTAAACTGATCCTTCAAAAAGTAACTTAACTAAATCTGAAAAGGCAAAGAAAGGCGATAATCACTTTTTAAAAAGCCACTTCTGAATTTTTTAGAAAAAATTGTCCAAACTGCTTTTGGAGAGAGAGTTACCGCATTATCTTGGGCTAAGGGTATATTCTATAAAAGAAAGAAAAAAAAAACATGAACCACCAACCCCAGAGTGATGAAAAGCAAAGTGGGTAAGGAAAAAAATACCCACAATTGACATAGCTATTTTCATCACATCAAATCAGCCATCTGTTCTTGACATAGTTTATTATCATTAGGAAGATTTTCTCAATTCAGACATGGTGATGAGGAAAGATGAAGAATTAACCAGATAAATAGCCAATTTGGAAAATTCAGGCTGAGACCCTTTTCCTCAATTTCCATTCCCTCCTTTCTCCCTGCTCCATCATCATACTCCAATTATTCCAAGAAAAGCTTCAGTGACATGATTAGACATGTTTATGGTGTTGTTTTTTCCCCACTTGCATAGGCATAACAAACTAAACGCACTAGGTACCAAATGATACAAAGATGATCGTCACTGCACAAAAAATAATAATTTCCCATTGTTAAAAATGACTGCATCATCTTAGAATAAAAGGTGGATACAGTTAAAAGTGAAAAAATTTAATACTCGGAAGTATAAACATACCAATGTTTTGCTCCTGAAATTTATTCATTAGAAATCCATCAATTTACCTTGGAATAAGAATGTTTAGAGAAGAAATTTTTCTTTGAAATCATAATAGAGTAATTCCAACATCTGTGTGGGATAATCTGGAAGAAAAAAGTAATTGTTGGAAGGTAATAGTAAAAAGAAAATATTTTAATCATGCTCTTGATAATCAGCTTCATAAAATAGTTGGAAATTCACAGAAGTTAAGCTAATAAATTTAGAAAAAAACCAGCTAAAATAAGATTCTTGACAAATATCAACAGAACTACTTTAAAAATCATCCAAGCCAGCTATTTTATCTACACCATGTCAAAAAAATTTGATTCTCCCTTAAAAGCAGATTTATCACGTTAGATTAGATTTATAAGACTAACCCACAGATTTTTGGATGACGCCTAAAATTAGATCTTTTTTATTAAAATATTTTTAAAAAGTTAAGGACAGTAACTATTGTGGTTAAACCATGCAGACTTTCACAAAGGTACTTCCCCCCAAATACTCTGGTTTGTTTTGTGTGGTTATATCCTTACTTTGATAATATTCCTGTGATCTGTCATTCTGATTTTTTATACTGCAAGATCTGACTTGTTACTAATTGATGAAAAGGTAATTTTTATAACTTCATATTCTTTATAATGTGTTAACAGAGACATCATTTTTGCCAGACTATTTTTTTCTTTGACATACTCTTTTTCTTGATTTTTGCCTAGGGCATATGATCTTTATTGTTCATCTGCATAACTCTCAACATGTTCTTGGCTTTCCTTGTTGCACCAATAAATGGATATAGTCATTCCACTATGCTATTGACTCAACCCATGTCTGTTAAGAACCTCCTGTGCTAGATTCTAAGAAAACACAGTGAAAGAACATACATCAAAAAGCTAAGTCACCAGCTTGTCACCTGTATTTGCAAATAGATTTTTATTGGAACACAGCCATGCCGATTCATTTACACATTGCCCATAGCTACTCTTGTGCTAGAACATCACAGTCGAGTAGTTACAACAGAGGTACTTGGACTACAAAGCCTAAAATATTTGCTCTCTGCCTCTTTATAGAAAATGTTGAGGTCTGAGGATTTAGCAGCATGGTTCTGCCACCTGTCTTGTAAGCACAAGGTCCTAAGTTTGATTCCTGGTACCAAAAAAAGAAAAAAGAAAAGAAAATGTTGGCTCACTCTGCTAGACTCCAAATCCATTTTCAACTGTTCTAGCTTTTCCTTCTTTGTCTTAGAGAGTACATTTTTATTTCTGTTTCAGTTATTTCTTTCACAGAAATGATTGCCTGGTTAGCATGCTTCCTACCAATTCCACCCCACACACGAGTTAATAAAGCTCATATTTTCCTCAAAGCCAACTGTGCCTACCATCCATCTTTAAATCATCCAATCACTAGTTTTTTAGTCTTTTTCTTTCAACATTCAGGTAGTGAAAAAAAAAAGCATTGCTATCAACTAATTTTTGTTTCTACCACCACCACCTACTGCTGGACCTCAAAATCGCATAAAGCATGAAATGCTATAGTCAGTTTCTTGTACCTCCAACTTAATCTCTGTAAAATGGCACCTTGTATAGACACTCCAGTAGCTTTCCGTCTCCCAGAGTAGAAGCCATGAGGTGAGGGCCATCTTTCGGACAGTGCTGCAAAATTGGTCCACGGGGCACACAGACCAACAAGTGCCCGGAGGCTCAATAAAGAGGTCTCTTGAGCCGATGCATCACTACCTCCAGTTTTCAAGTGTACAAAGATGTTCTTCTGAAAACTAAAATACAGATGTGTTTATTAAGGTTAATAATTTCATGCAACTTTTTCTCATTCTGTATTTTCCCAAGTAATTGATTCTAAAAGAACAACTACTTTTCAGCTATAGTATGAGTACGTCTTCACTGAGCATTAAATGCTTACTTTCCTCTCAAGGGCTTTGTTACTGATTTACAATGGGGCTGTGGAGCCTAGGCTCTCAGCATTTGAAGAGGAACATGAAAAATGAAGAATACCTAAATGCAACTTTCTCTTTTCCTTTCTCCTTGATGAATACTATGGTTTGGGAGGAATTTTTAAGGTGCAGAAAGGTCTTGGGAAAAGAGATTCCTGCTCATACCTAACTCAGTTCTAGACTTCAAGAGAAAGAAACCTCAGGGCCTCTGGATCCAGACTGATCAGGCTGTGCTAATCAGAGAAGGAAAGAAGGAAGAAATTTGGACAGATGCTGTGATAAATGATGCAATAGGGTAGGCTGCTCTAATTCCAGCAAAAAATTATTTGACCTAGAAGTAATTAGCAAGAAATGTGCTAGCATTTGTTGCGCTTCTGTGGCATATCATCCAGTTGAGTAGTCCTTTTACATATGTTTTATTTCACACTCACAACTATTCCATGATGTATCTGTTCTTATTCATCATGTTTATGAACACAAGAAAAAAAAATCAGAAGATATTTAAGAAGTTGCTATATCCAGGCTGTTACTAAATAATGGGGGAAAGATTTGAAAACAGTTCTATGTGACTTTTGAGCTTTTCCATGCTTTCTAAATCACTGAGATGTCTGTTCTAAAGACTGCTTATATCTTTTCAAGTCTCTCTTATTGATTCTCATGAAGACCATAGTCCACCTAGTTTGGATATTGTTAAATCTTTTTAAACTTAGCAGTTTTCATTTCATTAACAGAACAGGCCTCAGTGGTTATGTAAATCGAGTCCACAAATTTACAATGACAATTCCTGCAAGGCTTGAAAGAATTAGGAGTACACTGAGAACAGTGCAGTAACATACCACACTGAGACACTCTAGCAGTCACTCAATTGCCTACCAACTTGATCCATGGTGGGAGCCTTTGCACCTTTGGTCTCCTTCTTTGAGTCTGCCTGAAAGATAAAATTGGTTTCTAGAAAGTCCAATTTCCTCTCCTCACTGTAACAGCAGGAAACTGGTAGAAACTCTTTATAGCTAGAACTTGAAGGGTGCAGTTCTCAACACTGGCTCATATATAAGTAAATAGTAAGTAAAATAAGGATAAAATGATGACATTCTTCAAGAAACAGCTTTAGGTCCTTGAAAATGATTATTTCTGTTTGCCTGCAACTGTAAAAATGAGTTTCAGGTAATAGCTTTTCTTTTATATGGTAAATGATGAATGACCATTTAACATTGACTCATCTACCAACCAAGATATAAAAAAACACAAAGAACTTACTGTGCTAAAAGGGAATTTGAAGACTGAAGTCACCTGATTTTTCAACTAGGTGATTACACCATGGGGATATTCATTTATCTTTACTTCAACTCTGGAATTACATAAAATATATTTTGCCAGCCAAGAAAATCAAGCCCTTTAGCTTCTACATTTTTTCTGAACCCCATAAATATGTTTTTATCCAAGTTAGTATATCCTCTTAAATTTTGAAAACTGTGATGTCCAATCCAAATATGCGTGAAGATATCCACCAAAGTGGGACTATCCTTTTTTGAATATTTATTTTGCCAAATGATCACATAAGAATTCTGTTCACTTGTAAGGATCAGGCCTGTCATACCTTGGGAAAGTAATAGAAGCAGCAAAGCAGAAAAAAAAGATGCCCAGAATTCAGCAAGGGAAATATATTTTTTGTAAGCATTTGTTATGATTTTTCAATTATTATTTTCTGCTTTTCACAAAAATAAATATCTCAGGCTCAGTTTCCGCTTAACTTCAGCAAAAATAACAGTATAATGCCTTACAGCTAAAATTTTTTAAAGAGAACAAAGGAAAAAGACTGGAAACGGAGAAAGGCAAGAATATAAACAATTTTCCCTGGCATCCAGGGAAATGGAAATGTGCCTTTAAAATTTTCAGTAAGTACTTGTTTGCCAAATCAAAATAATTATTAAAATTCAACCAAGATAATACCCTTTTTCCATAGGTGCTAGTTCGGCAGGATTAACATTTTTGTTTAAATTAAATATCAATATCCAACACTACTCTTCAGAGCAGGATCAAGTCTTTTTCAGTTCATTATTTTTTCCCATGAATCTATTGCTCTTAAAGGATTTTCAAACGCAAATGTGTGCCTCCGTCTAGGTGTTAAGCGATGATAGAGATAAGCCTCCATACCACACTCAAAGAAAAATTACTTATTTTCCCTTTTACGTGCATGTGTTCATCAGAATACGGCCTCCTATTTTTATTTCTATAGCAGCATGTATTCCAAAGACCAGCTAAAGAATTTGAAGGAAAAGGAATTCAAAACATTGTGGATTCTCTGACCAGATCTTGTGTGTTCTTATCTAATGTTCCACTTGCTGTTGGGCATAATTTAGCAAATAACCATATCAGCAAGTAAAAGATGATAAATTCATTTAATAGGCTTCATTCATATAAGTATTATAAAGACTGACCGTTAGCTAGCTGTCACAAAATCTTTCTCCTGTAGTTACGGATAATATACAGAAAATAAAGGAACTAAGACTAGATATCTTTCTCTTCACATGCATTCAGACAAGTTCACACACACCCTTCGGTAGGTGGTTCTTTTACAAGGGATGGTGAATATATCTGATTTATAATTGTTGCCAATCCCAGATCACACCTAAACTGCTGAATAAGCAGTACTGAGTAAGAAACAGTTAGTACCTGAAAAATATTGGATAACCATTAGTTTGGGCATAATCAATAAAGCCAGTGCATTCCAGCCTGGGCAATATAGTGAGACCTTGTCCTCAACCTCCCAAGTAGCTGGGACTACAGGTACTGGCACATTATTAGTACACTAGATTCTATTCAATTGCAAAGAACTTTTTTTTACAACACATTCCAATATAATTTGAAAATACTAGATTAAACAAACTAATTCAATTGTCATTTCTCACAAATCTGTCAAAGTGTATCTATTTTGTGTATGTGTGACTTTCTAATAGAAATGACATATTAATTTATATTTAAATTATTTAGGAAAATAAATACTAAAATTGTCTACATATTATCAATCTAAATCTTTAACTTGAGTTTAACATCAATCTTATATGTTCCTTTACATAGAAACAAGTTGAAAAACACATTACCCCAGGCTTATTGGCCTAACACAGTGCAAACTTATTATCTCAAAGTTCTTTAGTTACTAAATCTCGTGAGGCTAAATAATCCAAGGTATGGGCTTCCTTTTTAGAGCCTCCACTGCAGCCTCTGCTTTCTTGTTTTACCTGCACTAGAAGCTGCACCCTTCCTGGGCTGTGTTGCTCTCATTTCTGAATACAGTGAAAATGAGTGGAGACCTTTACAGATTGCATCCCTCGGAACTTCTGCCTCCCTCTTCCAATTTAAGGGCCCTTCTGATTATATTAGGCCTGATCACTTAGTCCTGTCTAATTCAAAGTCGGATGATTAGCAATACATTTAATTCTATCTACAATTTTAATTCCTCTTTTCCATGAATCAAAATAGTTTTAGACTTGGGATAAAAGTGGTGGACGTCATTGGGGGTCCACTATTCTGCTTGCAACAAAATACCTCTAGATACACATATATACTCACATCTGTGAAACAGTTTTATTAAAATGAGATGCCACTCTATATGCTTTTTTATTTATTTATCTTTATTTTAATACTTTTCATGGTGCTGGAAACTGATCCTAGGGCCTCGCATGCACATGGGAGGCAAATGCTCTGTCACTGAGCTGCATACTCAGCTGCTCTACATGCTTTTTATAAAAAATGCTCAAGTTAGTTGACTTCAAGTTAATGGACAAAAAGGAATTTTCTAAATTTTAAGCAAAATTTTTTATGTTTTGTTATTACTTTTAAAAATATACATCTAAGCTTAAAAGTGAAATATTAACAAAATATTAGGTGCTGAAAGTTATGTTTTAGAATAAGCTTCAAATTTAGCAAGGTTAGATTTACTTTAGAAAAGTGAAAATGTCCCCAGTTTAATGCCATTATTCTAATATCATCAAGCTACAAAACATTTAAACTCAGTCTCCAAAACTGAGATTTCAATATTATCTAAGGCTTGTATTTTGCTAGTCAACAGTCACTCTATCATTTCTCCATTTGTGAGTTTGGACTCTTCTCTTTTTGCGTGGCATTTACCTTCATATATTTCTTTATTTCAGGATAGGCTCATCAATGTTCTCTCCAAGTCCTTGTGTACTAACAAATGTCTAGTTTGGGTTTTTATGACTGGATTAGGAGCATTTGGGGCCATACTTTATTAACAGGAGGACTTCATAGACATTGTACTTGTCTACTGGAACTGAATGTTCTTTGGAGAAGTTTGAGAATAATTTCATTTTTCTGTTTGATTGTTTTGTTATGCCTGGATGACTAAAATACCTTTTTAATACAATTACTTGAAAATTAATATTTTCACCAGACCAAAATTTTATCCTTATTTTCCTGGAACTTTTTGGTTAACCTACTTAACCTGCACTTGCCCTTAATTTTAGGGAAATATTCTACTCTTACATTATGGGTCCATTTATTGTAGGTCCTTTTATAGGCTTTTTGAAAAAATTCCAGAATGGTCCATATATATTATATTACATAATCTTTATCTTCTCTCCTTTATAGTAAGCTAATTCTTTTATTTTATTGGTACATTTTAGATACACACAATGATAAAATTCATCATAGGAAATTTGTACCTATACATGATATATCTTGCTTCTTCCTGGAATGCCCCTTCCCTCCCTTCAATCCCTCTTCTCCTTGTTCACCAAAACTTTGTTTCCATTTCGCATGTCTTGTGAATATCTTAAGAATTCTCTGTGTCAAGAGTTGAGAATACCTGTGTTTACAGATCTGCAAGAATGAGTAATGGAAAGGTTAAATTGAGGTGACCTAGCTAAAATAATTCTTGCTTGGTTCCTTTGAATTTTGTCCCCATATCAATGTTGTCAGTCTAAACTATGTTCTGCTCTTAATGGCTAATACAGCAAGCTTGTATGTATCATCTCATTTCACCTTCATATAATTCTAAGAGGTAGACAGGAAAATATTATTCACACTTTTCAGATGTGTGTAAGTAATCATCATTCTCCTATAATTAGAATATTACAATACTGGGTGGTGGCATTACTAAAAAAAAAAAAAAA
>NW_022900914.1:36210463-36225088 GCF_012274545.1 Fukomys damarensis | reverse complement strand
AAAAAAAAAAAAAAAAAAACCTGTTGCTTCACTAGTCTAACCTTTTCCTTCCTTTCCCTTTTCTACCATGAAGACAAGTATTTCTTTTCACAGCCTCCTTTGCAACTAGAGGTGGCTGTGTCACATACTGATGACAGATACGATGAAACATATGCTTCAGTGAAGGAAGTTAGTAAAAAGTTTTGCTTCTCTGATAAAAGAAACGGACAATGTTAGCATCTCAGTACCCTCCCCCGCCCCTGCCTTGACATGTACACAGTGTCAAGGGGACTGTCATTGTCGGCTCATGAGGAAAAGGCTCAGAATTCCTACTACATCAGCCCTAACATGGTTGCATCATGGGCATACTAACATCAGCTGCATGCCTGTTTCTCAGCTCCTTAGGCATGGGAAAATAAGTCTCCTTTTGCCTAAGTCATATTAGTAAGATCTTATGTTACTTGCTGCCAAAGCATTCTTCTGATTATTATTTGCTAGTGTCAATGCAAGAAAACTACTTAAGCTGTAAAGCACATAGTTATTTATTTTAAATTTATATAATGAAGAAGTAGTTTAAATATAACAGCCATCCTCATTTTGTGTTATAATAAGAAAGATTAATTAAGGAAATGTGACCTCACCTGGGAGGAAATAAATTCCAGCATTTAAACTCACTGGGCGAATATTCAAATAGATTTGTTCCAAGAAGCAAAGTTAATTTATGCCAATTGAATATAAAATAATATTAGCTTAATTCATTGTGTTTCCAAATAAATCAGAAGAATAACAACGACTAAAATTTCTTTTTGTATAAATCTAAATATTTTTCCTTATTTGCAAGACTGTGCGAGACACTGAATGATTATTTTCATTTACATGGTACAAGCAATTCACTTTCTCGTACATCTTAAAAGTCTACTACACAAGAGATAAAAATTATACTGTTTTATATTAAAATTTATATAATTTCATGAATCATTTTCATTGGCTGGTGATTTATAAACATTCTCCTCTGGAAAATCTTATCATTTTTTTAAGACATTACTGCTCTCCCCAAAACAAAAATCCAACTTAGTATGTATCCAACCACGTTGTGCCAATTACAAGTTATGGGTGATCTGGGCAAATCTTTTAATTGGTTTTGAATTGTGCAGTTTGTCTCAGAACTACATAAACATTAAATAATTCAGAGAGTAAATGAAATCTTATAATGCAGCACACCAAAATTGTTTAGGCAAGTTTTTTTTTTCAATAATCAGATAATTATACATAACTAGTCATCATTACTCGAAACAAATTACTTTCTGTTGAAGCATGAAAGAGGTTTCCTGGCATTATTTTGAGTTCAACTAATCTTATTGACAATAGGTGTCTGTCTGCAAAACCTGTTTGTTGGTGTTACAGTTTGGTTCTACAGCACTGTGTAGTTGCTGCTCTGTAGTAAGCCTCCTTTAATTATATCATTTTTCAAATAAATATTTGTATCTTTTATTTTGAAAAATCACAGGTTCAGTAAACTTGGCAAATGTGTGCCTATTTTGAATACAGAATGCTTTGTTTTTCACTCATTGTAGATTATCTATAATAATACACTGTTTCATGAGACAGCAGACCAATGAAGAAAAAGAGGCGAGCAGTTATTTGCTGGGCATTTAAGTACTTCAAAGAGGAGCGACTTTGCTCTCAAACATTCTTGCTTGACTAATTCACTGGCATCAAATGATTTAGGGCGCAATGGCATGTCAATCAAGAGCAATAGCATCATTTATGCACTGGAAAAGCTATTTGAGGAAGGAGAGATTTTTGGCTCCATCTACACAGATTAAGTACAATGGAAAACCAAGGCATTTATCCAACTAACTCTGGAAAAGTGAAGAAAAATGTGGGTCAGTTATTCAAAATAGATATAGATGGGAATGGAGCTGGGTAAGCATCGCTTTCTGTCTTCCCGTTTCCTACAATTAAAATTACTATGTGCTTTTGTCAAGTGCAATGGCATCCTCGGAATATGCCCAAAGAGAGGCACCTGGAGGATAAAGGGACAACAACTTCTTCATTCTCTCATCACTTTAGGACAATGATGAAGCTACTGCTTCCACATGAAACAGTGGACACGTAAAAGATCAACTACCTTTGGCTCCTTAACTCTTTAAAAAATGGTGCTCTGAAGTTGTAAAATATTGTGATATTGAACATGTTTAGTTATTAAAATGTGGTACTTTTTCAAACAAAGACAGTAGATTATGCTCACATTTCTTTTTGGTGTTAGTAGTTTATGTTCTAGATTGAAAATATTACCACAATCATACGCTTCCAAAAGTTAAATAAAGGGGCTGGGGATTTAGCTCAGTGGTTTGGTGGCCTGCCTTGCAAGCGCAAGGACCCAAGTTCAATCCCCGGTACTAAACAAAAACAAACAAACAAACAAAAAAAACCCACAAAAGTTAAATAAAACCATTATGCCACCAAAATGGGCCATATAATATATAATATTATACAATAAAATATATTTAAAGATAATTTCATAAGGGGATGATAGGCTAATGTTACTCATTCAATATATGTACACAGTTTTGGGTAATTTTTTTTTCTTTTCTATTGTCTTCTAATTTTATAAAACGCTTTCTGGCCCCAGCTCGAATTATTAAAATATGTCTTTTCCTTTCTGATTTAAGCCAACTGTGTTACAAATGGAGCTTGCTTACATATATGCTTATTAATATTTTCCTGTAGACAGGGTTTTGTTTTATTACACATTGCTATTTTTCAAAGTAGAAGAATATTGTTTTTTTTGGTCATTCATTAATTGTATTAGCAAACTTTAGGTATACAGTATGTTGGCATTCATTATTGGGAATTTGTACCTTTACATAACATATCTTGATTCTTATTTTTCCCCATTCTCCTGCCCTTCCTTCAACCCTACCACCCCTCCCTATCTACAGAGACTTTGTTTCCTTTTTTTTTTCCTTTTCTCATATTTATTTCTTTCCCTTCTTTCCTTTCCCTTACCCCACCTACTTTCTCTTCCCCTTTGCACATTTTCTTCCTATTTTACATTATTTATTAATGTTTAACATCACTGGTCATTTGAGAGAGGCAAATAAAACAACACAGATTCCATCTCACCCCAGAAAGAATGGCTGCCATCAAGAAATAAAGCAATAACAAATGTTGGTGGGTCTGTGGGGAGAAAGGAACCCTTCTCCATTGTCGGTGGGAGTGCAGACTGGTGCGACCATTGGAAATCAGTATGGAGATATCTCAAAAGATTGAGATTAGAGGTCCTACTTGACCCAGCTATTCCCCTGCTGGGTATATTCCCAAAAGAATTAAAAGAATCATACCACAGTATTATATGTGCTCCCATGTTTAGAGTGACACAATTTTTAATAGGTAAATCTTGGAGACAGCACAGTTGCCTATCAGCTGAAACTGGATAAAGAAAATGTGTGGGTTTTTTTTTTTTTAAATAAACTGGACTACTACTCAGCCATAAAAAAAAGAGAAACAAGAGACATTTATAGCTAAGTGGGTGCACACTGAGGCCATACTCTTAAGTGAAATTAATAGGACACACGTGTAAATACTGAATAGTTTCTCTGGTGTGAGAAACTGAAAGTGTAAATAAGGATCAAAATGTATAATAGAATATTCTTATTCTAAGTGTCTATTGCTTTATTATTATACCTTCTTGAAATTTAATGATGTAAAAGAATAATTTTTTTTTATTTCACTCTTCTAGAGGAAACTGGATCAGCTAAACTAGATCTTGAGGTCTTTCATGTGGTTGCTGTCTAGTGGTGGTGGAGGCTGGACAGACGTTAAGGTACTCATTCACTTGTCTGGAGATTGAATTTGAATTTCAACAAGGACCTCAGGAGGTTTGCCAGAACTCCACATGTCCTCTTTGTGTGGTTTCCCTACTTCTCAGGGCTTAGTGACTTGAGTTCTGGAACAAGGAAGAGTGCCGAGGGGACGCAGCAGTCACACTGGCCTTTCAAACATTCCTAGATATGAATAAATCACGGAAATAGCCCACACGTCTGCTGGACATTGTCACAATCGTGCTGCTGTGTGCTTACTGTACAGTACTCAACCAGAGCCCACTATGTCAGGAAGCAAGAAAAACAGTGGTGACGCAGAGGGGACTGCTAGGAAGTTCAAATTAATGTACACTGTGTATTTGTGTCAAAGGTGAATAAATCACAACTTATGAACAAATTCCATTCCTGGAGAACTTTCTTAAATTAGATTTGTTCGTAGATTTGGCAAGGTGAGTCTTCATTTTTTGTCATTTCATGCTTAAATTCCACTGAAATAGAAGAGTATTGACATTTTCTATATTTATCTTTTTATAATTCAATTTCAATTTAAGAGTGATAAGAGAAAGTGATCTATTTGATACAAATTTTTGGATATATACATTTATTTATTAATACTTGCTTTATGAAAAATTTGTTCAATTTTCACAAATGTTTTATCTTTCCCTGAACACAACAGTTGTCACTTTGGAAAACCTAAGGAAATAACTGATTTTGACAATGTTCATCATACATAAAACTATGAGGAGAAATAGATGGAAACTTTAGAGTGGAGAGATCAGGCAATTACCAAATGAACCAACTAGTAAATCTCTAAATTAGTAACAGAGATGTCCAGGTCTGGTGCCATCTAGTTAGTGGGGAACATTAACTAAATGGGCCCTACCTCCTCAGTCCAAAATTGAAATTAAATCTTACTGATTCTTACAGTTTAACTCCATTTACAGAAAATACAGAGATAGAAGAGCACATTAGACAAAAGCACAATGAAGACATCAGAGAAATCAAGAATGTGGGATATATTGAAGAATATACTCAGTTTTACTATCACTTTTTTTGTTGTTTTTGAGACAGGGTCTCAGTATGTAGTTGAGACTGACCTGGAACTCACTAGGTAGTGCAGGCTGGTCTCGAACTCACAGTGACCCTCCTGCCTCAGCCTCCCGAGTGCTGGGATTACAGGTGTGCACCACCACGCCCGGCTTTTTATTATCACTTTTTATTGGTTTGGAATACTGTAACAGTAAGATATATTTTTCCACTTTTTCATATTCAATTTATTTATATTTTTGTGTTACACATTCCTACTTATTTTTCACTGGGTTATTTGCTTTCTTAGATTAAATGTAATTACTGATACAATTAGGTTTCTTTCTACCTTATTTTGAGCTATATAGTTAAAAGTGGATTGTTAAATTTATCCTTTGGAGTTTTCTTTTTTACATCAAAGGATGGGTGTTTTCATTTTTTCTAAAAAATTGTCAGCCGTTTCATATTTAGATATCCTTCTCGCATATCTTATTAAAACTCCAAGTAAGCATTCCTTAATTGTTTTACTCGAGCTTCCACATCTGTTAGTAATGAAGTAATGTTTTCTGTCTCTCTATATCTCATTTATTCAGCTATATTTCCAGCTTATTAATTTTCTCTTCATCTGTATATAATCTGGTTTAAAATGCGTTGTTTTAAAATGTAATTATCACATTTTTCTTTCATCGATGTTTGGTTTATTTATTTACTTATTTACTTATTTATTTATTGGTACAGGGGATCGAACTCAGGTCCTTGTGCTTGTGAGGCAGGTGGCAGAACCACTGAGCTAAATCCCTGGCCCTGTTTGGTTATTTTAGAACTTGTTCCATGGTTTTTACAGACTCCTTTTACACATTTTTTAAAGACAGGGCTTATGTTCCTAGGTTGCTCTTACATTCCTGATATGAAGTGAACCTCCTTCTTCAGCTCCCATGTCCTGGAACTACAGGGATGTGTTATCATGTCCAGCTTCTTTTACTCAATTTTAGTCCCTATTCCAATTCATTAAATAAGCCAAGCTCTTGTTCTTTTCATGATATTTGAAATAGGATCATATTCTCTGTCTCTCTCTCTCTTTTTTTTTTGTACCAGGAATTGAACTCAGGACTTTGTGATTGTGAAGTAGGCAATGGCACCACTGAGCTAAATCCCCAGACCAAGATCATACTCTTTTTGCTCTTGTTTTCTACTGATTTCTGTGTGCAACTTTTAAACTTGCATTCATAATATTTTGAACATTATTGATGCAAATTTGGTGAGACTTTAATTGAAATAGTTTCCTTTAGATTGGACTTGTATTTGTTCCTGACAGGTACCTGGAGACACTAGTGATCTAGCATCACTTTAAATATGTGGTTCAAGTTTTAGCCATTATACCCAAGTGCAGTGGGTGTCATTTGCTAACCCTACCAATGTTACGAATGCTCAGAAAAGAGATTTTTCTCTATTCAAGGTTCAAGATTAGTACTTCATCCTGCTGATTCTTTGGGGGATGTAATATTTCTATTTACAATGAGTGCATGACTCTTTATGGTCCCAGCTCTATGATGAGGGCTATGTATTAGAGGTCATCTCCTACCCTTGCACACACTAGTTCCCTGTGCCCTGTGACCTCTGCAGAAGTAAAAAGGAAACCCAACTTTATTGAAACTTCATCAGTACCCAAAAATACAAACCATACTTCGTGTTTTGTATAAGTCTCTAGGATTTTATTTTCACTTATCTTTTTACTTCTCAGAAACCTTAACTTACTTGTCATATCATTGATAAAGCTTAAAAATGTATTTTTAAACTAAACTAGTATTTTTAGTGAGAAAGTTAATCTCTAATTGCTAGAAAAAGTCTCAAGAACACCTACACTATCTCTGTCTGAGTGGATAAAATAAATAACTGGAGGAAGTATCTTTAAAGTAGAGAGTCATGTACCTAGATTTGTACTAACAACGTTACTTGCAAGAGGCAGGACGCAGTGTAGCCACAAGTGGTTTCAGTGTTCAGCGCAAGTAAGCTTAGGTATTATCCCATTTTCAGAAGAGTTACATAAACATCGACAGACATTCTGCAGGCCTAAGAGAAGACACTACAATTTACAAGGTGGTTCTAAGAATGCTCATCTGGCTAGCAGCAGTGGTAAATTTTTAGCCAGCGCAGGGAAGATGAAAAATTTGGAAATGGAAGATTTGATGTTGACAAGGAGCTGAACTCAGTTGGGTACGGCTCTGGACTGGCTGTCCACACGTCTGTCTTCTGAACTCACCTCTGCCACTGATAGCTGTGGGAAGTCCAGCAAACTGCTGCTCCTCTCTGGGCTTTATTTTAAAGTGAGAATGTTGAACACAGGGAACAAAAACCTGTCAACCCTCAATTATCACTTTATATGTCCTCTAAGGGATGTATTTTCTCTGGTAACATGCTGCCTTCTCCTAATGTCAAAGGGTCATTACTTAGTGATTCTGAAATGTTTTGTAAGATAATGAAATGAGTCAAAAAACTCAGATTTTACTGGAATAATTGAAGAAACCCCGATGATGTCACATAAGTGTTACTCACAAATGGTAGATAGTCAAAATTTTTTCATAGAAGATATGTCATAAATCATATTCTTCCAGGGAAGTTCTGTGCTCAAATTCCAGGTAATTTAAAATTTTTTGTTCTGTTAATCCATTGATTGTATTATAAAGCTAATGGGGTTCAAATTTGAGGAACTATGATTTATACATGCCCCTTCCAGAGACCTCTTATCCTTTTATTTTAAATTAACATTCACTTTTGTTTTATTTTTTACTTTATTTTACTTTTATTTTTACTTGATATTTCATTTTTATTTTCACATATTTTTAAAAACGAGTTCCCCAAATTTCAAAGCCCACAAAGCCTAAATCTACTCTCTACTGAATAAAAAAAATACATATTTCTTTCTTATTGGATTTACCCTATCTCTTTCCCCGACTTTTATTAAGGAAAAACAAACCACCAAGGTAGTTTTGATTTAGGTGTCCTTATCACAGAACATGTTTGAACGTGGCCCCTTTAAAATCAGATGGCAACTTTATCATTAAACAAAAACTCTTTGATTATTTATTGTGCTCTTAGATAAAATGACTGGTCACTGTAGTAACTACAACATGTTGATACTGTATTTTTGCCAATAAGGGAAAATACATGTAATATTTTCATTTAGTTTTCATTTGTAAGTAAATACTTCACTCTAACTTACTATCTCATAGTTTCAAAAGATTTACTGAAAAGTCGAATCAGGAGAAAGAAGATTTATTCAATTGCTTCTTGTTTGAAAACTAACATAACATGAACAATTGTTCACTTCAAAGTATTCTATTTTGTTTGTATTGTTTTTACATTAAAATTATACATATACGTATATTGACTATGGCTGGCCATTTCTAGAAGTTTGGATATTTTGTCAAAGAAAAGCAGCCTATTTTAAGATTTTATTTTACATATTTTATTTCTATTTTGAGGGGAATCCAAATATCTACACCATGAACTTAAATTCCTATAGCTGCCAGAACTGACAGAGAATTAGCAAGGCAGAGCCAAGTTCACGCAAGACTGTCTACGGCGCTCTTATAGCTAAAGACAAACCAAAATATTGACTAGCTCTTCTCAAAACAGCATGTATAAGTTGTGGCTGAAATAAGCCTGATGTAAGAAAGAATACAGATGGCAGTATAATCATAGGCTGGGTCGACAAGATGCCAAACAACCCATTCAAAAGGGAAAAACTCAGTCGATCAGTTGGTGGTTTTTGTCTACATGCCACTGAGCAACAGGCTTGACTGATTTCTTCACAATATTGAATAAACTCTTGACTAGACTTGAGCAGATGTTTTATCGCCTTGTATTTTGAGAATTAGTTGTCAACTTTATAACTCAGAAAGTTCTATGAACGGCAAATTTCTTTCCTATATCAAAACAACCTGAGAGTGTTAAACAAAGATCATCTGCAATTTTTAATTCATCTGAGAGCTTAGTTTAATGCGTGTTCTTGACATAGAATGAAATATACCTGACAAGAAATAGAATCTTGTAACTTACATGCCTGTCTTTAATTTTTCATTGATTCATTTGGCATCTTGGTTACTCAAATATCCATTAAAATAACTAAAATTCATTTTATTTTGTTTTTATTCAACAGTTCCCCTGGTATATACAACCTATCTGCTATCACTGAACTAAATAGTATCATCAATGATAGCATTTCCCAATTCTTAAAAGTCTTTTGCACTAAAAGATAGATTCCAAATCCCTAAAATATTTCATGATTAAAAATGAAATAAATAAAACTCTTTTAAATGAGTTTGTGTGAACAAAGACATCACACCTTTGACTTCTATTGTGTACATGGCACCTAGTAGAGTATGGGCCTCCATAAATATTGATAAAATGAATAACTAGATGGATTATCATACAGTAGGTCCATTTATAGCCATTGAAAAATTGTGGACTGATAAAGAGAGTGGGAGAATAAGTAATTCAATTCCATCCCTCCCATCCTTCAAATGCACTGCCTGTGCTTCTGGTACTTAAACTTAAATGGACACCAGACTTGAAAGGGACCCTGTGAAAAGCACATCAGTGTGTATGTGTGTGTGTGTGTGTGTGTGTGTGTGTGTGTGAGAGAGAGAGAGAGAGAGAGAGAAAGAGAGGGCAGCAAGAAGTTTAGTAGCAGCAAACATAGGAGCTTCTATATGCATTCTCCTGCCCCTAACACAGTCACTGGTGATACAGATTTAAATGGTCTTATGATTTTCACACACACACATTACATATAGGCATCTGTACTGTGTGGACATTTATGAGTATTTAAGTAGTACATAGTAGACAGATGATAGATAAATAAGATAGGCAGAATAGGTAGATGAGAGAGAGAAGGACAGAGATTTGAAAATGCTCAGAATCTGACTTTCTGAATTCAGGATAGTAGACTTCTCCCCGAGACTTTTGAAAATGTTCTGCCAAATAATGTCTAAGTTTCTTTTCAACTACATTATTCTTTCGATATGGGCTAATGAGAATGCTTTAAACTACCATAACTCAAAAAAATTTTAACTTGTGCTATGTACATGTACCAAACAGCCACAATAAAGGTAAATAATGTCATGAATGTGAATTAGAAATAAAAATATTAACAACAATAATGAAAATGGGGAAAGGGGATCTAGGGAGAGAGGGAGGAAAGTGGGTGGGGATGGAAGGAGAATAAAAAAGAATCGAGATACTTTATGTACACGCACCTTCTCCCTAAGATGAATGTAAACTTCACGTACTGCAAACCTGTACTAGTAAAACAAAAGATTTAAAGGGAAAATATATATTTTTAAAAGCTGAAAGATACAAAGACAGACAGATGAGAAGAAAACCTGTTCATAAATGATGCTTCCAGGAACCAGTAGAATTGTTTTTCTCTCAGGGCCCACAAGGCAGTCACCAAGAAAGAAGACGATTTTCTTGGTCGTCTCTAATCACTTCCCTTCTTTCCAATTTCTGTCCATCTTCCATTCGCTATGTTTTATATTCTGTCAGTTCTCTTCTTTTCAAGCACAAAAAATAGGCAGGAGCATGAATGGGAAAGATGCAAAGTACTCCACTCTGGGAAAGCGTCTCTGGAAATGTTTACTGCATCAGCATTAATAGCTTCCAGAGAAAAGAACAGTCGCCTGTCTTCTGAGACCACGGCAGCAATCGCCTTCATCCCAGTTACCTGTGACATGCAGTGGGGTACAGTCTCTAAGTGCTTGATACACAGGTTCTTGGCAATGTTAACAGAGAGCTGATGGGGAAATTTAACTTTCATCGTTATAAATTTCTGTATTTCACGGTATTTTCAGCTAAACAATGTATGGAGTCTGACTTAGCCCAAGGATCTCTTTCTTGTTCATGGGGATTTTTTTTTACTACCTTCACTTTAAACTCTAAAATATGGGAAACTTTCTAAACTTATTCAAAGGATGTAGAAACTATTTCTTCAAAGCTCTGAAATTTCTCTGCCTGACTTTTAAATAAAACCCACCAAAACAGGAGGAATTGAAAGGACTGGGGGAAAATACATAAAGCATTTGTCAGGTTAGCTAAGACATTCCTTTCCATAACCATTTTGTAGCACTTATATCCATAGCCCTTTTCTTAGAAGGCATGAATATTTGCCTTGAACATTAAAGAAGACAGATATATGCAAAGAGTTTTTACATAAGAGTTAGGCTCTTGTATATATTATGTTAATAATACATTCATAATGCAAAGAAAAGGCTCATATACTGAAAGCTTGGTTGCCAGCTTGTGCTATTGGGAAGTAGTAAAGCATTTAAGAAGCAGGGCCTAGTGGAAGCAAGTTGGGTCACCAGGGCATATCCTTGAAGGGGATACTGGAGCCCTTCCTCTCTAGTCCATGGTAGTCCCAGCTACCATGAGATGAGTAATTTCCTCTCACGTCCTCCCTCCTCAATGTTCTTCCTTATCAAAAGCTCAGTGGCAGTAGGGCCCAGTGACCACGGACTGAAACTGAAACCTCTGAAATCATGAACCAAAATAAACTTTTCTTTGTTTTTTGTTTTTGTTTTTGTTTTGAAACTGGGGATCAAACTCTGGATCTTGTACTTTCCAGGCAAGCGAAGGCCCACTGAGCTAAATCCTTGGCCTAAACTTTTCTTTCTTACAGGCTCTTTATCTCAGGTGTTTTTTTCATTAAAACAGAGAGTTAACACACAGAAAAAACTCTTAATACTTTCCTGAAACTACTCACATGAATATCATGCTAAACAAAATATTAAAAATCTTAAGAAAGAAAACATAGTAATCTTTATAATTATGTTATTTTCCTAATTTGTTGAAATTCATCTTGGCCTTAAAACATACATATATATTTAAATATACAATATTAAATACAATATATATATATTTAAATATAAAATATTATATACAATATATATATTTTTAATATAAAATATTAAATACAATATATATATATATATTTATTCATTCATTCATTCTTTATTCAGTGCTCAGTGAGATGAGGACCCAACAGAGTTTCACTAAAAATAAGTGGGGGCAAATCTATTTTAGCTTTCTCAGGTCTTTTAAGCTCCCCCAGAATAAGCTGTCAATAGATGGAGAATATTTTATTTATTGATTACATATGCTAACTGCCATATGATTCACAGAAGGTAAAGCAAATGACACAAAATCTTATTACCAAAAATGCTATGGTTCCCTGATGTCTATTGTTACAAACTGTTGTAGAAAGAAGAAAGGAAAGCCTTTTTTTCTAAAGTGTAGCTAATGGGCAAAAGAGCTATAACTAAAACAATCAAAACTCTTTTTCCTGTTAATATTATGCTAGAACTTATTTGATAATCCTTTACAATTTGAAATACTGGGTAAAGTTTTGTTTAACCAAGGAATGAGCTGAGGTCCAAATGATTATGTCATGGCTAGAAAACCTCTCTAAGGTATATCATGTACCCAGGAATATTTTAGCTAGGTTGATGGACATAAATGAGTGGAGAATCAAAGTAACTATCTTTAGAAGTCAAGAAAATGAAAAACAAAATATCTTAACACCCATTACAAGAAAGTCTGTGGTTTGTTTTATTTTGGTGGTACATTTGTTCGTATTTTATTGGACTCTTTTATTTGAATAATTGTTTGACTCATCACTACATGCCTCTACAGATAATTAGTAATTTTATATTAAGAACCTACTCTGTCAGATTTGAAACTGTGTGAGTAAAGGTTTGTTTAACCCACAGGTGTGCGGAAGTGTCAAACAACTTGAACATTTGGTCAAGAGGTAAGCATGCATTACTAAAAAGACTGCACAGGGGCTGGAGATTTAGCTCAGTGGCACTGTGCCTGCCTTGTAAGTGCAAAGTCCTGAGTTCAATCTCCAGAAAAAAAAAAAAAAAAAAAAAAAAAAAAAAAAAAAAAAAAAAAAAAAAGAGAGAGAGAGAGACTGCACAGTGATCCCACTTTTATTTCAAAAATAAAACTATTACTTCAGGCACAACCACCCTTGTTCCAAATTCAAATACATTAAAGGGAAAGGGCGAACAAGTCAGGTTAGAACCCACATGGAAATTATATAAAGTATTTAAAGCTCTACACACCCTCCCTGTGAGCTGGTATCTCCAACCTTGGGATGTAGACTGAGGCATCTGTGAGGTACAAATACTTGACCATTCTCTACACTGGCTTGTTTAACTTAGAACATAAAGTCACCTGTGGCTCTTTTCTCACCTTCCCACAGGGCAACCCTGTTGGCTTCTTCTATATTTTAATTTTTCAACCTCACTGGGGAGTTAGCATCAAGGAAAGAAACAAGAAAGATCCAACAGACTACGCTAGGGTGCGGAGTCCCATGCTCAACTCATTCCCTGTGCACCAGGAGTGCTAGATCATGAATGACAAAGGAATAAACACCAATTCTGGTCACTAATGAAAGTACTTGCATCACACAAAGACAAGCAGCCTTGAAACCTTAACCTTTTCTCCTCCAATGTTAGCCCATATTGTCTTTACTATTTTTACTGTTTAGGAGACCATTTGTACCAAAGTATATTATGAAGGCAATTCAAAGAGACTATCAGTTTAAAAGGGGAAAAAGAGAGAGAGAGAGAGAAAAAAAAACAGGCCTGGAGAGGGGGCACCGCTCACCATCAGGTCACTGAATGCATTCATTATTTGTCCCCATTACCATGTTATGTCTTAATTACTCTGGTCTGGCTTCCCACCCGAGGTCACTATGTCACAGCTGGTTTTCTGCCCATCCCTAATTAATAAAGCCTCATTTAGTAGTCAAGTTTATTGTAATAAACCTCTGCTAAGGGATATAGCAGAAATAAAAGTGAGAAAAAACAAACTGGAAATTATCAGAATTGCTCTCCTAGTAACCTAGCACCATAAATGGCTTTAGTTCAGGCCTTATGCAGGTTATTCTTAACCTGGGAAAGACTTGCATTTAATTTCATGTGAAATCGCTTATGTAACTGGGTACAATGGTCAGATTCCGCCTAAAGGAAGCAAAGTGACAAAGGTTTGTAAACATTCATATCTATATCCTTAGGGATCTTTAAAATGATTATTCATTCACACTTCTTGCATTTAAAGTAATATTATTTTGTAAAACAAAACTTTAATGCTTTCAAATGGAAACATAAAAAAATAACATACATTCTTCAAATAGTGTATTTCTATGGCACTGCTAACTTTTAGTATTTTGACACGTCAATTAGAGACAAATTATGTGAGAACCTTTTCTAATTTGTTACATGTATTCTCAGTCAACAAAATTTTATTTTTTTTAAATCTCACCTTCAAAAAAATCTTATCACAATAATATGAGTCTGTCAATCTGTCTCTCTCTCTCTCTCTCTCTCTCTCTCTCTCTCTCTCTCTCACACACATACACACACACACACACACACATCCCACTACCAGCATCACCAATTCTATTTATTAGAATTCAAAGAGCTCTCAAACAGATAGTTCATGCGCATTTTATCAGGTGTCTCTATAATTAAAGCTTATTGTAAAGTGAGATATTATTGGTATATTTTATTACTTGTCTATGAGAGGCTGAACAAAGTAAGAGGTATAAATGAATTCAGTTTTACAGTACTTTGTTTTAAACAAATGTCACTACCTACAGACACATACCTAATTATCAGTTCTTACACATTCTGCCAAATATCAAACCTATAGTTCATAAGCCACACAAGACAGGCAATAAATATATTCCCCCTAATTTAAAATTTTATTGCAAAATAGCCTCTGC
>NW_022900914.1:36172963-36207963 GCF_012274545.1 Fukomys damarensis | reverse complement strand
AAATCCAAGTAGCAAAAAGCTTTTCTCTCCCAGTTTCCCCGAAGTCTCAGTGAGGGTGATATTCTTCGCTGAACTGTCCCCCACCCCCACCCTGGACACCTCTTTTTTAGGAATCCACACAGCACTCCACTAGCAGTGATGTAACACCACTGCTGATGCCACGGGTATGTGAAAATAGTGTGCAATATTACTTCCTCCCTTGCACTGGTTCAAAATGCAAATCTGTCTTCTGTGCCAGAGTGGCCCCTTTGTGGCCACACACAGCATAGGTTGGGATGTCTTTGGCAGTCAAAAAAATTTTAAAAAGTAAGATAATTATGGGGCTCAAAAAACATGTTATTAAATTTAGAAAAATATCTACATTATTTTTGAAAATACCAAAGATAGGCAATACAAACACCTATATTAAGAAATTAAGGGTAATTTTTAAATCAGGTGGGAAGGAAACACTGGACGAAACCTCATTTTTTCAGTGTATTCCCCATTTCTTCTCTGATGATCTTCCTAAAGATTCCTAATATATTCATTGTCCCATGGCACTGGATGATGCAAGGTAGAGGGGAGGGACTGACTGGCAATCAATAACCGAAGGAGATAGTTGTGAAGGAAAGAAAGGGTGTAGCATATCAAAGACAAAATGTCAAGAGGCATTAAGAATAGAAAACAGATACATGATAGGGAATTCTACATTTTAATTTAATTTAATGTACATGACTTTTGTATTGGAGCCCACTGAAGTGAAAGGAAATGAAGACAGTGCCTATCTGGACCGAGATATGGGAGACTTGCAATTGAAATTAATTATATGTTCTTTACATTTCCCATTTCGCTTTTAAAGTTGTACAGGTAGTAATGCTTTAGCTCTTAAATTACAGAATAAGGTTCACGCTCAGTAAATTCTTTACAGTCAACCCCCCAGCTTGCCCAGCCAGCTCTGGCCTCCAACACTCCTTCCCCATCTCATCCTGCTAAGAATCATCTGGCCCTATCCCCCAGGTCACTCTGGCTGGCTGCCCATCCACAAATTTCGGTGGGCCTTCTGTGTGTTTTCAGAAGCCCATTAAATTGTGTCTTGGCAGGCCAGACACCTTCACCTCGCCCTGAGACCTGAGGAGAGAGGTTATCAAATTCCCTCATCAGACAGCCAAACCCCAACATTCTTGAACCTGTAAAGAAGCTATGGAGTTGCACAAAGATGTTAGGACTTAAAAATACGTCTGTCATACAATATTATAATATGCCTGAGGAGCCCAGTGAAGAACAGAGGTTGAGCAGGCCTGGAGATAGAAAGGCTGGCCTCTCTCTAGAGCTGTCTTAATCCACATTATTCTTTGGACAGTACAGTGAATATTAACTTCCATTATAGGGCTGTCTCCAGTTCCTTCTTAAAGTGGTTGGCCCCACTGTGCTTGTTCTTGGAGACGCCTGGAACTGCAATGGCTCCGCAGTGACCAAGTATACACAGCACCTTTGTCTTCTGCTCCATAATCCTAAAAGGCTTCACTCCATGCCCAGGCAGTGCTCCCACTGCCACCCCTAGACCAGGACCCTGATGCCCTGAGCACATTTAAAAGCCATAACGATTTGAGTAAAGCAGCAAAAGTTCTGTCTGTTGTCCTAGTTGGCTTAAAATCCAAATTTTCAAGTGAAGTGAAATCAGTCTGAGCGGTTCCTTTTTCTCATCCAAAGTACCTCTGTGTTTTGCTTTTGCAACTGTTGGGATAGTCCTGTGATTTTAAGCAATTAATTATGCAGAATTTAGTAATGCAGAATTTAAATAGGATAAATGTGTCAAGCAGTGGGATCCACCTGCATCTACCTTATTTCTTCTATGAGAGACAAGAAGGAAACTTACGAATTGGAGGGGGAGATGCAGTACTTCCTCCCCACCTCACCCAATTCTCCTCCCTTCTTTCCTTTTTTCTTCTCTCTTATCCATTTTACCTCCTGCCTGCCTGCCTGCCTTCCCTCCTTCCTTCCCTCCTTCCTGCCTTCCTTCCCTCCTTCCTTCTCTCCTTCCTTCCTTCCTTCCTTCCTTCCTTCCTTCCTTCCTTCCTTCCTTCCTTCCTTCCTATTAACCAGTCAATTCACCTTCTCCAAGAAATCTGATGGAATTTTAATCTACAACATGGTTTCAGACCGGAAGTACAGCTGCGTAGCAAAAAGGGGGCAACAGAAGGGGGTGTATTTTATAACACACAAAACAGGCAGGACTGCTCTGGACAGAAGATAATGCAAACTAGCTTTGCTGGAAATGAGCTGCAAAATACCTTCATTTTCTACTACAGTGAAACCCTGATAAAATCACAACTGTTAAGGTCATACAGTATATCAGGTGGAATCACAGTCTTTAGAACTCCATTATTAATGCAGACAACCTCACAATCAAAGAGGATGAGAGCACAGTTTCCAGGTGCCAATGATTTGATCCTATCTTATTTGGCTGTTTACATTTAAATAATGTGACTGTATAAATTTAAATAATATAAACCACCAACAGATGGATCCCAGTGAAAAACTGCCTTGGCTGAAACCTTGAATGTACACTGTACAGCGCTTTACAATTTATTTGAGCAGAGCTCATATTTTTTTTTAATGGGGAGGGGATAAAAAGAGACTCATTTCTTCTGCCATTATGGAAATAAAAGTAACGCTTTAGTTGGTGGCTGACTGTGCCAAGGAAACATGCAGTTCTCTAACCTCTGGTACAATGCACCCATAAGGTAGCCAGCATCAAAGCATATTAAAAGATATTAACTGCATATTTGCTTATGAACAAGATAAAAAGCTGTAGGGCCTCCAGGTTCTCAAGCTGTGAGTGGAACAGCTTTGCAATTTGCCTGCAAAACTGCATTTTGATCTTAATGAATATAAAATGGCTGCCATTAAAAGTAAAACAGATTATTTCGGGTCTTCCAGGGCCCATAGCTCTTTGCCGGCCTTGGAGGGCCACTATGATCTTTCATTAAAATCTCACAGCAGGGCTCCCTCACCAGCAAATCAAGCCTTGCAGTCTAGGAGATTGGCTACATTTAAAAGTAATTTTCAGAAATCTACACAGATTTTCAATTTGGTAATGAAAGCCATAAGAGAATGCAGGCGGCATTTTGTCGAATATTGTTACTGATCCAGTGCTCACATTCGTTAGAAATTAAACTGCCCCGTAACTATCACATTGATGGCAGCTTGCCATTTTGGCTGTGTTCTGATCTGTTTGTTAATGAGTAGCATGTGCTAATTGTTGTCATCCTTACCACCAAGCAGCCCTTCTCTAACAAACATACTTTACCTGCTCAGAGGTGGAGCCTCTCGCTTTGTCATCTCCTACCAAGTTGGAAAAGCGTGTTGGAGTTGCTGGTGATTTGTGGTAAGACAGTATCCTCAGACAATGCAAGAGAGCATCAGATCAGCAACTGGGTGCTTTCATTTTTAGGTGGACTTGTGCCTTTGTTTTTCAGTCAAGCCTAAGTTTTCGGAAGTCCTAGAATATGGACAATGTCAACACTTTCATATGACTACCCAGAACAGTTTGAACAAATCAACAAACTTTGAGAATAAGTAAGATAAAGTCAGTGTAGTATAAAATAAGGGAGGGGCTCATAATTAGCAGGGATGAAAGGCTGAAAAGTCTGGGTGATTACAAGTGCTTGCCAAAGCTAAGGACAGAACAGCCCTGAAGCCTACAGGGGAAGTGAAACTGCTTTGGATTTCAAAGGCAAGTTTGACTTTGCACTTCCTAGAGCTGAAATGCTTGTACATTTATGCCCAGGTGGATGGTCCTAGGGGAACAGGCAGGTGAATCAACAAGAATGTGGTTTCTGGTGGGGGGCAGGGCAAATTCAGCACCTTGACATGTGACACAGGCAGATATCTAAATAAAGAGACATATAAATCATTATGAATCCAAACATGACTTAATAGAAACAATTTACATAAGTGCATTCTAAGACAGCCCGGAGTTTTGCCTTTATGTGTCCCCATACTTGATATAAGAACTGAGGAAAGTTTTTTGTTGTTGTTGTTGTTTGTTTTTTAGATTCTAGAAACAAAAACATCAGATTATGGTTCCCTTTTGGAAATGCATTCAATAAATTTTCTTTACTTGGCAATTCTCTTTACCTGGAACCTTTAGGGTAAAGCACTTCTCTGCACTAAAATATGAGGAACAAGAGCTGCTCTTTACTTTCTCTCTGACTGGACATAAATTTTGCCTGCTGATACAGAAAGAGTCTCCATTTAAAACAGCAATTCTCCTTGGCAGAATGCTGGCAGCCAGAAGACAGCATATATGCAAAGGATATGTTTATTTCAGGGGCCAAAGCAGGCACCTTGTGGCTCAGCATAAACCTGTCTTTTAGCTTCCCACCCACAAGAGATTCCTGGATGCACCTGGGCTTTACTTCTGTGGTTTCTGCAAAGTAAAATTTTTAATCGAGTGGAATGTCTATGATTTTAACAGAATGACATAGGGACCCCTAATAAGGTGCCATTGCTAACGTGCATTAGTATTTCAAGAGAAAACGCAGGTCAATTCCTTGTCTTTGTGGCCTCAGGAGACCCATGGGAATGAGATGCATTACAATGTGGTAAGCAGTTTTGAATCTGTTTCACCTATAGCTGCTATTCTAATTGCAGGAAGCATTCCTGTAATATGTTAGGTCTTATAAATGCCCGAAGTGACATTATAAGAAATTCTGCTGAGTCCTCCTGAACTCAGAAGGCTGAGACTTCTATTCTACCAGTCCTCAGTTGTTCTGATATTTCACCGAGAGCTTCCAGGTACATTTTGACAACCGTGTACTATGATATCGCTTGTAATATTATTTTCATGTGTGCTAAATTGTAGGCAGAGAGAATGGTACATTACCAATTTTGACCATCAAGGATTAGAATATAACAGATATTAATATCTCTCTAATTTCTAGAGCAGGAAAACTGGACTTGAGGTCATAGATGTTAATATAATTATATTTCAGATAATCAAAGTATGTTTTACTGATTATAATAAGGTGTAATTATTTATTTGGTTTTTTTTCCAGAAACATAGTTCTATGGAAACAAGCATTGTCCTTGCTTTGTCACTCTGACATTTATGAATGCTGTTCAAAAATATGCATTTGTACATACACATATATAGTAGGTAGAGGATTTCATAAAAAATAAATCAAATGAAAGATAAAACATTTATGTTCTTGTAAAAGGGCATAATAAAAGTTCTCAAGTAAGTTTTTTTAAACTACATTATGGACGTTTTTCAGAAAGTGCAGCTGCAGCATTTTTGTTTTCTATTACAATTTATTTTTAAAATATTTTTATTACTGCCTATTAACTTTACAAAATATTGGGTTTCAATGTATATAATTTTTTCCCCACTTTTGGTACCAGGGATTGAATTCAGGACCTCGTGCTTGTGAGGCAGGTGGCAGCACCACTGAGCTAAATCTCTGGCCATATAATCTATCTTGATCATATCCCTCCTTCCTGTTAACCTCCCTTACATTCCCCTTCCCCCATGCTGTGCCTCTTGTTTAGTAATAGTCTCCCTTCTGCACCCATGTCATCTTTTTACATTCCACACCTTAGGGAGAACATGCAATGCAACACTTTGTCTTTCTGTATCTGGCTTATTTTGCTTAACATGATGGTCTCCGATTTCATCGATTTTCCAGAAATGATATAAAATTGAGTCATCTTTATGGCTGGATAATACTCCATAGTATATACACATTTTCTTTCTCCATTCATCTGTTTGTGGGCACCTAGGCTGCTTCCATATCTTGACTTCTGTGAATTGTGCCACAATAATCATTACTATGCAGGTCTCACTATAATATGCTGACTTAAATTTCTTAGGGTGTATAGAAACAAGCAGTATAGCTAAGTCAAGCAGAATCTGTATTTTTAGTTTTTAAAGGAATGTTCATACCAGTTTTCATTCAGGCTTTATTAACTTACATTTCCACCAGAAGTGGAGAAAGGTTCCTTTTTTTTTCCCACATTTCCACCAAAACTTAATGTCTTTTTGGGGGGGAGGAATTCTTGTTAGCTATTCTGACTGGGGTGAGATGGAATCTCAGTGTAGGTTTGATATGTATCTTCCTAGTGGGTAAATATTGAGCAAATTTTTATCTACTTATTGACATTTGCACTTTTCCTTTTGAATAGTCTGTTTAATTTTTTCATGTTAAGTTTTTTCATTCTTTGCATATTTTAGATACTAATCTTCTGATAGAAGAATAGTTTGGCAAAGATTTTTGTCCCATTGTATGCACTTGCTCTTCATTCTGTTGTTTTCCTTGTGGTGCAGAGACTTTTTAATTTGATGTGGTCTGATTTGTGGATTCTTGCTATTGTTTCTTATCATACAACCCTATTCAGAAAGTCTTTGCCTGTGCCTATGACATCAAATGTTTCCCCTACATTGTCTTTTACTAGTTTCAAAGTTTCAAGTCTCATACCTAGGACTTCGATGAATTTTGGTTTTTATACAGAGTGATAGCAACCTTCTTTCAGTCTTCTACATGTGAATATTCAGTTTTCCCAGCACCATTTTTTCCTTCAATGTATATTTTGGCTTCTTTGTTAAATCTGGATGGTTGTAGCTAGGTGAGTTTGTTTACGTATCATCTATTCTATTCCATGGGGGTATGCGTTTAATTTTATGCCAATACCATGCTGTTTTTGTCACTACTGCTTTGTAATATATCTTGAAATCAAGGAATGTGATAACTTCCAGTCTTGTTTAGGATTCCTTTGGTTTTGGGAGGGGGGTCTTTTTGTTTCTATACAAATCTTAAAATTGTTTGTTCTAGTTTTATAGAGAATTTCCTTGGAATTGTGGGGGCTGCATTTAATCTGTAGATCATTTTTGGTAGCATGGCCATCTAACCACATTAATACTGCTAGTCAGGGGCTGAGGATTTAGCTCAGTGGTTCCACCGCCTGCCTTGCAAGCACAAGGACCTAATTTCGATCCCCGTACCAAAAAATACTGCTAATAAGTGAGCACAGAAGCACCTTTCATCTTCTACTGTCTCATTCAGTTTTTTGCATCAGTGTTTTGTAATGTTAATTTTAGTCTTTCACCTCCTTGGTTAGGTTTATCTTTAGTATTTGTTTAAAGCTACAGTGAATGGAATTATTTTCTTGATTTCTTTCTCAGCTAGTTCATAATTACTGAAAAGAAAAGCTATTGATTTTTAAAGTTTTGACTCTATATCCTGTACAATTAATTTTTAATTAAATGTTAAGGCTAAAACAAAATTTTAGGGGATGAAAGTACAGTTATGGTTTGCAAATAAACATCTGCTAAAATGTTATAATTTTATTTTTATATATAGATCTCTAATTCAAGATTTGATGTATACATAAAGTTTTACTTGGAAAGAACTTTTGAAATATCATGGTCCCTGCTTTTGATCAAGTGAAGTTTTTATTTTGTTGACTTGACAAGAAAATAGTCTAAAGTTTAAGCAAGATCTCCAAACCTGTTGGAAACATAGCACTCTGATGTATACAAATACTTGTATATTAATTCAACAAACCTCACAGAGTCAGCCCTCTAGGGATAAATATATTTAATTCCAAAAGTTGGTTGGCAAATTGCTTTAGAATTTGTAGTTAATTTCTTCATAGAAGAATTACTTAAGTAACAATTTGGTTCCAAGGCAAACTCATAAGAAACACATTTGTCATCATATAATCATATGGTTGAGCTAAAATCCAAACTGCCTTGGCCTGTCCTTTGCTTCCAGGAAACAGAAAACCATGAGATACAAGGTGAGCAAAGAAAGGGAGGAGTAGATAAGGGATCCATACAAGGAAGGACATAGAAGTCCATTTTCCATTTTCTATTCAGAGCGTGAGTTCTCTTCTATAAGGACATAATCCTAGATTCAAGCCTAGGCCTAAACATATTGGGGTTAACAGTATCCCAAACTCCTTATAGCTCAGATCCACATCTGAACAAATTTGTATTTCTAGTACTTCAAAATCAACCACCTTTCATCTGCCCTCCTAGCCTTACTATCATCTTCCAACTGATTTCAGCAGATGTTGTAAGAAATGAGAAGCAAAGCCAAGTAGGAAAGCAAGGTGGAAGTCATATTTCCAGGTCAGCTCTTCCACTTTGAAGAAAGAAGTTCAGCAACTGGCATGCTATACAACATAGAGATCTAACTGAGGCCAAACTCTGGCTAGTGGCAGTAGGAGCACCACACTGCCATTGCCACCACAATACACGATCCTGTAGAAGAAGTCCAACTATGGTGAGGAACAGCACATAGTTTGTGAGTGAGGCTGTGACAGGCAGCGATGTGTATTGATGCTTGGGAAAATTATGACCACAGAGAACGCTGAGTATTTCTACTATGTTTGTCCTCCTGCCCGAGGTCCTCAATAATAAGTTTCCTGTATATGCAGAATGGACTCATACCTTGAGAAGGTAAGTATACATGAGGAGTATAAATCTATAGTTGCAGCTTGTTAAAGGAGAAAGGTTTTAAAATGACATTTAAAAATAGAATGCCACAGAAAATACAGAGGAAAAAGTATTTTTCAGGAGCCACAGAAAATTTGAATCTGGTGTTAAGAGAGTAATAAGTAGAGAAATTAGAATACAGCATGTGTGTGTGTGTGTGTGTGTGTGTGTGTGTGTGTGTGTAGGATAGTGTACTATATTGAGAGCTACTTTCACATGTAGTAACTAGATACTTCTACAAAGATGGCAACAACATCCCTCTTATTCAACACAGAACAGGAACTACTTCCAGGACACTTACATTCAAAGAGTCTTAACATCTTCTCCAGGAAGCATATGATTAGAAAAGGAATTATTGGCCTCCTACCAAGTCCATAGGTTCATATTTAGACCTTATGAGACAAAGGGGAATTAAATATTTTCCTGGGATATAAATGTCAAATCTGTGCAAAGATGACACATTTCTGGTATCACATGTGACAATTAATGTTGTCTCTAGGAGACATGGTCACTTCATCCAGAGCAGTGATGGCGAACCTTTTAGAGAGGAGTGCCCAAACTCCAAACCAAACACCACATATTTATCACAAATTAACTGCAATTAAATCTGACTATGGAGGTTTTAGTTTTGCAAAACACCTCATACATTAACAGCTTTTGCCTTAAAAGAAAAATAACACGTGTGCCACTGATTACCACCACTGACCTGGCAGCCTGAAGGCACAAATAAGCAGTGAGGGGAAAGTAGCACACTAAGTGCTAGAGGACTCTGCCTCTGGGTCTGGTTGAGATGCAAGGAAGCTTTTGGACATAAGTAGGTGATACAGAAGAGGACATGATTATTTGAACTCTGGCTCTGATACTAAAGAGTCTGCTGCACAGGGCAAAGTGATTCTTTGAAGACTGGGAAAAATGTGTATGACAAAGATCCACAAACCAGGAAAACTGTAATTAAATATGAAGCTAAAAGGGCAAAGGACATGATGCTTTCAGACCTGATCCTAGGCTGTATTATGAGGTATTATTTAGACAGAAACAATGTATTTCCCTATATACAACAATTACCAGGCTACACTGTAATGAACACGTAATTTCATTTGGACCAAGGAGTGAGGTTTGGCTGGCGAGCTAACATTGACGAGAAATTTGAAAAGAATTAACATATTACTTTAGAGTTAGCTATGTTCACAGAAAAATAAATCTGGACATAGGCATTTATCCTAGAATTTAGGAAAGCAGGCATCAAAATAGAAAGTTGTAGAAATAATCCTATGACTAAATTGTTTTAAAGTAAAAATAAGCTTACTTTTACAATTCTGACAAAGTAATCACAGATTTTTCAGAGTTATTTATAAAAAAAACATAAAAAGAACATTCTTCTCTCTTTCTAAAAGCTTTTGAATGTAGAATATTAAGAGGCATATACCCCAAATGGAAGTATGAAAATGTAGTGATAATGAGCCAATATATTAAAGTGCTGTAAGAACATTGTCAGTAGGGTTAAAGCTTGAATGTGAGCTGAAAAACTGCCAAGGACAACACAATGCTATTTTAAGCTTTGTTTGTAAAGAAGAACAAAGGGATAGGTACATTGATTGGAGCATACAGCAAAATGTTAACATATGTCACCAAAAAGAAAAAAGCACAACTATTTAACTCCTATTTTGGTTCTACGGTCTCTATCAAGAAGAATGATCTTCAAACTGGAGAGGGCAGAGCAAGCAAAGAGGGAACTGAAGCCCAAGTCAGGACAGACTAAGGTATCACCTAGTTGCTTTAAAGAAGTTCAAGGCTTCACGCCAGACAAATTATTTCTCAGGTTACCAAACAAACCTACAATATGATTCAGATGTGATTGTAGAAAATCTCCCAATAATTTTTGGAATCAAACTCAAATCATATCTGACTAGAGATTAGTGTGGTCTATAAAAAGAAAAACTTTTAGTTTGCAAAACCAAAACACCACCCAAACATATCCCTAGCAGAATCCTAGAACGAATTATCACATGCATGAATTGTTTCTGCTGAGGAGTAACAATCGCTCGAAGCTAGCCAGGGTTGACTTGAGAGCAACTTCACCAGTCTCTCCCTCCCTCCTTCCCTCCTAACCTCTCACTCCTTCTTTTCCTTTAATGTTTTGTTTTGGTTTGTTTCATTGGTTTAGTTGCTCTAAGTGGTGACTCTTTCTCCCTTTCTGTTTCCTAAGTTGACTCACCAAGCAGTTTAGATGAATGACTCTCGGCTTCAGAACATTGAATACATTATTGCATAACATGTTATTAAATTGGAAAAAATTGAAATGCTTGTGTAATTAGAATCAAAACTGGTTGAGTAAATGTTCCCAAAGAATATTTGTTAATCAACTGTGGGCAAGATGGAGAGTTCTCTAGTGTGATATGCACTTTGGACTTCATTTTACCCTTTTGTTCTTTCCTTTGTTCTTTCTCTTTTCCTGCAAAGCTTTACTGTAGACTTTCTGTATTCCATGAAAATATATGCTCATGTGTTTGTCTCAATGAGACTTCACAAATGAAATAGCACCCACTCTGTATGAGTCAGATGGGCTCTGTCAATATGAGCTGGGTCAGATCTAATACTTCCCTTTAAGTAGCTCACAGTTTAGCAGGGGAAACAGAGTAAGTAACAGAGTAGCTCAACAAACAATACGGTGTGATACAGAAAGAATGATACAAATATTTCCTGTTTCTCAACCTTTTGGGGTACTATGCTAAAAACATGATATATTTCATAAAGTCACTCAGAAAAAATATGATACAGCTTTGATTTTCCCAATAGTATTGGTGAACAAGACATGACCCAAAGAGACCAATTGAGAGCTAGATCAAACTTTACATAGAAATGGAACCAAATGCAGTCAGGTCTGTTAGATTCCAAGGCCAATGAAATATTATGCCCAACTGCAAATCTATGACTCAAGACAAAGTAAATCAGTATTCAATATTGATTTCAGGGCCCTGAGTGTTCTGGAGATGGAATGCTATCTCAGGACCACTTTCCAGAACTCATGAAACCTAGTTTGAGAGAAATATAGATGTCTACTGTTATAGTTTGGATTTCAAATTCCCCACCAAAGCCTGCAGTATCCAGTCCTGTTGGTAAGTAGTGGAAAATTTGCTATGTAAGGTCTAGTTGTATGAAGTTAGATTATTGTCTGTGCTCTTGAATGGGGTATTGGGATGCTGGTCCCTTCATCTTTCCTTCTGTCTTTGCTTCTTAGCTTCCAGGAGGTGAGCAGTCTCCTCCACCACACATTCCTGCCATGATGTACTGTGCTGTCATAGGCCCAAAGCCAATGAGGCCAAGTAAGTATGGACTGAAACTTCTGAAACCATGAGCCAAAATAAACCTTTCCTCATATAAGTTGATTATCTCAGACATGTTGTCACAGTGATGAAAAGCTGATTAAAACTAGTTTCTGAAGCTGCCAGTTTCTGTTAAAGAAGAAATTTTATTCAGAGAGAATGATATGTGCCAAATCAAGGAGGCTCGTGTATGGCTTTGCTGTAGGTGCCCTTGGAGGACTTGGGGGGAGTCAGTTACATTCTATTACGAAATGGACGAGGAAAGAGAAGTGATACTAGCAGACTTACATTATCTCTCTCTCATTCTATCTCTCATCTAGTCATAAATACAGAATAGATATTTTCTGAAGAATATGTATTGTTAAAAACTTATTAACAATATAGGAAGTTTTAGTGTAAATTCCCTTGATATTTTATTTTTCACATCTTATTATCTGATTTTCCAAACTTTCAATATGCTCTTTCTATTTCAATTTTTCCTGTATACATTCAACAGATGTGCTTCATTTTATGCATGAAATGAGTTCTTGTAAATTTGTGTGATTTTTTTTCAGCAAATGCAATATTACATTAAAGATAGTAAGGAAGTTATTTTTTAAAGAACCTTATGCCAAATTGCTTTTTAAAGCAAATAATGACCCTATAACCAATCTTTCACTAAATCTAGATTTCCATATATCAGATTTAACTAAAAAAGATACATCTGTACTTTATTTTTACATCTGTCTGTGAGCTGTACTACAACATAATAGTATGCCAATTTGAAATGCCATAATTTTTATACTTTTTCATTTCTCACAATGCAATCTTAGAAAAAATATTATTTTCCGTACTATACTCATTCTTTCTTCCTTTTCCTTAGTGGAACTTTAGCACTGCCACTTCGCTTACTCCAAAATTTGAGAGTGTTGGCAGTAATTTACAAAGTTAGACATTCATCCTATATGCAGCAGTACCGATGTGACACAGTTGTATGAAGTACCATGCATGTTCAAATTTAATTTTTACAATAAACTTCTGAGATATGAACAGTTTCCTACTGTATAAGTTAGGAAACAGGTTCAGAAAAATTCAGCTTCTATAGGTTTGCAAACTGTGTTCCAGTCATATCAGCTGACTTCATTTCCCCCCAACGTTATTGAGGAATAATTGATACATAAAACTGTATATATTTAACGTGTTCAATGTGATGTTTGACCTATGTATACTTTGTGAAATGACTACCACCACACTCGGGCCAATTAACCTATTTAGAGTGCATATGTGTGTGTGTGTGTGTGTGTGTGTGTGTGTGTGTGTGTGTGTGCGATGACATCATTTAAGATCACCTTCTTTGTGAATTTTAAGTATACAACATAGTGTTATTAACTACAGTCACCCTGCAGTACATTAGTTTTCTAGATCTTATAATCTTACTTAACTGAAGCTTTCTATTCATGACCAGCAGCTCCACATTTCTGCTACCTCAGCCTCAGGAAAGCAGTATTCTACTCTGCCTAACAGCTCAACATTGTTTGATTCTAAAAATCACCTAAGTTTGTCTTTCCGTGCTTGGCCTATTTCATTTAACATAACATCCTTTGGTCCATCTATGTTGTAAATAATGAAATATTCTTTTTAAAGCTCAAATTATATTCTGCTCTGTGTTTAAATATACACATCACATTTTCCTTATTCATTTTTCTATGGATACTTGCGTTTTTCCACATTTTGGCTATTGTAAGTGATGCTACAATGAACATAGAAATCCAAATATCTCTTAGAGATAGTGTTTTCATTTCCTTTGGATATACACTCAGAAATCTACCAGATCATAATGTAATTCAAATTTTAATTTTAACTTTTGAGGAATTTCCTTATGTGTCTGAGCTTCACCAACAGCTTGCAAGGGTTCTCTTTTTTCTACTTCCTGTCAATAATTGGTATATTTTATGTTTTGTTAATACAATGGACTCTCAAGATTTGTTTAGCTTGACATACAAACAACTTGGATCATTACCAGAATTTTAGTTTTAACTTACAAACAAAATCTTGAGTTATAACACAAATGCCAGCTGCTTGTACTTTCAGATGGTCTTAGATACAGATTTAACCCTTAAAGAGTCCTGGAAGAAACATTACAACATCATTTCCTGCGGGGGGTTAATTGAGAGATCATTGGTCAATGTTCCTCTAAGAACGCTGAGATCTAGCTGTCTACAAGAAAGAGACTTTGAAGGCTGTGTAGAGGAGCCTGAACCTTCAACTAACCAATTTGAGTTGTGACCAGCCCTCACAAACTGAGTTTGTAAGTCAAGGGTCCACTGTAGTTATTTTCATAGATATGCCACGATTTGTGGTATTAATTTGTATTTCCTAGATGATAAAAGTTTGTTCATGTTTTTCAAATAGCCCACAGGGTTCTTGTATGTTTTCTTTTTAGATATTTTTAAGAAGGTGTTTGTTTTATAAGAGGGTTATGTTTAAGAGGGTTATTGTTGTGGTGATTGAGTTCCTCGCATTTTCTGTATATGAATCCCTTATCAGATATATAGATTTAAAATGTATTTCCCATTCTGCAGGTTGTCTTTTCACTCTGATGATTACTTTCTTTTCTATGCAGAAGATTTTAGCTTGATATAATCCCACTTGTCTGTTTTTATTTTTGTTGCCTGTGCTTTCCAAGTCATATTTTCAAAAACCATGGCACAGAACAATGTCAAGAAGCTTCTTTCCCACATTTCGTTTTAGGGGTTGTAAAGCTGTATGTAGGTCTCATATTTAAGTCTTTCAACCACTTTGAGTTTTTCTTTCTTTTTTTTATTGTGGATTTGCTAAGTGTTTACTTTCATTCTACTACACATGTATATCAAGTTTTTCTAATGCTGTCATTTCTGCATTGTGTGCTTTTGTTAAGTCAGCCTGATCAACATAATGACTACTACTGTGTATTCTTTTATTATTGGACTAATGATGATTAAGAAAAAAAGGTTTGGGTGAATGCTGTTGGGAAAAACTGCATTTTCACTAATCCAAAGAGAGTCTAATAATGTATCTGCCATTGGGTGCCTGGACATGATAGTTACTTATTTTAGACCTCAGTTTTCTCACCTATGAAACATAATAACTAAAGTCTCCTGAGACAAATATATTGAAGTTCTATTGTACTAAGATGAGACGTTGCACATACTGTGTATTAGTCAGATTTTTGTCACTGTTGCAAATTACCCAATGCACATAACTTAAATTAGAAGTTTATTTGACTCATGGTTTCAAATGATTTAGTCCATATATATATATGCAGGTACTCAGACATGAGCAGTGGGGTATGGTCTAGGATGTCTGAGTCAGTACAGGTTATACTTTCTGATAACAGGAAGTGGGAGGTGGGAGGTAGGGCCAGGGTGTGAAATGATTTCAACCAATTGAAAAAAAGACTGGAGATGGACAAGGGATCACAAACTAATCACAAAGGAGAACTATGGGTGCCCTGACTGCCCTTGTGTTTACCTGTCCTCAGTATCATATGCTTAAGGCTTCCTCCATTTGAACTGAATCTCATGCAGCATATTAATTACGGATGAGTGGCAGGAAGACACATCACAACTCAGAATTAAAAGTAGAACAAGAGTAAACCATGAATATGCAGAAATAGGGCATGAAACACCCTAAAACAGAAAATGTGGTAAAATGAAAGAAACTGGAACAAAGGAACTTGCTGCTCACGTTCTAGTGATGGCCTTGCTTGTTGTTAGCCACATATTACTTTTCAATAAACCCTTTTGCTTTGAAACCATTTCACTTGCATGTGGTCTCTTGCTGTTTGTGAGGTGCTCTGGGAAAGTTTTTCTCCTTGGGTCATCCAGAGCCGGGAAAAGCCAGGTGACAATGATAAAAGGCTTGGTGGAACAAAGTTTCTTGGTTTGTGGTGTCTGAGAAGCTGAGCAGCAGAACAGTGCAAGAAAGGAACATAAATATAGATCCTAAGGTCACACTTCCTTGATCTACCCAGACACACATCTAAGAGTGGCGGCTCCCAAGATAATCAAGTTGACAAAATCAAGCTTAACTGGATGCACTATTTTTATTTATCTGTTTATTTATGGTTTTTTGAGACAGAGTCTTACTATGTAGTTGAGACTGACCTGGAACTCACTATGTAGCCCAGGCTGGTCTTGAATTTACAGAGATCCTCCTGCCTCAGCCTCCTGAGTGCTGGGATTATAGGCATGCACCACCACGCCCGGCTCCATGCCCTATTTTTAATACTGTCTTACTAGGAAGTTAAATTCATATTAAAAGTGTGTACATCATAAGAATGCCTTCTTCACTGGCTAAAACAATTTTAAAAGAGATAAAGGAAATCAAAGTTCATTCTGCCTTTGTGGCTGCTGTATAGATCAGGCTGCTATTCTCAGGCAGCTTTGTTACAAAACCAAAGATCTTTTATCAGTGAAAAACAATGAGCAATACACCTAGCATCTAAGACATAAGAGGGAAAATTCAGATCTTTAATTATTTGGCCAGGCCATTGGTTTGAGGAAAACATGAGTTTCAGAGATGAAAATCCTGAGTTCACTACTTTGCATGTAGTATATTAGAACCAACATATACTTTCTATCCAGCACAGCAGCACAATCGGCTTTCCCAACTTTGACACTCAGGAAGAAAAGGAAATCAAGCTTCTGATTCCCTCTCTTTTGCCTCTTTACTGTTATGATCAAGGTGACTTATAAACAGCTGCAACAAAAATGATTTTTTTCACAACTGCCTTCTTAGTAATGTCACTAAAAAAGCAGAAAGGCTAAAGGATACATGACATTCACAGATTTTGCCCCTGAAGCCACAAAATGCACACGAGCAATTTCTTCATTTGACCACAATGAATGGTCATCACAAAAACAAATGTAACTTTGGTATCCCTGATTTGGCTGAGACAGCTTTAGGGCTCAAACTTAATAGACTTTTTTCTGACCGATTAGGATCTTCATGCGGGCTGTGTCATCCTGTCAGAGCCGATAGCCACATCCAAACCACAGGCACAATGTTGACCTTGGTCCATGACCTTAGAAGACAAAATAACAGGACAAAGACTATCATGAGACTGCCAAAGAAAGAACTTGGAAGACAGTGTGCACTTTGCTTTGTGGTATTTTACAGAGGACAATTAAACATTAAGAATAAATTAGTGCTTAAATAAAATGCCTAACAGTAAAAGTAGATTTTTATATTTCAAAGGCCAAGAAAAGCTATGCTTAAGAAGGGATTAACTTCTATCAGATGATATTACGACTGGATTAATGATGTTTCACATTCACTGTATTTATAAAAAAAAAAAAGAGAAAGGGAAAAGAATAGAAATCCAAGGAGCATGTAAGTGATTTCTATAAATCTGAAAAGGTAAAAAAAACTTATGTAAAGAAGATGATGATTACATTAGTGTATTTATTTGTAAATCACTAATTGTTTTTTGCCCTTAAAAACACTCTAGCAATTTAGGTACATTGCTGTTAACAGTTTTCTAACATGAGGAAAGAGTGTGTGTGTCTGTGTATACACATGTGTATGCAAATGTGCATGCATGTGTGTGTGACAGAAAAAGCAAGAGAGCGAGTGTGAGAAAGGAGTCTCACTCATATGTACGCTTTATATTCTACCAAGTATTTTAGGCCATTCTTATTTTAGACAATTGTTTTTGTAATAGATATACTGAAGGTGATCATTTTATTTTATTGCTAGTCATTGCTGCCTGAAATATTTTGCCAGATGAAAGTAATTACTATGACTATATTACTTTTCTAGCCTGTTCTGTGTTGGATTTCAAGTACTTGCAGTATGAAATTCTGTTACCCTATTTTAAAAACATCACATACTGCTATGCTTTGACCTTTCTTACATAAAGAAATACAATGGTTATGTTGTTTCTTTTTAATTCTCCCTGATTTTTTTATTTTTAAGTGTATATCTTTACATCTATATAATTGCAGGAACACTCTAGCCTTATGCGACAATATGAAGATTAGAAACATTGAACGATGCAATAACTAACATGAGTATAATAAGCAAGGAAATGCAACAAAACATTTTAAGCTAATACTAATAGCAGCTATATCATATCTAAGAAAGGAAGAAAATACAGGGGAAAAAATTCTAGAAGGAAGGAAAGGGGAGAGAAAGAGGCAGAAAAGGCGTGAGAAGCATTACTAAAGCAGAGGTTATAGCAATAATTTAATCTCATCAATAAATTCTTGGCCAGCATTACATAAACTAATATGCTTCAGATTTGAAATCATATGCTACCTAATTCCTGCTCTCTAGATTTCACTCCTGCTAACAGATCTGCATTAGGTGTGGGACTTTTATTTGTAACCATGGTCAAAGGAAAACATTACTGGAAAAAAAAAAAAAAAAAACACAACTATTTCTGTCCTTTTGGTTCCCAAAGCTGAAAAAAGAAAGGAGATCTTGCATCTTGACTTTCCTTCATAATTAGAATTCTCTCATTCTCCTTTAATATCTTTCATTCCAATCTCCTACTGTATTTACTAGTGAGTTTTCCTTAAGATAGTGACCAAGCACTCCACAAATATTGATCCCAGAGAAGGTTGGGGAGACAATACATTTAAGCAGCACCGCTCCAAGGATAGCCATGCTTTCCACTGCACACACCAGACAATTGTGTTCCTGATTTGAATGTTCATCAAAACCAGCATGAGACAACTTCTCACCATTCAAGAGACAAACAGAACTTGCCACAACATTTTCTGGGGTGTAATCGTACCTGTGAGTCACAATATGTTTTTTCTTTGGTTCATTTCCTTTTTAACTTTGTTTATGAAAGCATAGACCAGGTTTCCCAGGTTAAATTTCTTAGAAAGACTGGCTTGTTCAAGTGTTACCAATATTATGCTAAGAATTTGAAAAGCTGTATTTTCTACTGGGAAAAAGGAAAATCTGAATCCACAAACAACTGTTAGACAGTTCGATTCAGTCATTCTAAAAGTCCCCAGTACTGTCAGGTTGTGTGGCATACCCCCGAAATCTGACCATGCTGGTGATTGGTGGCTGAGGGTAGAAGAGTTCTGAACCACTGATATTAGGAGAAATGATGTGTAGGAAATGATTCTCTCATTAGGCACCCACATTTCATAAAATCTGCTTGGTCCTACACCAAAATCATATAAAGCAAATAATGTCAAAATTGATTCAGACTGCAGAAATGAAGACACTAATTCACCTGAAGCTAAACTAGTTTCCACAGAATGTGTTACTGATAGTTGTGGTAACTTCAGCTGGCTTCAGAACTCCACAAAGCCACAGCCAGAAATATGTGCGGTTATTTCTGTTGTATGAGGGACTGAGGTTGGAGGCTCAGTGGAGGTGCCGGGTAGAGTCAGCAGCAGGGAGGCTCTCTGAAGCTGTCAGAAAGGATGACACTTAGGAAGGGTAAGAAGCCAAGGAAGTCAGGTCTGGGGCTCAATGCATGGCGTGTTCTCTCCAGGCAGGAAGGAGAATGAAGGGGGGTTGCATGAAACAGATGTGGGAGACTGACCAGCCTGCTGTGTCACAGAGCCTGAGGGTCAATCTAAGGCTACAGTCTGCTAAGTGCTGCAGACGGGTCAAAGTTATGGCTTCAAGAACTGAGCACTGGGCACTGTACACTAAAATAAGTTCCCTTTCAGTGATATAGCAAGGACAAATGCATGATGTGGAGGATATCAAGGAATGAATGTGAGAAGAGTGAACGTGGCAGTCCAGAAGGGGGTACATCCACTGTCTGTGTGAAACGTCGACACAAGTTGAGGATGCCCAGCTGATCCAGTAGGGCCAAGAAGGTGCATAATTCAAAGCACAAACGATTTCCATAGGGAAACACTAAAAATCTGTTTCAAGCCAGTATGGAGATAACGGATAACTAAGAGTAAAAATAGTTACACAGCTATACATGAAGTATGTCGTAAAATATTTACGATATACATTTAGAGAACATTTAATGATGGGAACATTTAGTGAAACAGGCATTATTATGAATAACATTCTTAGCAGGTATATTTGAAGTTTACCAGTTCTTTCTTATATCATTCAGAAGTCCTACAAGGAAGGTCTTATTGTTATTTCTATAATACCACTGACAGTAACATATCTGGCTCAGTGTACAATCAACCAGTGGTTTAGATGAGACATATATCTTCTGATGTTTCCCCACTATCCAATTCCATTTTACTTCCACAACAAATTAATTCTTCAATAGAAGAGGGCCTGAAAGTTACAGAACGTGTAACAAGACTTGGAATAAAAACACACTTTTAAAAATATACATATATGTTTCAGAGTATTATGTCCTACTTAGCTTTATCAGAAGGATGTTAAAGGGCCACCAGAAAATTCAGAATTAGCCTCCTCTATTCCAGTGATTCCACCTACAAGAGTTACCTTGTGCACCCAAGTCCAACATCTGCCAGAAGGTACTCCAGCATTGCTTTCCTGTGGAACATCCATAAAGACAGTTCATTTTCAAAGATATGAGTCTTCCCTAAATATCTTATGACTGAAACACACACTGCAGATCTGCTAGAATACTCATATCAATTTTTTGTACCAAAAATTCTAAAGTAAGATTTTTATAAAGGATAATTAGCCAAGCTAATATAGTAATAAGTGGAATACATATGTACTAAAATATCTGCTTTGTGTAATGCAGAACTGGTGTTTCAGGAGATTAACAATTATGATCGCCAGTCCTCTTCTGATTCTATAATACTCCACACAATCTTTTTTAAATTACTTTATTAACCTTTCCTCCTAGCACAGAAGTGCCCGATTATAGATAATATTTCAAAATCATCTGAGGTGTAAGTGTGTTTGATTTGCTCGGTAATTATTTGTCTACTTTATTACATTGGCCAAGCACACAAGCTCCTTGACCAGCTTTATTTCAAGTCCAGTTAAGAACAGGGTCATATCATTTTGTGGATCACTCCCTTTGGGCCTCAACGTACATGAAATTTTCATCCTGGAGAAGGAGATGGTGCATAGAAACAGTACGTTTTAAACATGGAGAAATCGTTCGCTGCCCTGTCATTAAAGGTTTAAGGCCCTGGGCTTAATGGAAAGAACGTTGTTCACAAGTGAGAGGAAGGTGTTTATTCCCTGCATGACTGGGACACAGGGCATTTAAGTCTGAGCATGCAAATGTTCTTTGATGAAGTCTAAAAGCACATCACTCATTCACCCGCCTGGTGGCCTTACCCACTGTCTTTGTAATCTGTCCCTTGTCATTCATACCACCCAGGACAACACTTCTATTTTGATCTGAATTATAAATACATTTCCAGTATGTATGTTGACTCACAGAGGCAGAAAGAAATGGGGAGGGGACAGCACAGAGGAGAATACAAACCTTGTTCTTTTAACATGGATCTGGGGAAAGGAAGGAACCACTGAAAAAAATCACAGTAGGTTTTGAAGAGGGAAAGTTTGCCAGTTCCAACTTTACAAGTAGGGTCAAATGAAACTGATACTTGTCCTTTAAAGACAAAAATGTAATAAGATGCAACAGGGTACGGGCTTATTGTGGAAGGCTACCACCAGGATAAAAGCACAAAGCCAAGGACTCTTTATTGTCCACAATGAACAAATCCTGAAATATCCATATGTAGCAGGATTCCAGGGCTCTGTTAGTAATACAGGATACGGCTGGTCAGCTCAGTCACCCATGGAATTACAGTGTAGGGTATGGATGCCAGTATTTTAGACCCAAACCAAGCATAAAAACCACAAAGTAAAATTCAGTGTCAGCACAAAGTTGACAGCGAATGATTATAACAGCTTCGAAGCTTGAAAAAGAGTGTAAATAACTAGGATCCCCTGCGGGCTCACTCAGGCTGCATACATAACAACTGTGATGGACAGTCTCTGTGGTAAATTCGGATCCAGGCACTGGGAAGATGCAAAAATTCTACTAGAAAAGATCCTCAATTGTCACCTTCCTGACTAAATCAGCTACTTTCATATGGGGAGAGAAACAGTGCTATAGGTCCACCTTTGGAAGGCCAAATGCCCTTTGCCTGGAAGTGGGAATGTTAATTATCAACTCTTCTGTGGTTATCAAGGCACTGCAACCCCACCAGCATTTGCACTTTGTGAACACTCCTCTTTTTGATCTTTAATCCTTGGTGCTTTTAGTTCACAAAGATTGTTATCTAGCATGACTCTATTCATTTCTAGAATGTAAAAACAAAGAAAAAAAACTCCACCTAATAATTTAAAAAAAAACTCTTTCTCTATCCCCAATAAAACTGTTCAGGTGGGTTAAAGGGGTGCTTTGAATGAAATTTAATTTCTTTTTCTTTGTGTGGTACACACATACCAGTGAGCACAGGCCATACCTGAACCCCATAAAGAATGGTTTTCAAGTACTAAAAGTGCATCACTGCTATGGCCTCCTGCCTGATGTGACAGACATCAGCTTGGCAAGGACAGGGGCTCATCATTACTCAGACTTGCAAACTCAAAGGAGAAGTGAAAGCATCAAGGTCTTCTGCATACACCTAACTAATACTGCACAAGTTTTTAATTCGTTTACAGGAAATTCAATCAATTAGCAAGTGATTCCTTTTCCCTTTGCTATTTATGCTGCACAAGAACTGCATCTCCAAATGAAATGGCAGACCACTTGTACTGAAACTTTGCCCTTCAAACACATTGGTCTTATTTATCTGAATAGAGCAGATGCTTTGCAGTGCCAGCCCATTGCAACTGGACTGTTCGCTATTAGAACCTGAGTAAGATTTAAGCTAAACAGAAGAGCATAAATATGACATCTTAGAGACATTCATGATGATCAACTGTGCTGTATCATTGCCAGCCATTGCTACTTATTCATATAGGAAAAGAGGGCGCAAATACACTTGACATTGCTAAAGGGGGACAGATGAAGATGGGGCTTACAGAGTTATTTGCTCTGGAGTTCAACTCTGAGTTCTTAAAATGCAATTAAATTGCTGCAATGTATATATTCTGTTTATGGGCTCAACAACGCTCATTTCTTTTGGAACTCCTTATCACCCCACACCTCTGGGAAGCATAGATGTTGGGTACCTTTAGCTTAGGGAGCAGGATATTCACGCGGCCACTCAGATAACCATCACCAAGAGGAGAGCTGACAATGGTGCCAGTCTCATAGACCCCACCCTGATTTGAGATTTGGTCAAGAGAAGCCATGGTTGTGGAATCCCTTTACTTCTCAGGGACCAGGGTACCTCTTTCATATAATATGAAAATGAAGTATGCCACCATCTTTTGGTTCTTTGCACAACTGTCATAATCTGAATCTTTGCATCCTTCAATAATAATTCTGCTTTGCAGGGGGGATAACAGAAAACATCTACTAAAGCCAGGCCAGGACTCTAAGAAACTTTTAGAGGCAAACAGGTCCCTAGAATCACACAAACATTTCAGCAGCCAAATGAACATAAAGTCTGTTTCTGTTGCAGTTTTGTTTTTTTTAAATGGGGAAAGGTTTATTTGGCTCACGGTTTAGAGACGTTTCTGCCATAATCAGCTGGCTCCAAGGCAGGATGGTAGAGGGACAACAGTTCAAGGTGGACAGATATTAGTAGCAAAGAATCTGTTGCTGTTTTTAAGACAATAATTATGTATTAAGTTACTCCTTGGTGTGCAGGACAAAGGCATTTTTGGTCCATTTTTAAAGATGAGAAAATGGGTCAGCTATGTAACACTGAACCTAAGGTGTGCATACTGCAAACAATTCTGTTACCTTGTGCTTCCATTAGGGATGTCTAGGATAGGTTCAGAGACTATATGGTCTCTTAAATTTAATCACTTAATAATAAAAGAAAATTTAATAATAAAAGAATTACAAGGAAAATTTGCTTTTCTCTCTTCAGAAGGACTTAAGGGTTGAGAGCATTTCAATGTTTAGAAGAACTATTAAACTTAGTACATGAGAATATTAGAGAAAGATTATTATGAATGAATACACTTATAAACAAATTTACCCCAAACCTTACTGTTCTTTTTATCTTAAAAAATAAAATAAGGTCAAATGTATACAGAAACAATCTCTAGTTAGCCACAGTGAACAAAGCTGGATTTGTTCAGACTCAGGAATAATAATAATAATAAAAAAACACAACAGTGAACCTTAAAGACATTATTTCTTAGCAAAATTAGCATAACCCAGCATATCAGAGTATTAAAATTTTAAAAATATTTCAAACTGTCTTACTATCATCAGCATAGTCATGTCACAGATTTTTTTTTATTGGTTTGGCAGTCTAGATGTAATTGTATCAATATTTTAATGTTTGATGCATATTGCCTATGATACATTGCTTGCATAAATAAAAAGCACCAATATTCAATTGCCAATGAAATAATCACACACTCTAGATCTTTATTATATCATGCATTATTTAATTATAATCATCAGAGTTCTTTTGAAGGTAAAACAAGATTAAAAAGGTTTTGTTTTATTGGATCTATATATTTGATTTAAACTTTACATGTTAGCTTTACATTAAGAATTTATAAGGCATCAGTTCAAATGGTGCTATTATAAGAGTTTATTTCTTTTATAATTAGTACAGTACTCTTAAAGTACTCGGACTATGAAAGATAATATTTCAGAGTTTTAATGAGCTTTTTAACTGTAATTGATGTAACAATCATTGAATTATACATTTCTACCTGAAGAATAATGAAGGAAACATTTTAATGAGAAATTTAATCATTATTAGCAAATGATCTACTAAACTGCCATTTGCTGACATTTAAAAGCTTAATAGCAGAAACGGTGTTTTCCTACATCTGCATCAACATCAATGGCGATTACTTTTCTGTTACTCTGATTTCCCAGGTTAACTTTCTACCATTGCTAATTTATTTATAAATTTGAGAAAACTTTCTTTAACCCACAGTTGTCAGCTCCTTCCAGAAAGTGTGGGGCTTGACACTTAGAGGGATAATTTAAATAAATTAGCCCCTTTTCCAGCCTTCAGCAGTTTTCAGCATAAAAGGGCTCTTTCTTCTGTGAGTATTCATGCTTGCATCAGCTTGATTTTGATGAATGCCCTGCGAATTCCCTGATAGTACCTCAGACAGAGAGATCTTAGACCAATGTCAACAAAGGTTTTTAAAGCTCTCTTACTTCAAGCACACATCAGCATTCAGAGGCTGATAGGCATGTGTAAGACAAACCGACTATGCAGCTTTATTAACTTCGGGACTGGGGGTTGGCTTTTACTGATGGATTTAGAAGAACCTCTAAGCCACAGAGACAAAGCTTAGAATGGAGACACTAGAGAAAAATCCTTAGCAATGTATTTTGAGAGTAAAAAAACTCCAAGAGGACATTAGGTAACCCATTCTAGGTCAAGAGAGTTACAAGGAAAGCTCAGCCTTCTAAGCATAGCATCCAGCAGTGCCACGTTCGGATCAGCGGGCAAACTGGCACAGATAGGACACTCAGGTGAGGGGCAAGGGTTAGCACAGAGGATTTTGCCAGCACTTTCCACTCCCACACAGGGTAGCAACCTGCCTTGTGGTTTCCATAAGAATCAGTCCTTTCCAGACTCCTGTAGCGGCGTGCCTATACGCTCCAAGGTGATTCATATTCTATAACTAGTCATTCGAGAGGATGGGAACGCGTTTAGGTAGAAGCACGCTATTATGAATCCAACACAGCGAAATCTTTTATTTTTTTAAATTAGAGTTTTGATTTGGAGTTATGGTGTGAGTAGGCAGAAGACAGGAAGGAGAAAATGCCAGCGTGTGACTAATACCAGTCTCCTGACGCTCCTCCAAAGTCTTTTGCAGTTGCGTGCTGCTGGGTCTCGCTCAGCTGCCAACTTTTTCCATCTCAGCATTCTCATAGCCCTTCATTATTTTTTTCTCTCACTTTCTTTAAGTTCTTGCTCTTTTTCACTTTGCAGGCTCTCAAAAAGGCTTGCAGAATTTTTTTTAAAACATCTTTTTCTATTTCCCACCTGAGTGAGGGTGCTTGATTTTATAGCTGACTCCGCAGCATACTGCCAACACTCTGGAGGTAACACCAGTCTTGACAGGACGTGCTAGACACCGCCCCTAGGTATCCCGTGTCCATTCTTACTAACATGCAAATAAGTAGCTGATGTTGATACTGGTAAATGATGTGTAAGGGGTTAAAACCTTCAAATACAGACAGAACAACTTTTGCATTGAAGGACAGAGCTGGGAAGCAATAGCTCAGCTATTTCCGTTTCTTTTCTTTCCTTTTTTGTCTGCCTTGTTGGTGATGTCACATGTGATTGCTGACATTGTTCATTGTGAAAGATGTAACTGCCAAAATTCCAAAATACAAGGCTGTCATAATGTACTGGCATATATTTTAAAGTTTACTCAAAAATCACTTCCAGGGACCAGGGATTTAGCTCAGTAGTCCCGCTGCCTGCTTCACAAGTGCAAGGTCCTGAGTTCGTTCTCCGGGAACCCCCCCCCCAAATCATTTCCAGTTCTCCAGTGAAAAAGCATACTTGCAAAGGACAACTAGCAAGGTGGATCTTTATTTTCTAATTACAGTATAACTGTTACCTACAAAAATGACCCACATGGCATATCCACTTATGATGATGACGCTAACATTTATCTGTTTATTTATTAACAAATATTTTCAAAGACTTAGTTACCATTTGTTTATAACATCAATATATGTTCATAGAAATGCACGATATTTTTAATATCTTTCAAATTTTAAATTAGATTTTAAAAGCATATATTCCCAATAGCCCCTACAAGAAAAGGATATAAAAACAGAGGATAAAGAAAAATATGAGGAAATATAGGGCTAGAAATATGAAAGATATTTTCAGAGAAGGTGAGGAAGGATTAGCCATCAGAAATTTTTACCAAAATATTATCATAATAGGGCCAGGGAGTTAGCTCAGTGGTGCCGCCACCTGCCTCACAAGTGCAAGGCTCTGAGTTTGATCTCTGGTACAAAAAAATCCACATAATTCTATTATTCAGTTGTGGTATAATGTATTTAGGCATCTGAATTACTACATGTGAGCAACCAAATTATTATCAGTATATAAACTTTTTTGTTACAAAAGCATTATATCGATATCTATCCAATGGAGCAATGTAACTGAACTAGCCTCAGGATAAGAAGTACAACTTTCTTCAAGATTAAAAAAAGAAATATTATAATTATTACTACAACTCATAGCACTCATCCGATGCAAAATAAAAATGGAGTGTTTCCTAGAATGTGGAAGAACTTTGCCTCCTGAGAGACAGCATAATGGAGTGAGGCCAGGACAATAAACAGCTCTACTCAAAGAGAAACACAGTGATAAAGGGCAACCACATGAATTGTATGATAGCTGTGGATGCAATTTAATTCCTTAAAGAGTGCCACTGAATATTCTAGTATTCAAAAATGAGCCATTAATGCAAAAAGGGCATGTAAGTGGAAAACAGGGAAAACTAGAACAAGAATTAGTTCAAATCAAAGGTACTATTTGAACAAAACATCAGCATTTTTATAGATACTTAATACTTATCTTTTCTTTAATCCCCTGGGTTTTATCTAATATATTGGCATCCCAAAGAATCTAGTCTAGTAAGCAAACTGGAAATAAACAAGTTCTACTTTTAAAAATATTCTTCTAAGTAGATCCATCTAAATGTTATGGGAACATGGGATGAAAATCAGAGAATGTTGACAATGGTTAACCTTCAGGGCAGTGTCATGTTGCTACCAAGAAATGTGGTCAGTGATAAGTTCTCCCAACAGCTTCCAATCCCAACAGCCCTGATCCCAATTCAGGAGGTGTTACCATAAACAGAGGCTTAGGAAGATGATCAGAAAACACATTCAATGAAGGCAAGGAGTTTTTACTATCATTCAAAGAAATATTTTTCACACACAGAAAATAAAAGTATCCAGTGAGATCCTAGGTAAATATTGGTCAGTTAAAGCTTTGTATATACTTTATTTATTCATTCTGGCATTGATACAATATTTGAACATATACGTACACTTCATAGTACACATACACATATTTTCCTACATTTGGCAAACCTCAAAGTACTGAGATAACACCCAATGCCACTCAGCCCTGTCTCCAGCAAAGTACTGAGATTCCTTTTTGTTTTGTTTTGTTTTGTTTTTGTGGTAATGGGATTGAACTCAGGACCTTGTGCTTGCAAGACAGGCATGGAGCACTGAGCTAAATCCCCAACCCAGTACTGAGATTCTACGGAGTTGTCCTGCTGTCCCACTTCCCTTCATTTGTGGCTGCATCATTCCAGGGCTGCTTGAAATTTATTATTAGTTAGTAATTTCTAAGAAGAGATACGGTCGAGCTATGCATTTAAATAGCAGCAGGAGTTTCATTTGAGCCAAAAATAGGTGCATCAGAAAATTCAGACATATTTAGGTATGTTTTAAGGATAAGTGGCACAAGTTTCTTCCCAGCATATTTATATGGAGAATCAAGGTCCTTCTGAGGGAAAGACAAGGTCTGTGGTAGGGTCACTTAGAGCATAGATGCATATGCCAGGGCACTGACTATATCAAAGGAAGGGCTCATTTCTCAAGGGAAACTATTGGATTCTGCTCCTCACTTTATGCTCTGTAGTCACATAATAATGTTTTTTTTTCCTTTTATTGGTAGTTCTGTCATTATATCCAACTTTCTCTTATTTGACTTCCATATACCAGCTCATATATTGCTTCCTTTGAATCCTGCTGTGGAATGACTACTACAGAAGAAGACACAACAAAGACGGTTTCATCAAACTTCACCGAGATATTACAGTCCCAAAACTCAGCAGTGTGGGAACAACAATAGTTCATATCTTCGCCCTGGACATTACTTGCCATCTTATGAAAGGACATGAAGAATCTCAATACTAATATTTGCTGGCATCCACTTTGGGAGGCAGTTCAGCAGGTGAGATGGCCCTCAATAGGTGCTCTTGTGAATATAGTGATATGGGAAACCAGCAGAAGAGAAGAAAATGAATATATCTTATGTTGTAAGATTTCAGGAAGCATAAAGTGAGTGCTCCCTAGAAATTTCCAGCACTAGACATGTAAGGAAGCCTGAAATGATCATAAAGCATGTAGAGAGAAGCAGTCCAGGGCAACAGTCTTTGATGACTGTTGCTGTAGTTCTGATCTTCCTTTGGATAGTCAAGGCCTGTGAGTCCTGAGTTATGTAACCATGGAAAAGCAGCATGCTTGGCAATGTAGGGAAACACAGTTCTGTAGCCCTGAAGTTGAAACATTAATTCTGAGACAAAAATAAAAAAGGAATTTTCTTCCCTTTTCTCAAATCTGACATCCATTTCAATGTTAACATTGTAAAGCCTTTCAAAACATGGTGTGAGGACTTAATGGTATCTTTTGTAATTGCTGAAACTTTTATTAAAAATGTTTGGTCCTAGGCTCTGCCGATCAGTCATACAAAACTGAGTGACACATTTAAAAGGCAAACGATCCTGTGAAATGTCAGACCTGAGAATTTTAAAACTACAGTTGGTAAAAATCTGACAAAAAATAATCTGACAAAAGTTAAGTGTTGCCTGTAAGCAGTAAAACTTCTCACCAAGACCTCAAAGCTCTGTATATAATTTTTTGAGGTTCTGGTTTAGTTGTTTATCTTTCAGATGGAAGTCATTTGTCTGCTAAGGAAAACCTATGGCCATTTTATGGTGTAACTTTTTATTATAGGAGCCTAATGTGGAAGTGGTCCAAACACAGCTTTAGCTACAGAGTGTTCTAGAGTTATTGCGCTACATAATGTAGCTGGCAGTGCTGAATGAGTTAGAATTATTAAAACTGGCTTCTCCCAAGCTTTCTGGCATTGTTCATTCCTGCCAATTGGCAATACATATGGGTCATGGAAGCTGAGAAGGTCTCTCATCTATCAGAGTTCATCCAAACAGAATTTCAACTTTGTTGAGTCCTGGATTTTTGTTTCTTACAAGAAGCTCCTACATGAACTAGTAGAATGTTAACTTGAGTTTGCTTCTGATCAACATGAGGAAATATAAACCACATTTAAGCCTCTGCCTGGAAAAACAAAACAGAAAATAGTAATGATTTTCAAAATACTAGATATCATGTAATACAGGGCAAAGGTCTCTTTACAAAGGGAATTAAGTGAGTGGGATGAATCCTACGATTGTCATAACAAATGCTTTGAATTTTTAACCCGTGAAACAGATGAGAAACCAGAAAGAGCCCAGCCAATACTTCAGCTGATGTGAGGGAGACCAAGACAGCTAAAGTACCCAAGATAGCAAACCAGAAAAAAGAGGACTGCCCAGAGAAAGAACCTTGGAGATCTGCAGAGGGGCACCCTTGAATATTTAAGAATTTTTAATAGCAGAGGCCTGTAAGAAAACTACTTAAGTTAGGACCAAAAAACATCCTAAAAGATTAAGAAAACACTACCAGGTGCCTACATAGGGCTGGAACACTCTCTCTGTTTCCTCCAACAGGAATAGTAAGCCTCACGATTATAAAGCCTCACAGAATTATAAAGAGGGCACAGACATTTCCTGTTCAGTGGGAAGTCACTAGCACCAGACCAAATATTGCTCTGAATCCACTTAAAAATCATGGAAGACCCTCTGAAATTAAATTTTCCTAGTAATTTAGTGGTTTGCCAGGACAAAATTCAAAAATATTCTTGAAAATGAAAAGTAATCAGCCCCCAACAAGTAAAAACACAACACCAGAGGTTACAGAAATGTAAAGAATGAGGAACATCTTTAAAGAGCAGAAAAATCAATCAATTAAAACTGATCCAAAGTAGACACAGATATTAGTAATAGAAGGCAAGGGCACTAAAGCAGTTGTAACTGTATTCTGTTTTCAAAAAAGGAAGAGACATAAATGATGAAAAATACCTGGATAGAATTAACAACGTATTAGTCATTAAAAAAGAAAAGGAAGGTAAATTTGAAGACACAGACTTAGACACTAGCTAAAATAAAATAGGTAAAATAGTTAAAGCATCAGTTAGCAGAAGCACAATTTCCACTGACCTAATATAAATGCAATCAGGGATTCTATAAGGAGAATAAGGAAGTAGGCAAAATAAATAATGGCTGAAAGCTTTCCAAATTTGATGGAAAAAAACACATATCCAAGAATGCCAATAAACCTAAGTACAAGAATTATGAAGAAAAGTTACCCAAAGCTGCAACATAACCAAATTGCTCAAACTAGTAATTAGAAACAAAACAAAATGCTACAATTCATACAGAGGAACACAGTTAAGAATAACAGGAATTTATGTTTAAAAACAGTATACAGGTGAAGCTAATAGAGCAATATCTTAGGAGTACTCAAAGGAAATATCAAAAGAAAACAAAAAACCTGGGATTCCTATACTGAAGGAAAAAAACCATTCTAAAATGAAGGTGAAATGAAATTTACTTTCAAATATACAAAAGCAGATCTGTATATGAAAAATGTTAAAGACAGTCTGAGAGAAAAAAGTAAAATGATAATAGGTTGAAACCAAATGGAAATATGGGTAAATACAAAGGAACAAAGAGATCTGAAAATGGAAATGAGGAAATATTCAAGATTCTTTCCTTGTTATATAAATTTTTGAAATGATAATTGTTTCAACAAAAATAACTCTATGGTGTGAGTTTTATCAAATATGATACTTTTTAAAAGAATGAAAAAAAAAGATTTCTCATTTTAATTCTCACCAAAAACAAACAATCAAACAAAATGCTAGAGTGACTGTACTGATATCAGACAAAATATATATCTGGGCAAAGAATGTTAGCAGGTGTGACAAGGACATATCACAATGATAAGAGAGGTAGTTCATAAAGACGGCATAAATATCCTAAACGTTTATGCTCCTAATAAAGAACCTCAAGATACATAGAATAAACTGAGGATTGCTAGGAAAATAGAAAAATTCATAAGTATAATCTAAAATTTCAATATCTCTCAATGATCAATTGAACAAAATGTCAAGACAGAGAGACCTTACAACATTAAACAAAACTGTCAAATATGTATATGACATATACATAGTATGAAATATATGTATTATATAAAATATACACATATATTAGAGAATAAGTATCCTATATATACTAAAATACATATTATGTTCAAATACACACCGTATATCAAAATATTTCATTTTGTAAGACAAAATACATATTTCCACAAATTTAAAAGTATTCAAGCATTGAAAAATGTTTTCTCTCAGAAAATTAAGTAAAAACAAAACAAAACATTTTATGAAAATCTTAAATCAATAAAGATTCTATCATAAGAAACAAAAAAAAACAGTCAAATGAAAAAGAAAACTAAAAAGAAAAAATATCAGAGCAGAAATCAATGACATAGAATTTAGAAAAAGGATAAGAAATACAAAATTTCTTTGAAAGAAATTAATACAATTTGTAAATTTTTAGTAAGCCTAATTTGTAAAAAAGATGAATCACAAATTACCAATTTCAGGAAAGATAAATGTGCCATCATTAATACTTTTCCAGATAATTAAAAGATAAGGCATACTATGTAAAACTTTGTATCAATAAATTCAACAACTTAGATGAAATGAAAAATTTCCTGGAAGAAACAAACTATCAATACTCACAAAAAAACAAGTAACCTGGATAGCCCTATTTTGTATTTTTAATAAACAGATTTTGAAGTTTTAAATCTTCCCAAAAGGAAAATTTCAAGACCAAATAGCTTCACTGGTGATTATTTCAAACATATATAAAAACAAAAATCCTACTCATTTCACAAAAAGTCTTCCATAAATTTATGAGATGAAAGAATACTTCCCACCTCGTTATATGAAGTCAACATTGCCCAAATAGGAAAATCAAAAGTAGAAATTAGAAAGCTACTGATCAAATCTCTATGAACATAAATGAATTTTTGTTTGTTCATTTGTTTGTTTGTTTTTTGGGCCTGGAAATTGTTGGTTAGATGAGCTAAATACCTTAAATCTAATGAGACCATGAAAAGTAGGCTCTATAAAAGCATCATGTTTTCACTTCCCCAGTCAATCACTGAGATTCCAATTTCTACAAAGAAAAGAAAAAGTAGATATTTTTCTGTTTGGGTATACGGCATAGTGAAGTATCAAGTACTATTTAAAGTACAGATTCACAGACTGTTAGAGTTGGACTGCTTGGGATTAAATTTCAACTCCTATTCTTACTAGATTTGTAAGTGGGAACATTATTTAACCTTCTTATACTACAGTTTCATCAGTCCTAAAATGGAGGTGATGGTATCTTTCTCATGGAATTGTTATGAGGAATACATGAATTAACATTCAGAAAATATTTAGAACTGTGGAATAGATACTTACTGTACTAACTCATGAAAAAAAACAACAGTAGAAGTACAAATAGCCATGAAAGTCATCCCTGAGCTATAAAAGCACTACAGTCGGTAGATACATCAGGAAGAAACCAACACCTTGAATATACCACAAAAACCAATCAGAATAAACAAGGACTTTGCAACCATAAAAGTTAGTGGTATTTTCCAGAAGCTGTGATTAAGCTAATCATTCTTTATGCACTTTGAGATATTTTGTGTATAGAATATATTTTAATGGAATATTTTTGTGGGGAAGGGGAAGGTAGAGGGAGGGTTTTACATAAGACTCAAAGCTGGAATCTGATAGATTCCAGAGCCCTGAATGTCATGATAAACCAGTGCAATGTGATCCTGGTCAAATGGTAAACCATGAGCAGATTTAGCATAAAAGTGTGTCATACCCAGGTCAGTATTTTAAAAGATAATCTTGGGGTAAATTGTGGAAAATAGATGGAAGGGAAACAAGCTAAAAATAGACAATCTAAGAACTATACTACTTTTCTTTTTCTGCCGTAACAAACTTCTAAACACAAGTTCATTATCTTTTAATTCTGAAGTCAGAAGTGTGACACAGACTGGAGGTGTTACTCAGTGGAATGTTTGCCTAGATGCCTGACACAAGTGTCAAGGAGTTAAAAATTAAAGTTTTGAAAGGATTGCCTCCCTTCTGGAGGACCCAGGGCAAATCCAAATGCTTGCTTTTTCCAGTTTTGAGAGGTCACCTGAATTTCTTGATTTATGGTCCCTTCCTCCATCTTCAAAGGCAGGAATAATGGGTCAAAACCTTCTCAAATTTTTAAAGACTTTGTGGTAAATGGCAATCACTCTCATAATTCACAACAATCTCCCTATTTTAAAGTCAGCTAATAAGCAATTTTAATCCTATCTGCAACCTTAACTTCTCTTTGCCATGTAATGTAACATATTCAGAGGTTCTGGAGATTAGGCTATGGATACCTTTTGGGGTGTCATTATTCCTCCTACCACCAAAGCTACTACAAAATCTAAGGTAAGTTATGATACAAGGTGCACCAGTCTGATTGTGAACCCCTACAGAGGAGTATTTCAAGTCCAAAGAAAGTGCAAATATAATAACATATTTTCTTCCCTGAGGCAAAACACTGGGACCCTGGGTACAACCTATGATTTTCTAGGCCCATGTACTGTGAGCTATGGTTTGAACAAGTCCTTCCAAAATTTATTTTGAAACTTAAGTTCCTGTGCAACAGTATAAGGAAGCTAAGCTTATAGCAGGACAATTCCCTCAATGAGTGAGTGCTAAGGACTAGTTTTCATTCATCTTTCACCCATTCTTTGGCTTTCTTCCCTTCTTCCACGTCTGGACACAGCATCTGTTCCTTCCAGAGGGTGCAGCATATAAGATGCCATGTTGAAAGCAGAAAACTCTTCTCATCAGACACTCTACCTGCCAATGTGTTGATCTTGGACTCTCAGCCTCCAGAAGAGTGAGAAAATAAGGTTTCTTCTGTTTATAAATTACTCAGTGGCAGGCATTTTGTTATAGTAGCAGAAATGGACTAAGACATCCTATTTGTCTTGCACAATAACACCTATATTATCACTTTTATAACCAAGTATTTATTTAAGATTTGAGGCATCTCCTCATTCACTGACTATGTATATAGTTACATATATAGTCATATATGGATATATAACAGTAGTTTATTTATAGACACTGACCCACTTCAATATTAGCTTTCATGAAATTGGTATGCTGTCATCACCAGTTCATGGCACAAAGTCAGAATGCATTTTAGGAACTGCTTACAATGAGTTGTGAGTCATAAATTTGCAGGAAATA
>NW_022900914.1:36149821-36172597 GCF_012274545.1 Fukomys damarensis | reverse complement strand
ATATATATATATATATATATATATGGCATTGCTAAGAAAAATTAGGTGGCATTATAATGTTAATATACCCACAAAAAGGGGTAAATTTTAAAGACAAGACCTGAGGTATTACACAGATCGGTTAATTCATAACACGAGAGAAATGATGCACAATACAAAACATGAGTAATAAGACACTATGCATCAAGAAGCTCAGAACCTATCTCAATAGTTAGAGGTGGCTAAAAAGAGAGACAGAGTGGAAATCTCCATTTAGTATATCGGGCTTTGATTAATCATCTTCTATCGTGGAAACATAATAACCAAAACTAAGCTCGTGGATGCAGCTGCAGTGACATATGAGTTGGAATGCCTGGCGTGTACAAAGGTGAGTAATAAAAGTAAAGCAAATGAGCAAAAACACATCAAAAATGACTAAAATTGTATGTTTTCATTGTTAAGAGGTGAAGTGAAATCCTCATCTGGTGAATCCCAATTCAGCATTTCCTTGATATATCTTTTATAATTTTCATTCTAATTATAATGAAAATCATTTCTCAATGTAATTTTGCCATAAAATGTTTCTTTATTTCTCATTACATAAGAACATGATCTTGTAGTTACTGAGCAGGCTTACAATGTGCACAATGTATCTTCTCTTTCTTAGCATTTAATCTCTTCATAGTCTATGATGTCAAGAGGTTCAGATTAAGCTTGTTAAAGATCTGCTTCACTCGAACTCACTGATGATTATTTATTTAGCAGTTTTATGTAACCCTGTCATTGATAAGCACTCTATTAATTTGCCGAGGGACAAATCAACACTAGTTATTTTTCTACCGGCTATTAGACTCGGTGCTGCTGTTTGTTACAAACCACTTGCCAGTTAATTATAAATTATGGGTCCTCTTTGCCTATATTAATTGATATCTCCTCTGCCTTTGTAATACTAGACAAATAAATTAAAGGCAAGATTTATTAAGCAGTGTATGTCTTGTGTCTCTTGATTAGTATCCTGTACTTTTTTAACATTTATACTTCTTTATATAGATTTAACATACCAATGCACTAGAAAAATGCTGTTTAGGATATTTTGTAGTTTGAACAAAAAAGAAAAAGAAAAAGAGAGAGATTTAATAAGCTTCATACACTTTTTTTCAAATGACTCACAATTCATTGTAAGCAGTTCCTAAAATGCATTCTGACTTTGTGCCACAAACTGGTGATGACAGCATACTGATTTCACAAAAGCTAATATTCAAGCGATTTTAAATCTGTGCATCCAGTTTCTATAAAGAGGCTAATGTGTTACATATCCATATCCATATGCAGAATAACTATAAATCTACATTCTTTGAACATACAATATCCCACAATTTCTTTATCTCATTGCATATTTTCATCCTAATACATGTGCTTTTGTAGACACAGAGGCACTTTTTTCCTTTTAAAATGATTTCTTTTTAATAAATTATTCACTTGAATGTGTAACATACAGCAACAAAAAAATAAACTATTGCCACTTTAAATTTTCAGAAACAAATTATTGATGGCTTTGGCCATAGGATATGCACCTTTCCATCTGCTGTCCACAGAGGACCTGGAGTCAGAATTTAGACCAGCTAGGAAGAAAGAATATTTTACAAAAAGAAAAATCTTAATTCGTTTTCTCCCTGGATAGTATAAAAAATTGAAGAATTGCAGATTTAATGGGAAGATTTACCTCAGAGGGTCACTGTACTATATGTTCTGATTTGAAAGGGCTTCAGGACCTAGCTATCTGCCAAAAGATCTGGGTCTCAGAAATTTTAATTTTGTACATAATTTCTCCATCTAATTGACAGTTTTGACCCAAGCTGCTCTTAAGATATCTTGTATTACTAATAATTCCCCATCTGACATAAATCCAGCAAATGAACAGCTAGCCCATTGGGATGGGTGGGTTGTTTTCCCATTAGTTCTCAAGGGAAAGGAATTGGTCAATAGATATATTTCTATTTTCAACTTACATTCAATTGAATATTTTCTTCATCGTGTTTGTATTTGAAAATTTGAATACTCCCCAAAAATAATTTGGGGGAAACTTTCTTAATAAAATTAACGGGTTCATTTAGAAAATATGCACCCTACTAATATGCTGTAAAAGTGACCTTGAGCCAAATTTTAATAATGAGATTTGAAGGATCATCTTCTCCTTTTACTGTGCTACCTTTTGCTGGTTGTTCCTGGGCAAGCCTCCCAATGTCAGGAGCCACAGAATTTCCTAATAGCTTTGATTTATTTGATTATTCAGAAAACATGTTCTTAATCATCCCTCACCAATTTGCTATTTCATCTGTAGATACTCTGGCTTACCCCTTCCACTGCTTCCTATCTGTCTCCTCAAAATCTTTATCCCCCCATGGTCAAAGAAGATGAAATAGAAGTAAGCTTTCAATCATTAGTTACAACTCTAAACTACTGTGCTTAACACAGTGGATCAGAATTGAGGAATTGACACTAACCTTTCAAATAAATCATTTTTGATTATTCACATTTCTGATATTCACATTACTTTTGAACTTAATTACAATGTTAATTCATTATTCATTGAACTATGCTTAAAATATTTACTATTTACTAAAATTTACTATTTACTAAAATAAAATTTTATCCTGACCCAGTGGTTTTTCAACGAGGGACAATTCCATTCCCCAGAGAATATTTACAAAGATCTGGGGACACTTGTGGTTATCACAAGTGGTGAATGGAATGGGACTGCTACTGACATGACGTTTATTGAGTACAGAGATGATGTTAAGCATCCTACAGTACATTGAACAGCCCCACAACAGCAAGGAATCATTGATCCAAAATGTTAATAATAATGAGGCTGAGTAACCTTGCCATATCACCTCAAAATACACCCTAACTTTCTCACTTGATAGGGTAAGAGTTTTGAAGGGAAAAGATTAGAAATTAAACCATAACTCCTTTTTCTAGTTTTGAGTGACCCATGGAGGTCATCCTGGCACACTCATTAATATGGAGGCTGACTTGAAGTGGGTAGATAACCTTAGGCTTATCATGTGCACCCTTGGGATCTGAGATGAATCTTCTGCAAAATCTGCTAGGTATTATCTAACAGAAATATTATCTGAGGGCTGGGGATTAAGCTCAGTGGTTCTGCCTCCTTGCAAGCACAAGGACTTGAGTTCAATCCCCGGTACGAAAAGAAAGAAAGAAAGAAAGAAAGAAAGAAAGAAAGAAAGAAAGAAAGAAAGAAAGAAAGGAAGAAAGAAAGAAAGGAAGAAAGAAGGGAAGGAAGGAAGAAAATATTATCTGAAATAAAATGAAGGAAGATAATTCAGTTCTATTCAACTAAATAGCTAAACTAAGAACCCTCTGTGGGGATGTGAGGGGTGGGCTGAGAGAAGAACTATGAGTTACGCGGCTCCCTGAGGCAAGGTGGTCCCTGAGGTAACAACTAGCTGCAATGGGATAAGTGGACAAAGGGACATGAAGAGGGCATACTGTATCTGGGAAAGTAAAATTTAGTAATATGGGTCTTTCATTCAACAATTGTTTACTCATTGATATTCAATGAGTAAAAAGCAACTACATTATATAATAGTTGTTTTCAAACCTCTATTTCCTTTTCACTAAAATTTTTTAAATAAATGTATGAAAAAATAATAGATCTGTAATCCATGTATTCAATTTTAAACAGAATTTCTTGTTTTGAGGTATTTGTTCTAACATCATCTGATATTCTAATATTATATAAATATAAATGTATATAAATATAAACTTTTCACTCCCTCAATACCTCACTTTGGAGGCCAGTGCACTAAGCCATATAAATTTGCTTTTTTAAAAAAATAATTAAGTTTATTGGTGCATTTTAGAGATACATTATGATCACATTCATCATAGGGAATTTGTACCTGTACATGACAGACCTTGATTCTTCTTTTTCCCCGGTACTCTCCCTTCCCTTCCACCCCTTCCCATCCTTATTTACAAAGCTTAAGCCATACAAATTTAGTTCTTAACTAAAATCTACGCATTTGCCACTGGTAGTTTTCTTAAAACTAGCAATGCTTTTTTTCTTTTTCTTTTATTTCTACTGCTCAGAACAAAAGTTTTGTTTTGTTTTTTTTTACTGATCTGATGATCTGGTAGTAGAGAATATAATAGATCCATATATACTAATGCTATAAGACACAATTATAATGCACTAGTGGCTATAAGAAAAATAAATTTGTTTCTGTCATAGACTTTCTCAAATCCATACTGAAGCTTGGTCAAGGATGCCGTGCATTTTTGTTTGGTTAATATTTCTCATCATTAAGCAGTCTTTGGATTTGATCACATTTCCTTTTGTATAAGAGTAATCAATAGTCTTTATACAGTTTGATTAAATTGATTTATTATACATATAAATCTAATTTTAGACTCCATTATATGAATGGAATTATGCAATAAGGTGAATCATTAAATAATCATTTAAAAACTACTGCAGTAAAGACACACTGACATTAATTCCTCTCAAAATACTCTTCATTAGAACACACTTACCCAAATTTCTGAAGCAGTTCTAGAAATCTTCTTTCCAAAGTGTCTTTTCATGGCTGCCTCGAAGTCCTGAATCCATTTCTAATGTTTATGGAAATTTCTGTCAAATGAAAATATTGTGGTGTGTCCTCATTCACCTTTTTCGCTGGATCTGGCACTGTGTGACTTCAGGTTCTTCTTCAATGTCAAAATGTCTATGAATAGCAAATGTTTTGAATTGATTGGGGATATTAAGGAAGCCCTGACAACACAACTAACGACGCTCATGAAAGAGGACTTTCAGAACATCTTCAAAAAGTGGTGAGAATTAAGTGTTAAGTGTGTTCAAAGCAAGGGGGAGTATTTTTAGGGGGATTACTGGAAATATATATTTCACTGCAATTATTTTAAAAATTTATATGAGCACTGTATTTCTCAATCAAACTTTGCATCTTTACATTTCTCTAGGATCAAGATGAAACCAACCAATATCATCAATTTAGGACCCAAGTCAACCTCTCTCTCTCTCCCTTCAAAATGAGTTTAATCCCTTATGTAAGACAAAGAGGATTTTATGCTCACGTCAGCTACCATGGTTGATGTAACAAAAGATACACTTGTCCTACATATCACAGGATACATTTATCTTGAAAAAAGTTGGGCCACCATCTTAGCAGTTAAAATTTGAGTTCTCTAGATACACTTTGCCTGTCTGTTGGTACTGTTAGTTGTTGGAATTTAAAAACCAGCAGACCACACTGAGAGGTGGGAATGGTCTCACTTTAGACAAATAGGAATTGTTTGGACAGTGAGAAAATAGTCATTACCACCCTACTTCTGCCACAGAATAATTTTAGTGACTTTTTATTGATTTATTTGTCAAATGTTTTTATAATATGAAATCTCATGCTCAATACTAAGGAGAACCTCAGTAACAATTGAATAATTAGACCTCTCTTAACAAAATAAGTTGAAGAAGTAACATTCACTTATGAGGCTTTAATCTTTTACTCTGCAGAGCTAACCCCATTACATACCAAATTCCCTCTCTCATTTCATTTATGCTTTTGTGATATTCGTTGAGCACATGAAAATTGCTTTGTAAAGGTATCTGAAACCATAAGTTTTGTCCTGCCAAAAAGCTTTCCTTTGTATGAATATGACAATAGTAAAATTGTCAAATTGCATCACCAAAAATTAACTGGGAAGATCTGTTTAATTACTTAGCAAACGTTAATTTAGATGAAATTCCTGGCACGAAGTACACTCTAATAATAATTGTACAAAAGGAAATATTATTATCTGTACCACATACCTAAGGCATAAGAGGTTAATAGGTCATAATAGGTCACTAAGTATATGAACAAGCAGGTACACAAAGGAGCAAAACATGCATTTATCTAGAGATAAATATAATACTAAATTCATTATTACATAAAAATCCAGTGCACTTTAAAAGCCATTGTACATCTGATAGGGCTTTAGAGTTGGATTGCAGCATTCTCTGAAAAGGGGTTGTTTGGGATGTAATTAACATGACAAACAAGGGAAAGACACAAGTTTAGCAAAAAGCTCACTTTGAGTGGATAAATTTCTCTTTTTCCTTTTTCTAAACGAGAAAGGCTGAATAAAAAGCACATAAAATAACTGCTGACTGAGTGGAGCTCTTGAGCTAAGGACTTGTGCAGTGAAAATTCTACTTTGTCTAGCAAACATTGTCAAACAAAAACCTTGAAAGAAGAACATTTATTTTTCTCATTTTCTTAAAAAAAAAAAACAACCCTCAGCTCTGACCCCATGACTTCACTAACAATACTAAAGTCACAGGTGGTAGGAGGGATATACAAGCAAGAAGCAGGCTGGTTCTCTTGTTCTTGGAGGCTGACTGAGGTTTATTCGAGAAAATGAGTAGATGTCTGGACCACAGAACCTTAGGCACTTTGGGGTAGTAGGGTCTCACGAGCAACCCAAATCCTCTGCACATCAACTCCAAAGCCCTCTCAGGGTAAAAGCAAGAATTTTAGGCCACGGTCTCCAAATCCAAATCCAAATAGGATACTTGCTTATACCAATCCCTTTATTTTTCAATCATGGTCACATTCAAGAGAAAACGAAACACAGTGACTACTGTAATAGACTTTTGAGGGAAATGGCCATTCCATTTGCTTCAAAGGGGGTCTAGGTTAGGAGTGCAGACACAGGCTCTGGAGTAGAATAGAACAATTTTCAAATAGTAACTCTACAATCTAGTACCAAATAGGTTATTTTATCTCTCAGAGAGACTGCTTTTCCTCTTGTAAAGTAAATGTAATTCGTTCTCCTGGGATTTGAGAGAATTAAATGGCTATGCAATAGCACACTACTTGGCATATAGTGAATGGCAAAAAATGAATTGTATTATATTGCTACAATATTAATTTTAAGATCCCACAAAAAGTAGATGCCAAGAAGGGACTGCATGTGCACAAAATTTATTAGAGCATCTGTCTGTAAAAGAATATGGGGAGATAGAAAGAAGAGGCTGGATGATCATGTTGCAAGTCTGATCCAGAATGAAGAAGGGAGATAGAGCATAAGAATTTTAACTCACTGTGCATTTCCAAGGGAAAGTATGGCAAGGCTATCATGCAGGCCTAGTGCTAACTCCACCTGTCACATGATCCTGCTTCTCCAAAAACAGATCTGCCTCAGTCACAATGCCAGGCCTACTCACATGTGGGAACAGCCTGTGAAAGGCACAGACACTCACCAGGATGGATTGCCAAGGCAGCAGCTGAGACCCAGGTCAGTCACTCATGTTCCCTGCATGCCACAGTCAGTGGCATGTTCTTGTGTTACCATAAATATCAGTCAGTGTGGTTCCTTAGAAAATCATATGTTATTTCTTCTGAAAAGGAAAAAGGGCCAAAAAAAAAAAAGAAAATATGGAGGAAGAGGAAAAGGAAGAAGGAAGAGGAGGAGGAGGAGGAGGAGGAGGAGGAGCAGCAGCAAAGAGAACCCAGTAATACACACAGAGTAGTAATAGAAAGATATAAACTCAGGGTATATTTTTAGGTTATATTTTTGTTTTTAAAAATGCAAATGAAATCACATGGATGAAATTCTAAGATGATTTTTGTTGTGACTAAAAGCATGTATTGAAAACAATCAACTTTAAGAGCTGCTTTTAATCAATCCTTCCCTATTTAGATCTTTCATGCATAAGTAGGTCCTAGATTTCTTTAAAAATCACTATTTTATTTCTTTTTCTTCAGTTTACACAATTAAGTGATTTTCAGCTTCCATCTGATATTGCAACTCTTTGGGAATCTGAGTGAAGCCAGCTTCTGTCCTCACTAAAATACATACCATCCATACTCAATAAGGGGTACAATTCCAAAGGATTTTTGGACCCTTATATCCAACAATTACAAGCATATACAAGGTCTACCAATATTTCACACAGAGTTATATAAAGCTATTCATCTACAGAATTTTAAACTATCTCACAATTCTTGGACTTTATGCCTTTGTGGATTAAGATGATCAATCAGTTATTCCTCTTAAAATGTATTTTTCCAGATCAAAGTCTCTTTGTGCATGCTAAGTTATCATTCAGCAAAGTTACATGAATGAGAACACTGTATGTGATACACATTTAAATAATAAAATGTTTATTTGGGTGCTTTTATTCCTTCTTTTCCCCATACAATATGTCCAGATTTAGGACAGAGATATAAATGCTTAAGTAAATTTGACTATGTGTTAAGGTCTTTACTTCTAGTATTTTTTAAATTTAATATGACACTACATTTGTAATACAGCCCTGTAAATGTCTGCTACCTCACACTGACTTTCTCTTTCTTGGTTAACATTTATGTTCTCGGGCTCCTTTCTCCTCTTACTAGATGAACATGTTTCCTTTTGCTTTTGTGCAGCTTGTCACTGACTACATTTCCGAGACAGACAAAAAAGGAAGAAGGGATGGCTCTAATGAAAACTCAGTCATCGCACTGAATTCACATTCAGGTGGAAGCTATCTGATATGCAACATTAATCATACATCTGGTGTTGAACCCACCCACTACCTGTGCACAATGGGGTGAATTCATTATATGTCAGGAAACCAAATCATTGTCTAGCAGTAGTTGCCTCCAATTACTCAGTTTCCAAATGCTTGCTCAGCCTTGAAGCCTTAACTATCCATTTTCTTTCCTTTGGAGGTTAGAGCCAACACTTCAACCTGGTAGTTTCTATTTTCACAGAGTTTAAAGAATATGTTAAATGACAGAGGTCTAGAAAAATATATTTCCTCCAAAGCTGGTGACCAATTAGTTGCTTGCCACTGACTGTCATTTCACTGCTACAAGTGTTGTGTTCTTGTAGCATAGTGATAGACACACTGTTTATTTTCCACTTTACAGTCTTTGCCAATACTCCAAGTCCCACACCGCTGCCTTTAATGCTGCTCTTCTGGATGGCTTATGACAGGGGAAAAGATAAAAGGTATGTGTGAGTGCAAAATGGCAACAATGAGCAAACTTATCCAGGATGCAGAGCAAAGAGAATAGCTATTTTACTACCTCACCTTTTATTTTAATGCTTCTAAATGAAATTGTGGAAAACACCAAGTCCACAAGGTTAATGCTCAGACATAAGTACCATGGCTAAAGACTTTGTGAAGGTTATTAAGCTGTTGACAAGATGAGAATCAGACATATTCACCACTGGTTCAGTAATTGTCTTTCATCTAGGAGCAAGTTCCCCTCTCCCTCCCCCAACTTTTATGATTCATCATATTTATTTTTTGTTTCCTCAAGCAACATCTTTTATTAGTTGCACACTCACTGCAGAAATTTAATTTCTGCAAGAGAACAACAAAGCAGTTGATTATTATTATTGAGAATCTGGTACAACATCGAGTGAAATAAAATCTATATGGCATTAAAATGACAGATTAGGCAAGAGCTATATTCATTTACAAGTGTTAGAACATCATGCTAATGCCTCACAAGCACAACATAAAATGAAAATCAACTCTTTCATGCTGCTTTACGAATGAAAGCTGTGAAGCTCCCAGGAACATAAGCCAGAGCCTCTGTTAAAGAGGTAATGTCCTTTCGTAGGTTCCTCCTTGACAAACAAAAATAAAAACACTCCTCTCATTTGCACAGCCAGAAGCACTCCGTGGTTATACCTTGGTCATCCCAAACTAAACACCACTAATCCTACTAAGATTTAAAGCTTTCACATGTACCTCTTTGATTTTTAATGGAGGATAACACTTCACTTATTAACCAACCTCTATCCTTTATATCCCACAGTAGAAACCAAAAAGAAAGTAGAAAAGCTTGAGCCCAGGGATTAGCAATTCAGGAATATTATTCCATGCAATAACCTCTCCCCAGTAATTTGTACAAAGCCTGTTAATTTGTGTTTAAGATTATATATAATATGTATGTGTGTGTGTGCGTGTGTGTGTGTGTGTGTGTGTGTATATATATATATATATATATATATATATATATATATTTGATACCATGTGTTCTAACTAAATATAGATAAGAAGAAGTAAATTAATGTGGCACATGCTTGTAATACCAGCACTCTCAGAGGCAAAGGTAGAAGGAGAGTAAGTCTGAGACTAGACTGGACAATCGTGTTACTTAATGAGGTCATGACTCTAAACAAAACAAAAATTTTAGAAGTTCTGAGGCTATAGTTTAGCATGAAGTCTCTGGGTTCAATACCCAGTAACACGAAGGAAGGAAGGGAGGGAGGGAGGGAGGGAGGGAGGAAAGAAAGAGAAAGAAAGACAGAGCATCAAGTTAAAATTCTAAACACTAGATTGATTTTCTAGTAAGAGAGCAGACAAACAATATAATAAACAGAATGTCTCAAAAATTTGTAAGTCCACCATAACTAAGAATGTTAGGAGAAAAGAACAAATAAACTCTGATTATATTAATATAAGCCTTTCAGAAAGAACTAAATGAGTTTCATATCGGTCTTTATCTCCTGAAGTAATTCTATAAAATAGTTCATAGAAAATTCTATCAAAATAGGAAGCCTATTTCATATATGAAGATCAATTTATTTTATGACAATATTGAATAAAAATGTGGTGCCCCATATTTTCTATATATGAATGAATATGTTGAACAATAAATATATAAGGTACAAATATGCTATAAAATATATTATCATGCAATGTATTCAATTGTATATTATTAATTATATGTGTAATTATCTCTTGGTCAGATAAATAATGTAATTTATTAATAAACCTTTAGAGATTTATTTCAGACTCACTTTTTAACTCAGAAGGCAATATCAGATACAAGAGCTTATTAGATAATAAATATTAGATACTAGAGATGGAAAAATGTGAAAGTTTGATTTCTTTATTCTGGTATAATTGGTAATGCAATTATAAGGACAGTTGAAGTGACCTTGTTAAATAGCTCCTCTTAACAGAGTAGACAGCGTGAGCACAGTGTCATCAGTAAGATGTCAGACACCATTTGCATGTTACACCTACTGTTCTGGTTGTACCCTTGAGGAACACTAAGGTTCGTGTGTCATACGCAACTTCTAGAAGAAATGGGATATTTCAATCCCTTCTCCTCTGTTCAAGGGAGCCTACTGGAATATAAATGTACGAGCAAGGAAGTTTGACTTGTTATAGTTTATTAAAGACCGAAAAGACAGACTTCTTTTTTTGACATTAGTAACAAATTCCTCATGACACAGCTTAGTTACTCAAGTAGGGCATGGCTGACAGATAGGATGTCAGGGGCAAGAGGTCTGTCTCCCAATCTATACTGTGTGACCTTGGACAATTCACTTTCACCATTAATGGATGTAGGATATTTGTAAAGAAGGGACTACAATAGAGTTCCTGACTTAGACATCTTACAAGTTATTGTGAGAGCTCATCAGGGATATTTCATATACAAAAAGAATGGTAAGAAAATATGGTGATATCCACGTCAATGAAGGGAGCATCATTTTCTGATGTCATTGTCTAAAAATATCTGCTCTAACCAGGCTGTGACTTTTTGAACTTAAACAAACTCTTTTGGTTTGACCAAAAGTATGAAACTGAATATACCTTGAATGCAAATACAAGTGTTCTTGGATTTGTGATGCAATACACTTTACATGAGACAAAGAGTGAATTGGCAAAGAATCATTGAGCTATAGATTTCACAGCAAGAATACAAGTCTGACAGTCAGGAGCTAAAATTAAATAGCTATAAATATGAGGAACCATGGGAGGTACCCACAGATCCCAGACATATGGTGACACCTAAAGTTTTAATAAAGAAGAAATCATTCCTTGAGTTGGGCAGATGAAAAAAAAAATAGAAAAAAAAAAAAGTAAATATACATATGAATTTGAGCTCTGGCCTTCTACCCACTGCCTGGCTGTTAATTTTTGAACTTCACTCAGGCTGTGTGTCCAACAGACCACATGGTGATTGCTAAATTGCTCAATGACCACAAGCTACAATCATGGGGACAATATTCATGAAAATTAACATCCCATTTAATACCCACCACATTTCCAGCCAACATGCTGTGTACCAGAAAGTCCCCGAACTGGCTCCAAAACTTTTCAGTTCCTGACAAATGCACTGGACCCTCTCCAAGGAGCTGGGCCACAATCTGTGCTCAGTGCTGGAGTGTGGTGGTGACAGTGCCCTCAGTGGGAAAGGAGGAGGAGAAGGCAAGAGATCTGCTAAAGGGGAAGGTCTGAAGACCACAGGCAGTGGGACTCACCCAGGCCCCATGAACTCCAGTTTGGCATGGCTGGGGACAGGGTCGGAATTGCTTTCATTTCTTTCCTAACAGATAATAAAAGCTGGAACTTGGAAATGGTAACAAATACTTGATGACTTTTGTTAACATTACAGACTGAAATTCACATTTGTTTTTAAAGTATGATGGCATCTATGGGAGAAAAGTTTCTAAAATAGGAACCCTTTAAAACTTTTTAAAAACAAAAGCGACAACATCATAAAGTTAGTCTTGTCTTCTTTTTTATGAGCTGGCACATACCCTCTTAATTGTTGGCCTTTTTTATATTTCTCATAAAGCATATACTTTAGTCATAACTTTCTGCCATTAACTTCAAAAATCTACTGTTTAATTTACACTGGTGAGACTCCAGCTTGTCAGAGCAGCCACTATAATGCCTCCTACTCCCATTCACACATACTTACTTTTCAATGCTAAGAAAACAATCACTTGCATTCCTCAAACATTTTCAAAATTCTTTTCTACACGCATTCCATGAAAATGTCAGTTTTCAAGGACAGCTGAATACACTCAAGATCTGTTTGACCCAAGGTCTGATTTTCTTTAGGCTGAGTTATTTTCTCTGAAATACTAGATTTGTACAAATGATTATTTTCAATGATACAAACTTAAAGCGTGGGGTAGTATCTTAGAACTCTTCATTTCCTCTCTCGGGCATGCTGGTGGCTGTGTACGCACTGTGTTCAAAAAACACATGAAGTTTTCATGGCCGTAGAACAACTTATGCTGCAAATCTTACCAGTGTGGGTGTTTTGTTTTATATCTAAAATGTCCCCCCAAAGCCTCATGTGCTCCCAGATGGGGCTTTTGAGAGTAGCTGAATACTGGGTGTGTGATAGTGGATTAAGGGTATAATGATAGCTGGATTAGTCTATTGATTGGTTTATCATAGCTGTGAATGTGGATAATAGGAAGATTTGCCCTAAGTGTGGGTGACATGGTCCGATAAGCTTGAATCCTGGATGTACTAGCAGATATAGGAAGGCTAACTGCTTGTTGCTTCCCGCATGCCATCCCATGAACTGTTTCTCCTCTGCCATACCAGTGTGCCTTGCAGGTGGCCAAATATGGACTGAAACCTCCATAAACTAAACTTTTCCTCCTTTAATTCATGGGTGTCAGATATTTTGTCCCAGCAATGAGAAAAATAATTAAGACATAATCACATCCATATTTGGAAACAGAAAAATCAACCCAATGTCTAAGGTAGAATATTCTCCTTTTTACCTCAAAAATATACAATTCAGCATAATATAACTCTAGGAAGAATAAAAAGAGGGTGAAAAACTGTTTCAATTCCACCTTTGCAGTTAGCAATGTGACTGACTAGCAGAGTTAAATCTTCACTGGTATTCACTCGTATTTAGACTAGATAGTTTCCAAAGACCCAAGTAAAATAAACTTCATGATCTAAAAGAACAGAATACACCCACAATGTCCAGATCATTCCACCCCATGAGGACCACTGGAAAAAAAATAGTTTGGCTGTGTTCCCATGATGCCTATGTCTAGAAGTTGAAAGTCAAAAGTTTAGATGATTGGCTGAGTTTTCCACTTGTGTTGTGTTTCCTTTCTTGTATTGTTTAGACCACATCTGAGAACACTGACAAGAGATTTTTAGTCTATTTCACAACCTCATAATCCCCTTCTTAAAGATGTTTAATAAATACAATGTTCAGTAAATAAATGGCCTCTGTGCATCTCACAGTGACTGATAATGAGGAGGCCCTTTGGGAGCCCGTGACAGCTTGCTTTTGGTAAAGCGTGGCTCTCCAGTGCCAGCCATGCATGATGTTGCTCAGCAGGTTTCACACTAGCACAGAACCATTTTTATAAGATGTCTAAGAGAGAACCCAGCTGTTCAGGTAAGTACACCAAAAACATCCTGAACATGTGTGATAAGCAATGAAAAACATCCCAAGTCACAGTCCAAACATCCTCCTTTAGAAGTATCACAAAATCCAGTATAAGCTCCCATGATGAGCTGTCTAAGACATTGCTCCAAAACCATTTGACTTCATATACTTTATAAAAAAAATTGACTTATTTGGTAATGTCAAAGCTAGGGCATGCTGTAAGAAATTACTAAAGAAATTCTAAAGGGAGAATGAATAAACAATGAGTTGTTACTCGATATTCTGATGAAACTAGATTAAGTAAATGTGACCGGCTGTCCCAAAATATAAATAATTAAATCAAAGATAAGCTTTGCTTTGCTCAAAGAAACTGCTTAAATTGTGGCAGCTTCTTTTTCCTTTAACTGGCCTTAATAGATTTGAAACTATCTCCATTACTAACCAAAAGCAAGGGGCCTATTTGCTTTACATGTAAAACTAATCAGCTATCAACTGTGCAGGGAAGTGAAGAAATTGTACAAACCAGTTCAAATTCTAATCGTGCTTCCTGCTACTTAGTTTTCCTGCTTCTTTGGTGCAAGTCATGTGATGATAGGTGCCTCAGTTTCTCCACCTGTAAAATAGGATATCATATATTCCTTAATAAAGCTTCAGTGGTAAATGTAAGGCTTGGTACCTTGCACACAGAAAATAGTTAGCATGTGGTAGCTGTCTGTATTATTATCACCATACATAGGCTCCATCTTATGGCTGCCTTTCAGATTAGTTAACAGATCGTCGATTGCATATTTACATGTGAATAATAATCAAATCAAGAGGATATAAGAAATGGAAGGCATCCCTTGCTTCTGGGTAGGAAGAATCAATATAGTGAAAGTGGCCATGCTTCCAAAGCTGCTATACAGATTCAACGCAATCTCTATTGAAATCCCAACAGTATATTTTACAGAACTAGAGAAAATAATCCAAAAATTCATTTGGAATCAGAAGAGACCTAGAATAGCAATTCTAGGTAACAGAGACTGGCGGGGGTATCACAATCCCCAACTTGAAACTATACTACAAAGCCACTGTGATAAAAACAGCATGGTATTGACAAAGAAACAGACCCAAGATCAGTGGTACAGATTAGAAGATGCAGAAACAACACGTGACATACTCAGTTACCTCATCTTTGACAAAGGAGCCAAACACCCTCACTGGAGGAAAGATAGCCTCTTTAATAAATGGTGTTGGAGAAACTGGATTTTGACTTGTCAAAAATTAAAACTAGACCCATATCTTTTCCATGCATTAAACTAAAACCCAAATGGATTAAAGATCTAAATATTAAAACAGAAACACTAAACTTGCTGGAATATAATTTAGGTAGAACTCTTTAAGATATCAGCATGAACAAATCCTCAGTAGCATAAGGACTAGCACAAAGAACCAACAATTGGGACTTCATCTTTTAAAAGACTTTCTTCACTGCTAGAGAAATCACAAGCAGAGTTAAAAGACTACCCAAAATATGGGAAAAAAATTTTTACCAGCTGTTCTTCAGACAAAGGTCTCCTATCTAGAATATATAAGTAACTAAAAAAAATAAGATCCCCCCAAATATAAAGACCCAATTCAAAAATGAGCATCTGAAATGAACACATATCTCAAAGAAGTAAAAGCGCCAAATAAACATATGAAAAAATGTTCATCATCACTGGTCATTTGAGAGATGCAGATGAAAACAATACTGAGATTCTATCTCACCCCAGTAAGAATGGCTGCTATCAAGAAATCAATCAATAACAAATGCTGGTGGGGTTGTGGGGAGATAGGAACCCTGCTCCATTGTTGGTGGGAATGCAGACTGGTGCAGCCACTGTGGAAATCAATATGGAAATACCTCAAAGAATTAGGATTAGAAGTCCCATTTGACCAACCCATTCCCCTGTTGGATATCTTTCCAAAATAATGAAAAGAATCATACCACAGTGATTGATATATGCACACCCATGTTTATAGTGGCATTTTGTAATAGCTAAAATTTGGAAACAACCCAATTGCCCATCAACTGGAGACTGGATAAAAACGTGGCATTTTTATAAAATGGAGTAATACTGAGCCATAAAGAATGAGAAACTAGAGATATTTATAGCTAAATGGATGCACATTGAGGCCATATTCAAGTGAAATTAATAAGTCATATCTGTAAATACTGTATAGTCTCTCTGGTGTGAAAAAGTAAAAGTGTAAATTAGGATGAAAATGTATAATTGATATTGTATAATAGGAAGAAAAGGTCTAAAGGAGTAGAGGAAGTGGGAGGGGTTGGGGAAAGGTATAGAAGGAAAAGAAAGAATACATGAAAAGGAAAAAAACATGGAAACTATGTTTTTGTAAACAGGAAAGGGTGGAGGATCTGACAGGAGGCCTGGGGAATGGGGAAAAATAAGAACCAAGGTAAATCATGTGAAGGTACAAGATCCCAATGATAAATGTAACTGTATTGTATACCTAAAATGTACCAAGAAACTTAATAAAGATAAAAAGACTAGTTTCAGAGAGCAATGATGTAGGCTCGAGTCTAAGTGGCATTTGTATCACCTACTAGCTCAGAATACAGAAAAGCTAAATAGAGGTTCAGTATTTTAATTAAAAGTCTAGCTTTCAGTCTGTGGGAAGAGAAATGACTTCAAGGATCCCCAAACCTGGACTAGAAAAACAATTAACTAAGTATACATGTGAAGGGTTTCAAGAATGGGAATGCCTCTGACCTGTGGCATAGGGCAAAATCCAGATTTGTCCACTGGTGAGGAATTTTCAGTTTTCCTCTGGGCTGGGAGGGATGAGGCAAGGCTGGAATTCTAGGAGCTAGAATGGATATAGTAAAAGGATTATAGTAAGAAAAGCAAGCCCAGGGGCCAGGGATGTTGCTCACTGGCACCGCGTCTGCCTGGCAAGGGCAAGGTCCTGAGTTCAATCCCCGGTACTGGAAAAAAAAAATATTGGAAAAGCAAGCCCCATGTTTCAATAGACTGAGTCCCAAGAAGGAACATGACCAGGTGGACACACCCTGCCGTGAAAATGATCCAGTAATTGAGTCCATTTAAAAATATTTTTAAAAGTCCTGTGCTTGATCCCTCTCTATCACTGGGAGACCATCAATAAACACATAGAAGGTATAATACCTCATTCTTATGGTGCTTTTGAGAATGAAGTTAGCACTCCTAAGCATGGCTGAGAATTGTGGAAAAAGCAGAGGAAGCAGGAATTTAGAGTTAGAGGTACTTAAGAGAATACAGCATTTCATGTTTCTCAAGTTCCTAGAAACCTTGGGGAAGACTGTCATCGCTAATAGAGTGACACTATTTTTATTGTAATGGAAAGATGGGTGCAAGAATGCCAGAAGATCTTTGTGAATCTCCAGAAACTCTGTTAGGGTAAGGTTGGGAAGTCATGTCTCAGGAGAGCAAGTCTCATCTGCTATGCAGTAATCATATGAAGCCACCTTGAGGTCAGAGATGAGGGTAGGTGCGTTATAGGTGCTTGGCAAAGAGTGGAGAGAAAGGGAGAACACCCCAAGCGACTTGAAACACTCAGTGCACAACGGACTCCAGTTTTTGTTTGTTTGTTTGTTTGTTTATTTATTTTTGGTGCCAGGGATCAAACTGAGGACCTTGTGCTTGTGAGGCAGATGGCAGTACCACTGAGCTAGATCCAGTTGTAATTAGGATGTGTACCTGAACCAACTCCTGATGACAGATGTGTTCTTTGGCTGAACAGTTTGGTAGCACCTACCATCTGGAGAGTTTGGCCATGTCAGAAGCTGTGCCAGGGAATGAGGAGGCAAAGGCTTTAAGGGTAGAAACTTGGATTTGGAAAATTAGAAACCTGGCTCCCACTTGTTAGCTACGTAAAGTTGGACACACAGTGAACCTTCTGGGCCTCAGTTGGCCTATATATAAAGTGGGAAGAATGTAAGACATATAATTTTAGCCAGAATATAAGACATATAATCTTAGTCAGCTCAGTAAGCTACTAATCAAAAAGCTGAAGAACTTCAGAATGGTACAGGGACAGAAATTCCTGTTTTCTCCTGTGTCATGGCTTTCCTTTGTTTTTCTTTCCTTAAGATTTCTTTTCTTTTTTTAAAAAACATCTTTAATACTTCCAGCAAATTCTGCCAGCCACTATTTATTGTACAATTTCAAAAATATATAAAATGTATAACATATTTATTAGCTAAAAGAACTATAAACTTTAATCTAGAAAAACAATGCTAGCTAAAATGGGGAAAGAATAGTAGAGAGGAACATAACATTTAAAATAAAACTTCAGAAATAGCAGTACAAGTTTTGTTAAGTGTCATTTTATTGAATAATTCTTTGAAAATTAACTATCAAACTCATAGAAATGTTAACACTTTTCTGACACTTCCCCATACACACACAGAGTCTGTGCCTTGTCAGAGGTGGATATTATAAGAGCACACTCTGAGCAGTGATAGAGCAGTGTGCCTGCTGGAAGGAAGTACGTATTCCTCCAGTGTCCTGGACATGAGCACCGTGTGATAACCAGTGTGCAAAGCCACAGACTGGGGCCCACGATGGTGTCTGCACCGAACAGAGGAGACAAGAACTGCGCCTGACAATTTCAGTATTATTACAGATGCTGGCTGGCATTCATCCCTCACTCAGTGGAAGAGGAAGAAGCCTAGGGTCAAACTGCCTGGTCTCGTTTCTGCTTTTTTGTCAGTCTCCAAATCATTCTCCCCAGATAGGTAGTAGGACTTAGTGGAACCACAGGGAAGGGCCTGAAGTTATGAGGAAAAAGACTGTCTGATGGCCAGAGGCCCTGCCTGGCCCCTGATACAGGAACTAGACCCACCCTGGTTTTCTAGAGCTCCGAGGATACACTGAACCCTGTAACGTGGCCTGGCACTGCCATGAATGGGATGTGGTGGCTGTCATTTCAGTGTCTTCACTATTATATTCCACCTAACAGTACTCAGTTTTGTACAAGCAAGAGCTTTGGAACTGTAACCTGGCTTAGGTCCTGTCAAACACCATCACTGAACTGCTATGTTCATTATTTCCACATGACCTATTGTGTCCTAGGTTAGATGACATGAATTTGTCATTTTTCTTGATCTCATATGGTCCTATAAAGGCAAATTCATTCAGCACATTAACAGTTGTTAATACCTCTCCTAACGTAAAGCACAAGCACTGTGAGACTGGGGGAATTGAAATGTTCATTACTATGTCCTTGGAGTTTAGAACAGTGCTCAGCCAAGGGGCATTCACAAATATTTACACAATAAATGAATACGTGAAATCCACTGATACCCAATGAAAACTTATTGTATGTAGGTACTATGCTCAGAATGAGGACTATGTCTGTGATAAAGAACTTTGACTTATGGGGGGGATATAGACTTTAATGATCAGCTACAAACTAACAGGCAAACTCCATGGCAAGGGCAAGCAGTGTAGGATGCAATGAGGCTGTGTGTAGTCAGCCTGAGTTTGGCTCATAGGGGAAGAGGGAAAGGGGGCTGAGGTTTGATTCCCTGTAAATAACGACATCAACCTTGGCCTCTGCAGGGTAAATGATACTCAGGGAGATGAAAAGAGTAGGTAGTAATTGTTTAAAACACAGCCAGATTTCTGATGTCAGACATGTCCATACCAGGCTCCATGAGCCACAGAAGACTGGGGGGCATGAGACTGAGTAAATGAACTTTTAGTTGTTACTACCAACTTCCCTTATTTGGACCCTCGTCCCTTAAAAAAATTAAAATAAACCAAAGACATGAAAATAGGCAAGATTAACCAGGAAGTAGCAAAATAACAGTTACATGTGCCAACAAGTGTAGAGTATCACCCCAGGATAAAATGTAATTTTTCTGTTGTCTTTTTGATTAGCTGGCATCTTGAAAAACAGGAACTACTACTGGACCAGTGATGTATCTATTCACTGTCTCCAGTTTAATGATTGTCTCTGCCTATGCCTCTCATTTCAAACACATTATGAATAGAGACTTTCTGAGTTCAATGAGAAAGTCACCAAAACAAGTAGCATTTGTTCTGTCAAGTGCATTAAATGAACAGAATCCCATCTCTTGGTGGGGAAGTTGCAGACTGCTGTGGATCACAATGCTGACATGACCAAGATCTATAAGACAGAAAATTTCAGGCTCCTTCATTGTCATCTGCAAAGAGGCTACACCTGGCAGTTCTTGCGGTTACTCAAAGAAGTCCTTCCAGAACACAGGCACATTGGAAACAGAAGAGAGAGTCATGGAAGAATGAAACCCTTTCCCTTGTAATGCTCCAAAGGCAGCCTGTTTCTGTCCAGACTTCAATTTTTGCTCTTCTTCTTCCACTCTCCCCTTCTTCCAGGCAGTCAGGGGAAAGATCACATCATCACTGGCTTCAGATACCCAAACAATTTCTTCACCATGGCTGTCCCAGCCTGGCAAAGAAAAGAGCCCCTGTCCTCACAACCCGGAATTGAGTCCAAGGCGATCCTCCCCTGGAATGGCATCCAACACTACAAAAAGCAGCTTCTTCACAGAGCAGCTTCAGCCCCAACTGAGCCTTTGGGAATGGAATGCTACAAATTGTGGTGCTTCTATTGTATGAGCAATTCAATGGGCATTTCATTTCCAGTCAAACTCCAAAATAGTTAAAGTCAGCACACACGAGCTGCCTTACGGAGAAACTGCAGCTTACATTAAAATTACAATTATATTGTTTTGCCATGTCAGAAGCAAAGGTTAAAATCATATCTTGGCTGGACATTGTTTCTATAATATTGGCCCTCTACAAAGCTGCTGTGTGGATGAGCCCAGAAATGATGTGAAATATTTCTAATACAAATTTTATTTTTATGTGAAACTATTCAAATGCTGCTGTACAACATGAACTACCTGAACCAAATCAAATCCTCAGGTCAATTCCTTCTTCCTAGTGCTCCTTAGATAACAAAGTCTTGTTCTGCGAATCTGTTCAATATATTAAAGTTGATTCACTCGGACAGTGTGTAAGATATAATACATTAATCTGGGCCATTTCAATTTCTGAGGCTGGGACTATAAAACTGGTGTGCTGCATATCTAATTTTTTTTGAATACCTGATTTATGCATTCCTCTGATGCGAGTGTCGATGGTACGGTGGATGCGGCTGCTACATTAACAACGGGCTGCATCAGCACTCGAATCTTATCTTGTTAAATCAGACAAATGTAGCTCAATGAAAAGGAAGGAATAAGTGCCTGGGATGGTTGAAAGGAGTGAATTTTAATCCTGTTTGTTAGGGGACTTTCATGGTTTGCACTGGATGACTAAGATGGGGGCTTCCCTTGAGACTTTGGGTACCATGATTTATATTTATACGTGATACATATAATATACACAGAGCACACATATAAAAGTATATACCTTATGCAAATTGGCACACACCCTCACAGCAAATGCAGTGCTGGAAGATGCAGTCTCTATATTTTACAGATGCTGTAAAATCTCTATTAGATAGACAATTTGTAAAAATAGGTTTCTTTTTAATATTTCCATTACAAGTATAAAAACTGCTCCTTTGTGCATAATTCTCTATATTTTTTCATCAAAAAGAAGTTACCATGAAGGCTAAATACCAGGAGGAGGGAATAGCTTATTATAATCATTATACATAGATGTTTCTAGGAACTTTTGTGGCACACTGAATGTTGCTACTATCCTATAGACAGACAATATTAATTCTCATTGAAGCTAAATGTCCCTGTGTTTGAAAGACCTTAAGAAATCATCTCAGTGCTATAGAATAAAAAAAGTTTCATTTCTGCATACAGCACAAATGGTCAAGGCATTTATAATAAATGAAATGTGCTTTAAAAATAAATTTTCATGGAGGACCCTGTACTAATACATTTTAATCTAAATCTCCCTCTCTCAAAAGAAATCCATGGAGCTAAGATTCAAAAGTCAGTCGAAAGCCTTCATTTACCCAGCAAAATATTTTTGGAAGTACAGGAGCACCATGATCAGTTGTAAAGATACATCTCCTATTATAATGTAGGCATCACAAAATAAAACAACTTCAAAGTGGCCGAGTTGGAGCTGGGATAATTTAATTCCCTTAAAGATGAACTCACCTGCTTGGTGGCACTTTGGGAACATATTATTTATACAGAACTGAGCTGTGCTTTCCTTGGCTTCTCCCTTCCTTAGTGTCTAATTATAGAAGGTGTATGTGTCAAGAGGGGAGGGGAAGAGATGAAATCTTATAAACAGACATACTCACAGCCCTCTCTTCCTTGTGGGTGTTAGATTGCCAAGGTCCCCCTTTATCACTTACAGGGGTCAGGGTTGTGAGGTAGAGATGTGGGCAACTCCAGTTGATTAGTACACAGAACCTAAGATGGGGGCAAAGTTTTAATGCACGTTTTAGAAGCAGAATGTTATTGCTGGGAGAAATCAGCTACAGGCTTTTGCCAAATCTAGTCATTTTGTAGAGGAAGATATGCAGGCCAAGATGAAAAAAATCAGGCCAAGTTCAGAGCCAGTACTAGACCCCAAGTCATTTGACATTCAGTTCATTGCTTTTTTTTTTTTTTTTT
>NW_022900914.1:36120366-36149516 GCF_012274545.1 Fukomys damarensis | reverse complement strand
TTTTTTTTTTTTTTTTTTTTTTTTGGTACCACAAATTGAATTCACTTGCAAGGACTGAATCTGCCTGCACTTACAAGGCAGGTGCAGCACCACTGAGATACACCCCAGCCCAGTCCATTGCGTCTTGATGGCACCACATAGCTAAGGCTTCCCGTGAATCATGCCGCACCTATCTTTCCAACAGTATCCCCAAGCCAGAGCCCCTCCCTTTGCACAAATCAATATTCCCCAGACTTCCCATTAGCACTAAAATTTGGACACGATGTTTCCGAAAATGTCATAAAATCTCAGCTCATGTGAGAATTAATGGTAGTAAATTGTGAATCCCATTTGGGCAAGATTCAGAAAATGAAAACTTGAAATTATTTAGCTCTTAAAAGAATGAAATATCTTCATTATCCTCCTTAAAGGATTCAAAACTGGGCTTTTATTGGATGGGATGTAAGTATGTTTAAAAGAATCAGTAGCAAGTGCAGTAGAAAGTAAAGTCAGCAGGATGGATCCAGGAGTGTGGGTGAGGGTGATACCTGGTTCAGAAAGGGTATGGAGAGATGATGGGAACCACAGGGTGAGAGTAACATATGGTCCTGATCAATGCCAAGTGCCAAACAATGAGGTGTGTACAACAAATGGGGAAGTGACTTTCAGGCTGTCAGATGACTTCCCTAATGGCTCTGCCTGGATCCCTCATTGCTAAAAATGAAAAGAAATGCCAACTTTGCAGACCACAGGCCAACATGTCGCACAGTAAGGAAAGCCTTTGGACCCTGTGATAGCTGCACCTCGTGGACAGTTGTCGGCACATTTGCCTGCACTCTGGCTGTGAAATAGGCTGAAGCTATGAGGGCCTCAGCAATTTCCAAAACAATCTCCTTTTTGAGATAGGATTAGAGGTCCATAGATACACAGTGCTCCAGGACATTGTGGAGAAGTGGAGGCAGAGTGGACAAATCAACCAGGTCATTTTGATGGAGGGAGGGAGGGAGGAAAGGAGGAAGGAAGGGAGGGAGAGAGGAAGGAAGGAAGGAAGGAAAAGGAAGGAAGGAAGGAAGGAAGGAAGGAAGGAAGGAAGGAGGGAGGGAGGGAGGGAGGGAGGAAGGAAGGGAGGGAGGAAAGAAGGAAAGGAAAAGGAAGGAAGGAAGGAGGGAAGGAGAGGCAACCTGCAGTTTGAATTAAGACTTCATTAGTACACAGGCAATGCCACTGATGTATTAAGAGCAAATAATGTGAGATCCAAGCCTCACTAGTTGCTTGAATTTATGTCAAAGTAGCTCCATTACATATGTGTCCCCCAGGGTCAGACTACATTAGCTACCTTCCTCATTCCATATATGATGAACTAAAGAGTCAATGGAGTGTACTTCAAAAACGTCTCTATAAAACAGGTTTTCGGTGTCCATAGAACTTAGGTTCAGTTTAAGTGTGTATGCATGTGTGCACATTGTGTGTGTGCGTGTGTGTGTAAGGAGGGGGGAATAAAACATGAAATGTCTCTAAGGTCACAGAACACTGACCTCATTGGCGGGGCTAATTTGATTGTGCGGGAACAATAGCACTGTACTCCTCTGCCAGCGAAGTGCATGCTAATTATGCGATTTGCCCTTGATAAGACCTTGGTGGGTCATTCAGCAGTTGTGATCTGTCACTGACTTCTAATCATGTATTATCGTCTGGGTGAGTCAGAATGGGACCCTAAGCTTTCTGTCTTTACAGCAATGTGGCACTCTAATTACCTTATGCCAAGTGGATATGCAGCGAGTGAATTAAGTGATCAGTGCGATTGCCTTCAAAATCTTCCCTCTCTCCTTTGTGTTGCTTCACGGCAATTTACATTTTAAGATGCCATGAAGCTTTTGGTGTGACGGAAAATGCCACTCTTAAAAATAATTATTTTATTTTTAATTTGAGAAGGATGATATTAAATTCAAGCCATACTAGGATCTTATCTTATTTCTGTGGCAGATAACCAGAAGCAACAATAAGAATCCCATGAGCAAACTTGTTGAAAAGCATCATAACGAGAGACTGGGCTTTACTTTCCAAAGAAAAAAAAGAAAGAAAAGGGTTTGGGAGTGTTTAGGGTTATGGAGAGATTCTGGAGTGTAAGAAAATTATCTAAAACGCTTTAATTTTTACTACATTAATAATCTGCACTTAATAAGCAGATCTAAACATGAAGCATTATTTTGTGCTTGTACATGCTTGAAATCCACCAAAGATATATATGAAAAAATTACACTCTTGGTAATACAATCTCACTACAAAATATTCACTAACTAGGGTAATGATAAATTGACCTTATAAGTATTTTAAGTTCAATAACAATTCTTGACATATTAACTTGTTTCATGACAGTTTGAAGGGAGTAGTCCTAATTATGATAATGTGGCTTACATTATTTTCTGTTACTTTAAAATTTTGTTAGTGCTATGATATAATTCTCCATTGTTGCATAGCAACTCTCAAAAACTACAAAGCAATCTGTTATGCTAAACCAGTTGTGTCAACATCTGTATTTGCCTAGAAAATGATCTAATGCCTTTTGCAAAGGAAATGTACTGCGATATTTATAAAATTTGATAAGATATCCTGATGTGGATGATCCTTGAAAATATGAACTCTGAAGTGCTTCTTGAAAGTTGTCATAAAACAGACCCCCCCAAAAAAAATCACCAACCATCACCACGACAACATCATAGAGCAAAAGTTACTGTGCTACTAACAGAAAATATAAAAGGATTTTCAAAGAATTTCAGGCTTGTGTGTCAACATTGCTGCAGAATTCTTTTATAGTAACCGAAAAATCAAAACCAAAGAGGACAATTGAGGGAAAAATTGCAAGCCTTATTTTCCTTGAATCACATGAGATGGAAAGAACATTATTTGTTGAATCCTTGGTTTGTTTGGGTGGGAGGAGGGAGAGAAAGAGGGGGTGAGAGAGTGAAAGAAATGAGGTGGAGGGAGAAGGAGGGAGATTGAGTGCCCAGAGAGAGGGAGGGAGGGAAGAAAGAGAAGAGGCGAGAAAGAGAGAAACCTAACTCAGAATATTCTGCATTCCCTGGGTGGCAAAACAAAAGAGCCCAAGGTGGTGGGGGGGCGGTGCTGAGGAAAGTTGACACAGTCAAGAATAATGGCTAAATCTATCAAGTTTGATCAGGTCTACTATAATGAAGTGAGGCTTCATATTCCAAGCAGGGACAATGAAGACAGGAATCAGGCTCTGGAAACGCGCTGCTCACTTTGTGCTTGGAATATGCAGCAGCCAGCAGGGAGCCACCAGATAATTACACAGTATTTGTGCGGTTCCAGGAAGCTTCCCGCGCAGGTTGAATGCCCGTGCTATATTAAAAGGCTGCACAGTGAAATGTTTTTAATGAATATTTTTGTCAGAGGAAGAAAAGGCATTTGAATGATTGTGTGTATGTGCATGTGAGAGAGTGTGTGAGAAAGAGTGTGTGTTTGTGTGTGTGTGTGTGTGTGTGTATGTGTGTGCGTGTGTGTATGAGGAAACCAGAGGTGGAATATCACTGTCAAAATACAGGTACCTTTATTTATTTTTGTCCCATTATTTATGGTTTCAAGGATTTGACGTCCTTTCAATAATACAAATCACAACATTCCCTTAATGTTATTTAGGGCTAATTGTACATACGATCTCTAACTAATATTTGCTAATAATAACTTTCAATGAAATAATACATCAAGCATAAGCTTAAAACTACTTTAAAAAATTCCAGTAGTAAATGAAATGTTTAGACACATTGAATCAGGAAATCTACAGAAGAAGTAACACAGATGTTGATACTTACTAGTCAGTAGCCTTTGGCAGTGATAGCTCTAAAACATAAGAATACATTATTTCAACACTCTTTAATTCTCACCTAACAGATGTGAATAATCCATTGAATTTGAAACCCACGCATTCTATTCATGATGCCCCTTTAAGTTCATTTTCCAGGGCAAGGCAAGCCACACGCACTAGGAAATTCACTGCAAAATATTGCAATGTCTTTGTAAGTCCAGTTCCATTAATATAATGCCGCATATATTTTATGTTTATTTAGAGAGAAATATAACTTCTTTAAACACACTGAAGATATATTTTTCTTATTCAGTAACATAAGTAAAGGCAGTTACTGCATAAGTAAATGCAGTATTTTAAAGGTGAAAGGAAATTCAGCAATTAGCAATAGACATCACATAATAACTTCATCTCCCAAATTAAATAAATTCAGCAGTTCAAACTCTAGATAACAAAAGCATCACACAGATATTTCCCCTTTATATCAAATGATTTTCAGATAGCACATACCAAGGTATTAATTTAGGCCTGAAACCTCCACATTTTCAAAGAGGATATTGTATTTCACGTGGCTAAGTACCGATTGTGAACCATTATCACTTTTAACAAGTACATTCTGATGAAGTAGCATGGATCTTGATTTGAAGGGAGAGTTCCTACCATATTGCATGACACAGATGGTAGAGGTCAACAATTAAGAACAGTGAGAGTCACAGGATTTGTTGGTTGAAAGATGGGTCTGATGAGGCAATTTTCTCTCTTTTTTTCCTCCCAAAGAGTAATTTCAAGTAGATGTCTCAGCCAAGAAGCTTGCCACTCCCTCTAGCAACTGACTAAAATTTAATAGCTCTGACCCTCAAAAAAAAACAAAACAAAACACGGAATTCAACAAAAGTGGAAAATGGCCCCAGATTATTGTAAGAGAAAGCAACATCTATTCCAAATTCTCAAGGATTTGTTTCAAGGTTCCTGTCATTGAAATGTTTCTTTTCGTAAGCTGTATTAATAATTGCAAATACATAAATGGAGTCATTTAAATGGAAACTATTTTTTATCATAATAAGGAGAACACCCAACACTTTTGGTAAATACATTCAAAATGAGTATACATAAAACCCTGAAAAGGAAATTTCAGTGACTATAAATGACTATGTATATTTAACAAGAAAGACAGGTGATTACATTGGTGTGTTTAAATCTGATTGGCAGTCTGTCCTCGAGGATTGTCAATACTAAAATATAAACAATAGTTAGATGTATTTTCTTCATTTGAATTATAGCTATATACACATAACACTATTGTGAATCTATTGATTAATAAAGTACATAAAATGCTTTTTAATCATTTTTTTGCTTTTCAATATTTAATAAAGGCAGTCTACTGCTCTATTAAGCAGTTTGTACCCCTCATGAAATGCAAAAACCATACAGCTCCAAATGGTCTGGCCATTTTTAAAGGGTCTATAAACAAAAATAATTCATTTTCATATCATGTAACCAGAAAGGAAGAAGGCTTGGATAGTGGGATGTTACTGCTCCTATCTTTCTTTGTGCGTGTGTGTGTGTGTGTGTGTGTGTGTGTTATTTTATTTATATAATTATTTATATATTTATTTATTTATTTATTGGTACTGGGGATCAAACTCGGGTCCTTGCACTCATGAGGAAGGACCACTGAGCTAAATCCCCAGCCCTGTTCCTATCTTTCTTAGAACTACTAGAAATAATTGTACAAAGACAATTTTTAATCACAGACAGATACAAAGACTCCAAAGAGGTTGTCTTCATATTTTAGTCCAGTCATAAACCTGTTCAAATCTCAGGCCAAAATATAGAAGAAACATATCAAAGTTTTATGCTATATCTTCTTCCCTGATGGCTACAGTGAAAGATGTAAATTTACATATAATAGAATTTAAAAGTCTATTCCTTCTATAGACACTCAAATTTTAGCTTCCATTTTTGTTTTGAACTGTCCACACAAATCTCTCTGAATTAGACTTTGGGGACAAGACTCAAAGAGAAAGGTGCCAAGCCAAACACTCTTGCTGGTTTGGTTGAAGTACAGCAAGGGCCTGGAGGGATGCAGTCTTTGCTTAGCAAAACTGCAGCAATGCTTTACAATTCATGGTGTCATTTAAATATGTCCCACTCTGCTATGGCAGCCATGGCAGCTTCTAAATTAGAAGATCTGCCCAGTTTTGCATCATTTGCATTGGACTGGCTCATTCTGAAGTCTCAGATTTCACATATCTCTTTAGTGAAATGAAGAGTCAGGTTTTCGTTAATTCCCTTAGCCTGGGCATATTTGTAAAACATTAATCGTTTTTTTTTTTTTTAAGATGAAAAGTCAGTAATCTTTCCCATGTAAAATATAAAACTACTATTCCTCTACTCTGGAAGGCTATGTGTGGTTTCACACAAATGCTGGCGTATTCATAGGCAACATTCTTATATTTAAAGCAATGTTGCCCCAAGATTAAGTGGTCCTCGGAAATGCCAACGGCTGTGTTCCAGCCCTGTTGTGTGCAAAGAGCTTTGTGCCACAGAAAAGGTTCCTCTCCACCTTCTAAGCTTCATTTTATTCAACTGGCTCCTTTTCACATTGTTATAGCTAGTGAATACAGCAAAGTTGGATTCAGAAGAGAAACCTTAAGCGTTATCATAATGCTTAGAAGAAATGGCTTCGCACTGTATAATCTATCAAAGGTGTCAGATTTACAAAATGCAGATTTTCTGTCACATTTGGGCACTCTAAGCACTGTATCTTTTCACTAAGGTGCTGACTGCTGTTTTAATGAGGCCCTTTGGTGGCTGTAAAAATCCGAAAGAAGAGGATTAGAGGGGTTACCCTAGATATTGTCTATTTGTCTTACAAATTTCACACTAACTACCAATTACATCGCCATAAACCTTTTGGCTACTTCAAGCTGTATGCCATATAATACATAAAAAATACACTATGTTAACCTCTCCTATATTATACATGTAACTACAGCCACTGATGCAAGTAACGTATCTAATGAAGCCAATAATGAGGCTCTTTAAAAGTAGTCTTGTTATAGGAATAATATTAGAGCAGTTCAGTTAGAGGCTAAGATCCATTATGGAATAGTTCCTATATAGTCTGGTCTCAGGTCTGGAAAGATGCTGACACACTAATTCAAGCTCAAGAAGGGCATTAATCTTGTAACCTTCTACTTGTCATGCTTAATGGGACATCCTGCCTAGGTGAAATGAACCTGATGTATTCAGGTAAACATAATTTAATAAGGAAAGATAAAAAGAAATAGACATCTGGCATGACCCCAGGGAGACGAAAATGTCTGCCATTTTATTTGAGAAACTAACTGCCCAGAAGAAGCTACATGGTGCCTGGTTAAGAGTTGCTCCTAGTAGGCACTCAAAATGTGTTTTGGCTTACATAATAAATGAAAAATTCATGGTTAAAGTTTTCAGATGTTTTTGTTGTTTCATTCCCTCTAAATTTCCTGCAATCCATTTTGTTGGCGGAGAATGATAACACCAGGCAGGAAGGCAACTGTGTTCATCTTGAGGAGGAAGACACATATTAATGTGGGGTTAAGCATCTGAGTGTGAAATCAAGATCCGCAACAATACAGCATGAGATTTAAAAAGCAGGCATGAATGTCAGTGAGTAACCATGCATCCTCTTTCATTTGCAATCACTCTTACATCTAATGAGCTTCCAAAAATTGTGTCAAGGTTTCAGATAAGCTTAAAACAGACAGATGCTGAAAAAGGTGGAAGTCCCTCCTGTCAAGCCAAGTATGACAGTAGAGACACACACACACACACACACACACACACACACACAATGTCGTGGGGCTCTTTCTCTCTTAGACACTAATCTATTGCTTTGAGAGAGATAGAGATCTAAAACAGTCCCAGAGAATAGGAATTGGCCTTACCATTTGAAGCAGGTAAGTAGATCAGTACTAAAGATAGTAAATATTTTGGGTAATGAATCTATTTTCCAAGTGACTGAATGGAGTTTATCAGAAGGATAATTTGCCAAGTTCTCTATGATTCAAAGATAAGATTAACAATAATATTTGGTCAATGTTTAAACATCTAGACAGGTGGTAAATATGATTCAAAGATATCATCTGAAAGTGCCTTAAAAGTCAGTTCCCTCCAATAATTCTTTGTTACTGTAAAATAAGTTAATAAATGGTTAAATGAACTGTTTGAACAATAATGTGGTGAAATCCTTTGTTGTGAGTTTGAATTTATCACATTTCTATATATAGTTGGCCAGACACTTGTTAATCTACAAAGCTCAATTTTATGGAAAAAAATCAATGCATGTGTCCCCCCTGGATAAGATGTTACTTGTGAAAATGATTCTTTTACTTACAATTTATCCCTAATGTGCAGAGAAAATTGTATATGAGCCCTCAACAGATGAATTAAAATAAAAGAATAAAAAGAACTTTCACTAAAAAACAAACAAACAACAAAAAACCTAATGGTATAGTCCTGTGATGATAGGTCTTTGCTCTCCTCTCTTGTGATTGGAATGTCTGAGACATGTTCTACCTAAACAAGCAACTCCTGCTTTCGGCCAGCCTTCATTTCCTACTAGGAATAAGCATTATCAACACCTAGTCATGATTACTCAGCATGATAAGAAAGTTGTCCATTGTAGAGAAACAAAGTTGACCTGTACTATTTTTAGAGGATACCAAAGAATAATAAGATAGTCACTTTCCTGATGCAGTTGAGTAGACAAAAGTATACACAGAAAATTGGGCATTTGGCATACCACTGCTAACTTTTTATTCATATTGTTATTTTTGTCCAAATCTCTTAAGTGTCTCATCTGCAAAGTGTTAAAAGGAGTTACTTATTCATTAAGCACTTTGCATAATCTTTATAACTAGCACCATGGAAACCAAAAGTACTGTACTACTTTGGTCTTCTCCCTGGTTGAACTCAAAGAATTTTTGTTTCATCATGAATAAAGAAGAAAGTAATGAACATAAGGAAGTAGGATCTTACAAATATTTTCTTAATAACTATAGTCTCAGATTAATGTCTACTCACTTCTGGTCCTTAAATCAAAATTGGAGATTCATAAACTGCTAGTCTTGGAAGTAACCAGAAGATCCTTTCCAAAACTCCAAGGCTCAGCCAGTGACTCTCATTGCTTAGAGACTGCTTCTGGACATCATTCTAGAGATGAGAATTGTTTCTGGGGTTTCTGCTTTGCTTGCCAATGCTTTTGAACTCCAAGTCTGTATTCTTGCCCTTAGATGGCACATAATTCTATCTGACAGGTACAATAAGGTGCAAAAGGGGAAAAAACAGCTATGCATAGAACATACCAACAACATTTGGAATCTGTGGGCCTGATTCCCAGAAATCAGAATTCAAATGAGATTTGGAATGAGGAAAAAAAATTGTTGATGTTTCTAATCATTTTAATAAAATTATCTAGTTACTGCTGGATCATTTTTTATACCAGGAGCCCTGCTCTATTCTATATGCAATAGACTAACACTAAGCTGTATAAAAAATGTCACCTAAGGCACCTGAATTAATAGTTCGGTTATGTACTCGGTTAAGTTTTTACTATAGATCAGCATAAGTGTGCTAGACAGACAATTCTTTAGAGCTAACATTTAAAAAAGGTGCCAAAGCCCCTCTGAGATCTGCATGAATTATCCAGATTCAGGGAAAAAAGTTAAATATACAGTAGTTCTTTTGCCCCCCTCCCTTTCTTAGTTGCACTGAATAAGTAAAATTGCAGCGAAGCTGGCAAGAATATATACTTCCTTGGTTTTTCTAAAGCTGCAATTAATGATAATGAAGCCATACCTTATATGGCAAGAAATACAGTACAAATTGGATAAGTAAGAAAAATGATCAGCCATTGTGTGCCTCCGATATAGTACATCAAGGTATCGCCACTGTGAGGCTATCTTTATTTTAAACCATTAAACAAAACAATATAAATCTGCATGCAGGTGTTTCTTGTTGCAGAAGTATTGAAAGTTGTAATGCAAACAATCTAATTTTAGCATCTATGTAGAGTGTGAAGTAAATTTACTGATCACTGATGCATTGAGCATAGGAAGAAACAATCAGCAGGAGCTTTCAGCGAGATTATCCTATTAAAGCAGGAAGACTTCATGTGGTTGTTAAGGAAGTAGTCAAAAGCAGGTGATGGAAGCGGGGGTTTGACGACTTGTCAGTGGGCCCAGTGTACATGTTAAGTTGTTGTTTTCTGCTCAGCTAAGCAGCAGAGAATTGATATGTTAGCAATGAAGTGCAATGACAATTAAATTGTAACTGACCTACATGTTACCGTCATTACGCGTTCTCTTTTTTACTGCTTTCCCTCTTATTTAATCACACAGTATGGGGTTTTTATTAGGCTGTAATGTTAAAATCTTCATCCATTTAGCCATAAATGTGAGACTGGATATCTATCAGACTTCCTTGCACTCTACAAACAAAGCCATTTTGCTGAATCACTGTTGACTTGTTTGTGGCCTAATTTAATGAGTGTAATAACTTACATTACTATCCAGTTAACATTTAGGAGCCCAGAAAAGACCTGCGAGCACGCAGTAAGCTACTGTATACATTCTCTATTCATATCGCTGCTGTCTGCAGTAAATTTTACACAACAATATGCACTGCTTACAGACCGTGCTCAGTTTCCTTCAGCAGAGGTTGGCCCTGTAGGGTGCTCCTTGTGCTAGGGTTGAAATGTACCCCACGCACACAGGAAATGAAACTGTGTGATGTCCTTTTTTTCTAGATACCATAGCTGTAGTATCTTAACCCTTTAAAAATACCATAAACACCAACAAAGATAGCTTAGTCTTGTCTCATGTTTTTCTTACTGTTTTTAATCCTCCTCTCACCCCTCAAACTGAAATGAAAAATAGTTTGTCAAGGTAAGGGAGAGAAAAATCACCGTAATTAAACAAAATAAAATTCCAGGATAAGATATGAGAACAAGTTAACAAATCAAATGGGTTGTACATACACACATTTATGAGTTACACCGTCTATGATCTTGAATTATGTGGCATTTTGTTCCCCTGTAAGAATACTACTCCTCCTCCTCAACCCACAAACATCTATATGTTGTCTTGTTAAATGTTTCTTTAACACAAACACAGTGTAACCTAATTATGTTTCCATTACATTTCTGTCACTTCTCTCTGCCTTAGCCATTTAACTAATATCTTACAAGTTAGTGATCAATTAAGTCACAAAAATTTTTATTTCCTTATGAATGTTATGCATACATGACAAAAATCTAAAGCTCTTTACTTGCTCAAAATAACAATGATTTTAAAAGCACAAAGACAGGCAGACACATACTTATACAGAATTTATAATTTACAAACAAATTCTTTCCATATTTAGAGTTGAAACAGATTTTTTTCTCCTTCTCAGAGCAATATCACTGCATTGTTTCAGTCAAGATTTAAGTATTTAATTACTATCTATTAGGCAATACTTCAACTGACACTGCAGTTCTTAGAAGTTTCTCATAATAATACAGTGAGAAGAAAATCATTGATGGAAGACATGCTTTTATATTTTATTTCTTTCCAATAAATAGACAAAGGCAACTTTCAGGCCCCTTCTCAGGGGAAAATGTATCACTCAATTGGGAGATAATATTGGTTCTTATAAATGAGAAGTCAAACAAAATTTTTGAATATGTTAATTAGGGGCTCCATGTCTGGAGTTGTATCCTGACTATTCAAAAAAGTCATTTTATGGAAAAGTTTATGAAGAATAAGTAAGTTACTAGATCCAAGAAACTAAGAACAATGAGAAACAATAATTTTCTTTCTTCAGTAATGAAGTCCTACAAATTTGCAGGCACTATTGTAACACTGGAGAAAAGTCTATTAAGACAAAATCTCAAAATCAGAATAAGTTATCCATGAAGACAAGGATTTTGATATTATAATATTAAATAGTAACTGTATTCACTTATAGCACATGTTATATTAATTATAAACATGGATGTTGAATTAAATTTCCATCAAAGAAAGCTTCAAAGACACTAGCAAATGAAATATGGGCTGGAGATGGTGTAGAGTCAGGATACCTAGAAGACTGATCCTTACGTCTCCCATTGTCCTTATTTTGAATTTATTACCTGTTATTTTTCTCCTGAGAAAAACTGTCACTTTGGGGATCTGGAGAGAGTAATGCTAATTCAGGTTAGGTGAAGATATGCCTATGCTGTCTCCACTATACAACACTCAATTATCAGATTACTTTTGAGTACTTACTCTAATCCTATTAAATACCCAAATGAAGTAGGTATTAATATGCTTGATGCAAAGCAGAGTAAAAGAAGATTCTGAGAAGACAGAATCTGATTTTTGTGTTTCTGTTCTTTTCTACTTTTGAGGACTAAATAAAAAGAAAGCAAAACCAAACAAAAAAGTCTGGAGCATCAACTGAGAATATCAAATGCATAGGAAGGTCAACATCAATTTGGTGTAGGGATTGAAAGTATCATTAAATTTGAAGTTTGATTCCTTTGTAGAAAATATACAAACAATGGTTACTATGGTGCTCCTCAACATAAATTGTGGAGACAAGGTCAAACTGTCAATGGAAATTGTTTGGTTTAGATCTAGAAAGTTCCCCAAAGGGCCTATGTGTTCATAGGGGGGTCTTCTGGAAAGTGTTTGGACCATAGGGGCAAGCAATCATCAGGGGATTAATCCACAGATGAGTTCATAGCAAAGTGTGCTGTTGGAGGTAGGTCCTTCTCAGAAGAGGTGGATCACTGGGAGTGTAACACGGCTCTCCTTTTCTCTTTGCTTGCCGACTGCAGTAATATGAATAGCCCTTCCACCATGACCTTTCTGCCTTCAAATCAATGACTGTAAACTCAAAATACAAACCCAAATACCCCCCCCTTTAAGTGGCAAGAGTTGGCTCTTTTGCCCCAGTGACAAGGAAAGTGACTAAGGCAGGAATGGACAATTTGTTGATGCTCATTTCCTGAGGCTGATTATGCTAATCTAGATGGTACATTTGTGTGGTTTAAAATAATTGGTCCTCTCCTTCTGATGGTGATAGCTTAGTGCTAGGACCAGGCAAGTGAAATACAGGTGCTACTGAGCATGCATGGCCTGCACAGCCATTCTTGGCAGTTCTACTTTCTACATTTAAATAGTGGCAGGTTTTTTAAGTCATTTGTATTTTCTCCTGCTACTTCATGGATTCCTATCGGTCTTATGTTATTCTTCTTTGCATCATCTAGGAGTTGTTGGATCGATTTCTCATTATCCCTTACTGTTTTTAAGAGACCTCTCTTTTCACGGTCACTGAATGAAATCCTATCTTCTATATCTGAGCTGGGATTAGAGGTTCCATTTGACCCAGTCATCCTTCTGCTGGGTATCTTTCCAAAAGAATTAAAAGAATCTTATCACAGAGATATATGCGTACCTGTGTTTATAGCGGCACAGTTTATAATAGCTAAAACTTGGAAATAGCCCATTTGCCCATCATTTGGAAACTGGATAAAGAAGACATGGTTTTTCTAGACAATGGAATACTACTCAGCCATAAAGAATGAGAAATTAGATTCATTCATAGGAAAATGGCTAGATATTGAGGATATACTCCTAAGTGAAATAAAGAAGTCACACATGTGTAAATACCGAGTAGTTTCTCTGGTGTGAATAAACTATAATAACACATAAGATCCTAATGATATAATGGACAATGTGAAATAGGAAAAAGGGGGCTAAAGGTGTAGGGAAAGTGGGAAGGGTAGGGGAAAGCTAATAAGGGAAAAGAAAAAATATGAGAAAATGAAGAAATGGAAATGAAGTGTTTGTAAAGGGGGAGGGGAGGCAGGGTGAAGGGAGGGCAGGGACAAGGGGAAAAAATGAGAACCAAGACCTGTCACATAAAGGTACAGAATCCCAATGATGAATGTAACTGTACTGTATACCTAAAACGTACCAATAAACTCAGTGAGGAAAACAAATAGTGGTAGGGCTGGGGATTTAACTCAGTGACTCTGCCACCTGCCTTGCAAGCACAAGGTCCCAAGTTTGATCCCTGGTACCAAAAAAAAAAAAAAAAAGTAAATAATGGCAACCAAGATAGTGGAAGAAGTTAGAGAAGACCCAGTGAATTGGTCATATTTTTCATATTCTTGTGTGATTCTGTCATACATCATCTTTCTTTTTGCTGTTATCTTTTTTTTTCTTTTTGAAACTTTGTATCAGTAAATGCTCTTAATACATAATGAATCTATTCATAGTGGGAACAGTTACATGTGCACAGCTCATCTTGATCCTTTTTGCTTCCCTTCTCCGCCCCTCCCATCTGTCCCTGACCATGTATCTCCTTCCCACCTCCACAGTCTATCTTGACTGATTCTTCTTTCTTGCCAATAATAATATTGCTAATTTTAATAAAAACCTGTAAGGAGAGATCAATTTATTTTCCAATAGGACAATCTTGGATGAACAGATCTGAAATTCCTGAGCACTTTCTAGCCATCATTTTTTCTATTCATTTCCTTTCCAATATGGAATAGTGCTGCTTAAAGTAACTCATCTTGAGATTATAAAACAAGTGTGGGTTTTTGAGTCAAAGAGAAATGGATTTTAAGCCCAGCTCTTTCATTTGAAAACTAAAATTTTGGCTAGATTTCTCCCTCTTTCTATCTGAGCATCAGTTTCCTTATTGGTACATGAAATAGGATAATACTTGTAAATTTACTTTGCAAACTTTGTTGAGATAATTAAATCCCTACCTGGACTTGTTTCTGCCTTCACTCTGCTATCCATATGATGTCTGTATGAAAAGATTTATGCTCTTTGGCCCAGGGCCCTCCAGGATGATTGCAATTCTAGCTTTAGAACCTCATCTCTATTCACCACTTTTCTTCATCCTCACATAACCTCACAGACACTTTCTGCATTTCCTTTTATGCACAACTAATACCAAAACAAGTTTAGTTCCTCCAAACATATGTGAATAATTCATGCCTCTATACCTTTTTACATACTATTCCCTCTGCTCGGGATGGCTACCTCTCCCCACAGACTCCTTGGGTCATTTCTATTCATACATAAAGCTTGGCCTGGTTTTTACAAAGACTGAATGAAATAATACATGTGGAACACTTGGTAGAGCGACTGACACATGGTAAGCACTCAGTGAATATTAGCTTCCTCTCTTCAACACAAATTCCTTGCACAACATAAAATATCCTTCTCCTTTATGTAACTGTACCACATAATCTTTCATGTAACCCACTTCATTGGAGAGAGGCAATATGAATGATATGGAGAAGAAAGCCTTAGACTGAAAGTCATTCTGCCTCAGGTTCAATCCCAGCTTTTCCACTTTACTAACTAGCAATTGAGCAGATCATGTAAGCTTCATGGCCTTAATCTGTACATCAGGGATGACATTACTGTTTTACTGGATGGTTGTAAGAACTAAAATTCATGACTTTATAGTACAATATCTATAAAAATCAGCTACTTTTGTCTACTATTCAAGTCATCTACTATTACCATATCATTACTACACAGCGATATTCCACCATATGAATGGGATCTAAATTATTTAATCCTAAAAGTACAAGTTGATTTCACCTGCAGTGCAGTTTTGAATATAGGTGAATGTGAAGCCAGGAATGAATAATATTCAATCACATTACATCTGAATTTGCTTTGTTGCATTATTTTATCATTATTATTATTTTATTATCACTACACAATTTTTAAAATACAAAACCATCTACTTTTCAGCTTAGACTAGAATTGAACCTAAGAGTTGAACTTCTGTGGTTCAAATTTCAGTCTCAGAATCTCATTCTGTGATGCAGGGCATGGTACTTAAACTTCCTAAATTTTGCTTTCCTCATTATAAAATGCTGGTGATAATAATAATGTCTACATTATAATATAGGCTTGAGAGGACTAAATGCACTGACACATGTAACAGAATCTGGCACCTAGTACGTGCTCATTAAAGGTTAGCAATTAGCATTGCCATCATCTTGTTGTTACTGCTACTACAGTTATCGCTACTGACCTTAGTGCCTAGCAAAGGCTCTTCGTGTATTAAGCATTCAGTAAATCTTACATTTTTATCAAATCCTTTTAAAATTTGGAAGTTATTATTTAGGTTTGCTTCCCAATTATAGGCTCAGTCCCCTCACAGGCATCTCCAGATGGCTGGGTGTGAAAGGATCACTCTCTAATTGGCCTGAATTCCCCCAAGTCAGTCATTTTCTCAGCACCATACTGAGGGCCCCAGGCCTTCTCACTCAGTTATCTCTCCTTCCTCTACCTCCTTCTACCAGAACTGGCCAGCCTCAGGGCAGTTGGCTTCTGTCTGTCTCTCCCACCAGCCACTGCCAAAGATGCTAGCCAGTCCTTTATTGGAGCCAGGTGGAAATAGCAAAGCCAGCTGTTGTCTGCCTGTGTTGCCTGGACTTGTGGATGCCAATCTTCCTCCTTCCTGGCTCAGGATAAATCTTTGGCATCTTTGCATTTTTGTATAAACCCCAGGCATGGGGTTCTAATACTTTAGATTTTCCTTGTGGGAACAGTACCTTTAAGAAAGTGATAATCCCATCATTCATTTACCTACTTTCACTTATTTGTTTTACTGAAAGTAGGTTAATGTAAAAAAGGCATAGCATGTTTTTTCCCTCCAGAACTCAAAATAAATAAATAAATCAATAAAATAAAAACAAATTCAATAAAACGGGGAGAGGGACATTCAAAATATCTAAGCAAGCACCTACTGGATCTAGGTATTTCTGGAATCCTCTAACTCTGGGCACTTCTTCTAAAAGTTTCCATTTGTAATTATGCTGAGCCACAAGCTGATTGATCTCTCTTTAGAGGGGAAGTGGAAAAACAGAACTTAAGTGTTTTCAACATTCAGCTCTCCTAACTGCTATAACCACGGCAGGCTTATCTGGCGGGAGCTAGCAGGAAGCCTCTAACCGCTTCAGCCTGACTCTCCAAATGCTGGCAACAATTAAATGAATTCTTAAGAAGAGAATCAAAAAAGCAGGAGGCAAAATGAATGGCTTATCCAAGTGCTGAGGAAGGAGAGGCTGTGTATTCAAGATGGAAAGAATATAAATACACACACATGCATATTATGTTACATATCTATAAAAATGTGAAATGTTATTTATTTTGAGAATACCCAGTCATTTCCATCTGTAGTAAGAATCCATAATAACATTCTCTGTTTATATAACTCTTTTCACCTCAAGAGATCCCGAATGCATTTCAGACAGTTCTATATACAAACAGAGGCCAGGAGCTCCGCCATCTCTGAAACTGGTGGTGGGAGCCAGGCAGAAAATACGTGCAGGGTGGCATTCATCTTGGAGAACACTGACAGAAGGGTTGTGTGTGTGTGGGGGGGTGTTGTATGGTCAAGGACAGCAGGAAATTGCCATGTTCCTAAGACAGTATCAGAGGAGCCTTTCAAAGTCTGGGTGGCACCTCAAAATTTTGATAACTAATTAAGAAAAAAAAAGCTGAAACCTTCCTTTATTTACTTTGGAAGAATTCTGGAACAGGGCAGGGCAAGGTTAGCAAAGCAGTTACTCCAGAGCATGCAAATCTATCTGAGGCATAGATCACTAAATCTTCCCCTCCAACTTACATATTTCTCACACACTGAGAATGCTCATAATCTGCTCTTCCAGAGAGAACTGACTGAGTCTGCATAATTCCTCTTCCCCCTTTCCTTCACCAATTCAATTCAATTCAAGCCATAGCATAGATGGTCCAGCGTGCACAGAATTTCCATTTTTAATAATGAGAAATAAAAATGGTAGTGATGATTTACAAGAATTCACATCTTAGAAACTAAAACTTTACAGAGGAGAATAGTTTTACATGGCCCTAACAATAAATGCACTAGGAACTTCTGCATGTTCAGAAAACAAACTGTAAAATGGCTAGTCCTTGCCCAAAGAAAATATGGCTGACCAAATGTCCAGGATTGTATTTGGAAGCCTCAAATCATGCTTGCCTGATTTACAAATGGAAATCTCCCTACCTGTAAGTGGGGGCTGCGGGGAAGTGGCGGATAGAATGAAGTGAAGGAAGAAGAAAAGAGATTGTGGTACAGAAATGGTCTGTTGGCAGCTCTGGAAAGTTTTCCTGTCCCACGGTACCGTGGTACTCTTTTGGTCACCCCTCCAGTACCTTGATATTCCCCAGTCCTTTCTCTGAGATTCCCCATGCCAGGAAAGTCCCATTTTCTGAGCTCAGCCAGAATAGTTGCTCCTGTCATCTCAGATACTCACTCTCTGAGGCTAAGAAACCTTTGGGAGAATCCTCTTCAGACAGAGAGGAAAGAGGTGAAGGTTCTTAGTGTGGGGGACAAGCCACCCTACAACTCCTTGGGGCTGTGCCCTGAAACAGTGAAAGGCACAGAAGGCCAGCTGAACCTCCAAAAAACTTTGGGAAAATTATTCCTCCCTTACAATGTGTTTCACTTTTCCTTATAGCCAGGAAAAATAACAAACTATCTGCCACATCCAGAGCAGTCCACTTTAAGGGAACACTTTTCACTCTGAACTTAACTTTCAGCTCACCATAATGAAGCAGATAAAAAGACAATCTTCCAAACAAGAAAAGTGAGGCATAGACAGGCAGAGAGCTAGAGCCAGAAACTCCTTATGGCAGAATGTCAAGTTCCTTCTACTGTACCTTTCCCAAAGTTATAGTCAGCAGGTAAGGGATCTAAGTGGTTTTGCCAGGCTTCGTGCTGTCCTTTCAAACCTTCAGCCTTCATCTCTCCATCAGTGTGAACAGGGTCTCTGGAGAGGGAGAAGACCACAAGAAGCTACAGGAATTTTGTTTCCTCTTTATAGTTTCCATTTAATTCCTCTGTGGTATTCTTTATATTGTTGAAACACACACTTGGACAAAAAGAGTAAAGACACTGACAGGCAAATGGATGGATCAGTGGATGATTAATTATTTTAAAAATAGTATATTATGCTGCATTTCATTGCTGATGAACTATTTAGAACATATCTATCCTTGTAAACAACCCTGAAGTGGAAAAAGAATCTTTTTGGCTGGACAAGGAAGACTCGTGTAATTAAAGGGGATATTATTCAAGACTATAAAATTTTCAAGGTAGCAGAATCAGAGAGAGTCTCCTGAATTTTGGAAGATACTGCTCAAAATATAAAAAGGACAACTCGGGCTGGGGATTTAGCTCAGCGGTTCAGTGGCCTGCCTTGTAAGCGCAAGGACAAGTTCAATCTGACTATAAAATTTTCAAGGTAGCAGAATCAGAGAGAGTCTCCTGAATTTTGGAAGATACTGCTCAAAATATAAAAAGGACAACTCGGGCTGGGGATTTAGCTCAGCGGTTCAGTGGCCTGCCTTGTAAGCGCAAGGACCCAAGTTCAATCCCTGGTACCAAAAAAAAAAAGGACAACTCATTTGTGCACTAGTCAGTAAATCTTACCACTTATTCTACCAAGTAGCTGGTGGCTTACTAAAAAAGGTAAATACATCAGTGAGTTCAAGGACAGTTTGGATATTTTCAATCATGGCAGGAGCTCACTGGTGTGCTGGGAGGTTTAAAGAACACCAATAATTTTTCCGAGCCACAAATGGCAACTGTGCTTTCCACAATATGTTTCTTGGTGCCTCCATCATAGATAATTCAGAGCTAGATAAAATAACAAGCAGGCTCAATGTGACATCTTCTTAAATATGGAATGGGTCACATTGTTCTTTTTCTGGCCTTGAGATAGATTCCACTCCCTGTTCTGGAGTGTCCTGCAGCTGCTGGCAGAATTGATCATGGGTATAATCATCTTAGAGAGATTTTCTTACACTGAGTGGAATGGGGACTTGCCACATGTTTAGAAAATGTATAATGCATGTTTCTAATGGCAGCTTACCCCAAGGGAACAAAGATAAAAACAAAACAATGGTCTTCAGATGCCAAAACTGCCAAGAGGAAGCAGAGGTATTTCAAATCATGCAGTCTCGGTTTGGAACAGTAAAAAACACTTGAAATTTCAGAGACCTATCAACAAAGTTTATTTTTTTTTCCCCTCACTAGCTCTATGTGTCTGTTCTGCTGCAGAGGTGAGGTTTGGAGTTTAAACTCACTTAGGGAATAACTTTCCAACATTCGGACAGTCTGTGTTCCTAATCAGGAAGAAGAGAGCTGACTGATTCATTTCCTACTGATTCTTACAGGTTTTTTTTTGTTTTTGTTTTTGTTTTTGTTTTTCCCTGAACTATACCTATACCATCTCATTGACCAGTGCAACTCACTATGCTTTGGTTAAGGGTTTGGAGGAAGTGAAATAATACCACTCTGAGAAGAGGGAGGAAAAAAGAAATATCGGTGAACAACACAGACCTGCCAGCAGAGTATTTGTTCATTTGGCTTCACATGGCTGAGCAGGTGTCTTTGTGTGCAAGGTGCAGGAGCAGGTCTCAATTAAGAAAGTGAAGAACTTTATACAGTAGGATGGACCGGCTAAGATTGATGCAAATTTCTTTTCTTCGGTTGTATTCTAAGAGAAACATAAAGGCCCTCTCTACAAAATACTGAAGTAATCCGAACTATCTACAAGAGTCAAGTAGGTAACATAACGTGTGAAGCATTGAGAAAAAATAATACGTGTCAAACATATGGAAAGAATCTATGGTTTCATAAAGGCATCTAGTCTTCCCCATGTTTCTTTGTAAGTGGAGTGTTTCCAATCCCATTTGAAAGAGATGCAAGAATAAAGAGACATTCATTTACTTTAGAATAAAATTGGTGAGAGGAATGACAAATGATGACTGACACCCAGCCTTAGCCCAGTAGAGAGCAGAGGAAAAAGGGGAGAAGAGGAGAGGGCATGCCAGCTGATTGTTGTCATGTGCGGAGAGGCATATCTGTTGTGGCCACTTCTCTGATTTTACTGTTCAAGACCAGAACTCTTGATGTGCACCTACATTCTCCCATTTATGTTGGTGCAGTTATTTTCAAAAGACTCTTTGTGAGCTAAGCAAAGTATGGTCTAGGCTGAATCTAGCCAATAGCCCACAATTTCATGGCTTCTGCTTGAAAAAAAAAAAAAAAACTCTGTTACAAGTGTATGGTGTGAGGCAGGGAGGTGGGGAATTGTCTCAAAGAACTTGTTGGGAACTAAATAGCACACCTTTCCCTGAACTTTGAACCAGCTTAAAAACAAAGGCGAAGGAATGAACAAGTGGAACCCAAATTTCACCTTTCTTAGTGAAGAAAGCAAGGCTGGGAAACACGGGCAGCTGAGCTTCCTAGAATTACAGGATCTTATTGCTAAAATAGCTGTGCTGTGTCAGGTATCCTTGTCATCCCTGACCACCATCAACATCCATGCAAATAAAGTTTGCTCCCTTCAGGCAACTGCTTCCCTAAAGAAATGGAGCAGAAGAGGCAGAATTACCCAGACTTAATTTTCCTCCCAGATTGCCCCCATCAGACAACTCATTCTTCTTTCCACTAACAGGTGCAGAGGTGGGTGAACTAGGGCGGGTAGAACACAGGAATAAACAATCATGGTGAGGAAGACAGACTCCCTCTCAACAATCATTTCCAGCCAAGGCCACCTTCTAGCATGGTGCATCATTGTGCAAGTTACAAAAAGGCACTCCACCCTGGCAGATGAATGGCAGCAAGGCCCTTTCCTCCTGGCCAATGCAGCCCCAGTCTGGGGCACAAAGCTTGGCAAGCGGCATCAGGGCGAGATTCCAGCCCATACTTGCCTACTCGGCTGGGTGCCTAAGTACAAAAACCCACAACTGCCCATGGCAGTCCTGCTTCAAATGCTAATAATTCTACCAGTTGGATTCCAGAGTCTTCAGTCTCCAAATAACCACATCGTGAACAGCAACCACTTACTGTCCACCTCAGATTGTTGAAAGTGCTATTGGTTCAGGTTGTATCAAGTGTGCAAATGGGGTGGAGCCAAGGAAAGTTGGCCGTCTACATTGCCTGTGGCTGTTTATTATCGTTCTCTCAATTTCACAATCATTACATTGGTACAAATTTTCCACGTATGAACAGCCATTTTTTTCAGCATGTAAGAATTTAGTGAGGCTATAATCATTTCCTCCCAAAGTTTTTTAGTAAAGAATATATTAAGGGAGACTTTTTTTTTAAGTTTCCATGTACAACTGCTGCTTGTCCCACATTCTTTGTATTCAGATGTCAGCCTATAATTGTTGGTTAGCAGGATGGGTTATAAAATGCATCTCAAGTGAATATTAAAAAGACTTAAAGAAATACAACTAGCATCTGGTGTAGTTGAGGCAGGCTCCAGTTTAAATGCAAAGAAATTAATACAATCTTTATTAAGTTTGAGCACATTTCTGTGGCTATGATATAACATATTGATTTCTGGAGTTCAACCCAGAAAGCAAGACAGGGCTCTATTTTAATTATACAAAACAAGAAGGAGGGGGAAATTCTAGTTATCACAGGTGAGAGACATGTCCAAGAAGGGAAAGCAGAATACATTCTGCTAAACAAAGAATGTTTAGCTTAAGCTGATCTGTCTGTAACATTTCATAAGCAGGAAACTGTGATCAGCACCATCTCCAGAGAGATCAAGAGGGTGCTTGGCTTTTCCATTCCTTCAGACATCTATACAGATCAGGTGCTTTAGGAAAAAAGTGAAATGTTTTGTACTTTAATTGGAATGTAATTCTTTCCTCTATCACATTGCCAACAAACAAGATTCACATTTTTGCTAACCTTTTTCCTAGTCTGATGTGTTTTAAGAAAAGAAAGACCTGGCCATCTGGCTAATTTGTAAAGACCAGTCTTTTACACTGTTTGAGACCCACCTATTCATTATTTCCTTCATTCATTCACCTGAACGCATTCACTTATCCACATAATCAAGCATCCCCAAACGGTCACAGTGATAACTGCTTCCATGGCCTCCCCTTCTACTCATTTATGAGCACAAGGAATGTAGCCAAATGTGCTCTTGTATATAGTTTAAAATTTGAAAGTATTTTCTCAGTGAGATGAGCAAGTGACCCATTTACACTTTAATAACTATTTGAGAAAAATAAAACAAGCAAATGAGCAAAGAAATCTATTCCATCCCACATGTGGTTCCATTCCCAGGATGTTTTAAAAAAGAAAATATATATGTATTATAACATTCACCTTAATGTTCAGAGAGATATTCTGAACATAGAGGGGCTTCTAGGAGGGAACAAGAGCAAAACCACCTCTGTTCCTAGCTGTAGTTTTAGTAATCAAGGGCAGAAGGCTGTGGCTGAGCCCTCCCAATGTAGTACACATGGTTTTCTTCATTTATCTTCCTAACACTCCCTACTTGGAAATCTATAGGGTGAAAAGCAGGCTCACAGATAAATATCCTTAACGTAAGGTGCCCATGACGAGCTCGCTTCCTCATCTTCTCTCCTCCCTCACAAAGATAACAAACAGAGGAAGAAAGCATGGCACATGGGAACGTGGAGTTAAAATGTACTGCACGTTACTAATCCTAACATAACATTGGCAGCTTGCACCATCCCCCTGCCAAACCCAAATTAACACACTGCCTTACTGGAAGGCAAAGGCTGCAGCTATATTTATAGCTCAATTAACAAGTTTCATAACTAAACCTCCAGAAGTCCTAGGCAAACCTGACAAATGCTATGCATCTTAACACCACAGTGACCCTGTAAGAATGCCACCATCTTCTAACGAGGAACAACTCCTGCTATCACCTTGCGAGAACAATGATGACTGGCACTGGCCCATCCGATAAAGGGAGGCCGGCTGAGCAACTCAGTTCTTGTCAGGGGTACGTCTCAGAACAACTCCCAACCAACACATACGGTGGATTCAAGCAGGCAGCTAATTCTTCCTTTCTCAGACTATGGAGATGCCTGCTCCTCAGAAGCCAATGGCTGCAGAAAATGACTGCCATCTTATGACTCAGGAGCCTCGGTCCTTCTGGGAGCAGTATCACAGAAACACAGAATACGTCACTTGGAGGGTACTACAGCTTCAAAAGAAGTGGAAAACCTCTTCGTAATATCTTCTAAGCAGGTTGTTTTTGCCTGAAGGAGAAAGGTTCTTCAGAGGATTATTAGTGCACTATTCAGATGCAGTAAAGTAGTTTTAATATGGCACTCAACTTGGAGAAAAGTCCAGGTGGGCTTTCTCTTTATTCAGGAACAACATAGATATTCACATGTCATCAGCTTGTGATGATTTGTCTGAGTGTCTGGTTTCAGCGGGGGACTGAGTTCTTTCAGCCCAGAGAAGGGAATCATTCTGCAACGTGTCTTCTATAACACTGAGGTCAGAAGTAAGTGGTAGTGAGGGCTCAGTATTTGGGAATGAGGAAATGAATGAATGGATACATGATGGATAAATGATCAATTAATAGACAAACAGTAACAATCTCCCATACATTATCAGAAGGTATAATTATGTAAGCCACTGGCTTTAATTTTCAGGCTGGAATCATAGTTCACATACCATCCTCGCATTGTCATATCAACCAAAATCTATCCCCAGACACCTCCACCATAGCTACTTTGTTCATTAAGAGATGATTATTCAGATGAAAGAAATTTGGAAAAACACAACTGGTAGCCAGCCAGGGTCATCAACCCATTTCTGTTTGAGAACTTTGGCTACTAACATAGGGAAGAAGATGGGCCAACTACTACTTCTTATAATGTGTTCAGTTACATGACATTGAGTAAGTCACTAATTCCTGAAATTTTTCCCTTGTTTGTTTAAAGAAATTAAGTATAGAATAATCTTTAAGTGTTTTTCCAATGTTAAAATACTCTTTTTTCCGCCATTAAGTCAAACCTAAACATATTAGTGGCATGCTTCTTTGCCAACCTATCTCTTAAAAGGGGTGATTGGAGAAACTATTCTTAATATATCAAAATTCCTTACCACGGTATAAAAAATCCTGCTTTCCTTTTGCCTCCTTTTAACCTTCCTTTAAGCCTTCAATTCATAAGGACAAACTCTTCTTTTCAAAGAATACTAATAACTATTTCTCAGGATAACCTGTAGCTACTGAAAAAATGTTGTTGCTCTGCAAACAGAGGCTTAAGATGAGTAAACAAAATGAGGAGCTCACATTAAAGAGACTAGAGGGAGACCACCAGTGAAACTGTGCCAGCGTTCAATGATCTGTTGACTCCTCCTGCTTCTCAAATAAGATCTGGAACCACTGCAATCATTAGGCGAATATCTACTGGACAATTATGGCCTTAAAACAAGTATAGAGGGACAGGTAAGATGTGGCTGATGTTATACATGGTGCCTCGATGTGACTTGAAGTAAGTGCCTTTGAGTGGGTTATGGACCACCCAGTTTATCACTGATCCCCATAACTTACTATGTCCTGTATCTCGATGTTTTTACTCATTCATGGTACTTGTTCTTTGGCAAGCTCACTGTAACTGCCTTCTCCCACTACGCTACTACACTAACTCCTACAATTGTAAGATATTCATTCATCTGTTTGTTCAGTTTTATGTCCAGTGCTTATAAGAGTGTCTGGTTCAATGTAAATATTCCATATCCATTTATTGAATGAATGAATGAATGAATGAAATTCTCCTGTAAGTGCTCTCCCTTAGCACTTTCACCACACTGTACACACATCCCAATATTTTTAGTGCAACAGAAATGTAAGTTTCAGACAATGAACCAGGTGCAGGAGATACTGAGATGAATAATACAGAGTTCCTTGTCTGAAAAAGCTCACATTTTACCTCACAAAATAACAGGCTAGATCTGATGAAGGAGATATGTTTAAAAGTGTCTTTAAAAGATTGATAGGAAAGCAGGGAACATGGGCAGTGTGCCTCAGGCATAACAGAAGTTCGTTACTTGGACAGGAGAAGGAGGGCGCTCCACACAGACAGAACTAGCTAGACAAAGCCACAGATCTGTGAAAGTACATGTGCTCAGGGCACAGGCCATCTCAAAGAGGCAGGGGCTAAAAGTACCCTGGGAAGACAATGCTTTTCCAGGATTGTGAAGGGACTCATAGACCAAGCTGACATGTTTTAGATGCTCTTCTGCAGGGAAGAGACATGAGAAGAGAATGATGTTGTAGAAAGTCACCCTGACATCACTGCAGAGAGGACAAGCTGGGTAGTTGACATAGCAGTCCAGAGCAAAGATGATGAGAGATAAAGGAAGGCAGCAAAATTTGAGTCTTTCTTGGGAGAAATCTATGCAACATAAACTTGAAGAGAGTAAAAAAAGAAAAGAGAGACAGAAGTAACAAGTGGAGAAGAAGAGAGGAGAGAGTCAAGTATAGGCCTCAGCCTCCTGGCTTGTGGGAGTTAGATAGATGGTTTTTGTGTTGAGAGGAGAACAGAAGTAATTAAAAGGTGGGAAGTCACTGAACTGTCAGCATCATGGTCAATACTGAAGTTTTTAAAGAAAGTTTTTTTTTTTAATTAAGGCAATAAAAATAAATCCAGTGGTTCAAAGAATGAATGTTAAATAAAGAATCTAAGGCATGTACAGAAGTCATTTATTTATTTGTTCACAAAGCTTGGTGAAGAGAAGGGGAAGGGTGACTTGGCTGAGCACAGAGGTTGGTAAGGCAGTGAAACTCTTCTGTATACGATAATGGTACCAAGCCCCCAGAGTGCGCAGCACTAAGATGTGCCCTCACCTAAACTGTGGGCTTTAGGTGACACTGATGCGCCAGGTGGTCTCACTGCTGGTCACAGAGGCTCCAATGGAGTGCAAGATGTCCACAGTTGTCCATAGCTGGGGACATGCACATGAGTAAATGGAAGCTATGAACTTTCTGCTCAGTTTGACTATGAACCTAAAACTACTGTTAAAAATTAACATTCCATAATTTTTTAAAAACTTGGTGAAGATAAAGAGGAACAGATGATATCTTCAGCGGAAAGTCAGAAAGGATGATGACTTTCTGTCTCTGTGAAGGAGGAAAATATTAGAGAGAGAATAACTGATAAAAACATGTCCATGGGACAGACTTAGAATAGTGTCTGGTGCATAGTAATTGCTCAATAAATGTTATGTTATTATCACTATTATAATATCCATTACTTTTTTCTTTATTGTATAATAATTTAGGTTATGACTACAGTTCACTAATTAGACCATTAGTTCACCTATGGAGGCTTGTGAATGCTGAGAGTTTGCACTCCTTATACTAAGCACTAGCATAACTCCTCCAAGAGAATATTCATGGATTCATTCCTTCCTCCAATATATTTATTCAGCAAATGATAAAATTAGAATCTGTTTCAGGTAGCCAGTACCTTTATTCCAATTACACTTGAAACATTTTTATCCTGACCTTTTTATTCATACGGTGTATATTAAACAAATGGTCATATCCCTCTCAGATTGCAATGCCAAACTAATATGTGCCAACGATGAGTCTTTAAATCACATAGCAACTTAGTTACAAATTGTGATAGTTTATTGATTGTGTGAACTTAAGTAGGAAACACCCAAATAAATTAGATCAGCACAGTTTTGAGTGTGGCTAAAGGAATTTACTGACAGAAGACCCACTCTGGGTAGGCTTGTCACCCGAATGGAAGGAAGGAGGAAGCTCCTTTGTGGAGGAGCTCCAGTCTTCACCTTCACCTTGGATGTCATCTCCTGGCTTCCAGCACAAACCCTTCAGCCTTCCTGCACAGAGCCTTCTGCCTCCTGATATGAACTTGCACTGCACTCTACAGTGAGCTCCAGTCCTTTGAATGTCAACTGAGTCCTTTGTATCTCCAGCGTGCAGACATTCCTTTTGTGCCCTCCCACACTGTGGGTGGCCACTGTAAGACTATGTTGTAAATCCTTATCTATTTATATATCTTGCATTAAATCTGGGTTTCTAATAAGCACTGACTAATACACAAGCCCAAAAGAGGAAGACTGAGGGCTGCAGCTGAAGAAATATCAGAGATTTGACAGTAACATCAAGGACTGTGTCCATTGATTTCTGCTATGCTGGTCTCTGTTGGCTTCACCCAAAGGTTTGTCTCATTCACTGTGTCAGATGACACAAATAGAAGGAACAATAACCCGGAAAACAAAGAACTATTTTTCTGGGTACCTTTCTTGTGAGGAGGCAGTTTTTCAAAAGATTTCCAACAGATTTTCTGATAGTTCATTGGTCCAAATTGTGTGGTAAGCCAGATTTTCATCATTTTTAGACAAAATTAGGTATGGGATAACCTTGCCTTGGAAAAACCAGCAGCCATTCCTCGGAAAGATTTTTAAAAAAAAAAGGCTTTCAAAAGGCCTGCAAGGACAGTGGGCTCTGGAAAAACAGAGTCCGTATGTATGGATAAGGGGTAGGGTAGGCTTTGCAATGGATCTGGGGTAGGCAATCGTTTTATTTGTTAGACTTGAACCAAAGAAATTATAGTGCAGCAGGAAATGTGCTCAAAATAACACCCATCTAATGTGTAGATACAAAATTTGCTTTTGGAATGTACTTCATGAAAAAATAGATGATATAGCAGTAAATTTATGAGCAGGTAGACAATGATTTCAAGTTTAAACCAGGTGAAATTTGAAGGGTGTCAAAATGTTTGTAAACTCACTGCACACATTACCCTGCTTTCTCAGTATAGTTTCCAGGATGCAGCAAGAGAGACCTGTCACTCGCTTGGCTAACATCTGAGTGTCTGTCTTAGGTCAGACCTAATACCCAAATCTGGAAATAAGTGATAAATAATCAGGAGCCCTTAATAAAAGGAGAATATAATTCATAAAGAAAGAGTAGCAGCTAAACAAATAACTGTAGTAATATTTGTTTGCAAGTAACAATGATGGTAGAAGGCATATTCTGTAACTAAATTAGCCATTGTCAATTTTATTTGGGGGCAGGTATAAATTCATAAAAGAATGCAATGTTTGAACTGAATCTTGAAAAAGTAGGTTTTTCATAAGTGAAAAAGGACCTTTGAAGAGTATCTTCCCCCCAAATAAATATTATATCAAAAGGCACAGAAGTATGAACGAGTATTTTTTTATAGGAGCCAGACCTTTTTCTACATATATATAAATTGAGATTTTGTGCAATAAATAACACTGAAGGCCTAACAAAGTAAATAACTACTTTAAAATATCACCAGATGCAGAGGTGAGGGGAGAATGAGATGATAGCAAGACCAGAGGTAGAAATTTTAGTTTAGAAAATGCTTCAATAGTTCAGGTAACAGCTGTGATTTAGCTCAGTGGTTCCACTGCCTGCCTTGCAAGCACAAGGACCCAAGTTCAAGCCCCATACCCCATACCAAAAAAAAAAAAAAAA
>NW_022900914.1:36064520-36120227 GCF_012274545.1 Fukomys damarensis | reverse complement strand
CCCCAAACAAAAAAAAAAAAAAAAAGAGCTTCACTTTATTGTGAGGAGACAATAAGACAATTTAAAAAATAGTTCAGGCAAACACATATTGCTTGACACAGGCAATAACAAAGACCAGGAAAGGGAAAGGAATTAAATACTTTATGAATACATTAGAGATTTGGATGTATAAAAGAAAAAGAAAAGTCTAGAAGGACTGAATGGATAATGGGTGAAATCTTAATTACTCAAAATAAAAAGATAAGAATTATTAAAATGTAAGAAGATCGATGTATATGGGTTTGGCTGGAACTTTCCCAGTTTGAGCTCTAAAAGATGCACATCCTGGGAAATCCTTCAGTTCCAGGCAAACCAGGACAATTGGTTACCATATATGGTAAATTGTGAGGGTAGTATGATAAATTCAGTTTGAAAGATAATGAATTCCAAATCTATTGTACAGTAGAACATTCAATTTGCATCTACTTGGCCCCAAAACAGATGGCCAGTACAGTGAAAATTCAACCAGCTAGCATTCACTACGTGCTCTAAAAAAAGGTAGTTTTTAAAACAATTTTCCACATTTCCACTCCATCTTGTAGATATCACTATGCAGCTTTCACACAGTTAATCTGGGAGGCCTGACACAAGTGGTTAAATGGTCTTTCTCCACTGGGGTTTGTAGGCTACAGTTCCACCATAAAGGATGATTGATAGACACTTTTTGAGCCATTTATGCAAACTGTTAAAAAAATTATCCTTAAAAGGAATAAGTACTATTGCAACCTATGGTCATTCCTATCAAAGAGGTTACCATCTGTTTTTATGCCTACAAAATAATTATTCATCAGAAAACAGAATGTATCCATGCCTTATTAATCTTCACATCAAAAAGCCCTATCTGTACTCTACATATAGAGACAACAATTTGCTGCAAAAATAATTATATTAAGCCCATAAGTATAAATATTATACTTACTATACATTAAATCACAATAGCTATATTCTGCAAATTCCTTTGAGTTTTTTAAGAAATGAGAATTTGAAAACAATGCTCAAGAAAGATTTAGGTTTGAATAACAGCTCTGAGAGGATGTAAAACATTCAGCTCAGCCAAGTGAAAGCCTAGAAACATCACAGCAAAATGGAGTTTCCATTGAATACATTTATTTGTGCTTGAGACCAATATTGTCCCACCATTAGTGTGCTATATAAATTGACCCGGTGTTCTGAGTCCCCAAAAGTCTTATTTAAAACAATAGGGCAGACACTGAGGATGGTGTTAGACTCTTAACTTTGCAATTCCCACTACTGATTTAAACCAGACCTTTAGTGTTATTTTAACATAGGTTTTGGATTTAATTATCTTAAATGTCTAAAAGAATGTGTACAATTCCCAAACTGTTTATCTCTTCTATGGTAAAATTTCTTCCCCCATCCCTAGAAATCTGTTTTAATTATTTAATCAGTTTGGCTGAAACTCACAAAGCATTAAATTGTTAGTTGTTACTTAACATTCCTTATAAATTGCATTTATTAATTTCTGGATAGAGACTCGTCCATTGCTACAGTAATTTAAATTAGTACCACATGGTTACAGACCACTGCTGAATGATGATTAAATCTTTGGGGCAAATTCAGTCTTCTAAGATATTTAAATGGTACTCGAGATAAGCTAACCAAATTTGGACCCAAGAAGTTCCAATTTATCAAGAATGTAATAAACCATGGCCAGAATATTCATCGTAAGCAGCACATAATGTGGTCCATGAAATGACATTCTAGCATCTCTCTCACTGTGGTCACAGGAAAGTGTGCTGACACTGCAGACACAGCGATGCTCCATTGATATTTAACGCTTCCCATCTACAAGGTGTTTTGCAATATTGTGGCTTTTTATACACTCAAGTCCCCAGTACTCTATCAATCATTTTGTTATTCAACACAATGACATAGTCCTTTTCTGGTGCTTTAATTTCTCAGGCGCAAACAACAGAGCACACAATCCTTTAGAATCTTAGCCACAGAAAGAGGAATTGTAGGATCTTGGTGGCATTTCAGAATGATACATTGCTAGGAGAAGTAGCTCTGCAGGGACCATCATCTCTAAACTCTTAGGTACAGATGAGGGGAGGGTCTGAGACTAAGGGACTTATCTCAGGTTAAATGGTGGAGAGAGGCTCTAGAACTCAGGGTTTCTTATTTACAATTCAGAACATTTCTTCAAAACCTGTTCTCACCACTGATTCCATTCAACAGGTCAATCTAATCCTTGACCTTAAAATGTGCTTGGATCATTGAGAGAACCTGACAATTTCTCCTCCATGAGCTAACTGGGAAAATCAAGTGACACAAAATGAAATATACTTTTGTTTTGCAATACCCGGGATCAAACTCAAGACCTTGGGCTTGAGAGGCAGGCGCACTACCATTCGCCACCACTGATCTAAATCCCCTGCTTTGAAATATGCTAGACTACAAAATAGATTTTTTTAGGGCCTGGGATTTAGCTCAGTGAAATGGCCACCTGGCTTGCCAGCATAAGGTCCCAAGTTTGATCCCTGGTACCTAAACAAACAAAAAACAAAACTTGGGCCAGGAATTCAGCTCAGTGGTTCTGGTGCCTGCCTCACAAGCACAAGGACCCAAGTTTGATCTCCGGTACCAAAATACAAAAGAAAATATTTTTTTTTATCTGCTCGAGACAATAACCCTATATTTTTATAGGGTTATTGTCTAGAGCAGACATAGGTGAGGTCCTAAGTACCTCCTACTGGAAAGATTGACTGAAATACTCAGGTAAAATAGCAAAATCAACTCATAAAATAATAGATTCATCTTTCTGCAGCTAAAGATAAATATTAAATAATCCTAGGTGCTGCTGGCTGAAAATTAATTTCTGTAAGGCAAATAGTCTAGTACGTATATGTGTTTCAATTTCTGTTTGGCAAGGTGCCTATTTTGAGCATCCAGCACAGACCTTTGAAGTACTTGGGCTGCTCTGATAAGGCAGATGCTTAAACAAGAATTGCTTCCTCAGGGCTCCAAGCACTGCACAAAGTCTGTTTTGGATCGTCAGCCTCCCAACTAATTCCAGGTATTCAGCCTAAAAACACAATATTTTTTAATATATTAATGGTACACTGCAGCCTTTCTGAATTGAATTGTGCCAGAAGATAGGAATGACATTCACTTATTAGAGGAGTCACAAAGTACTGAACCACTGCAATTTATGTTCCCCAAATTACAGTCAGGTGCAGTTACCCGCATGGGGCAGGTTGAAACAGGATACACAATGAGAAAAAATGCTTCTGAGAGAGCCCTCTAATGATTAATTTACAATAGAGAGAAGGAACAAAGGGCAAATAGTACATTGTATTCTAAATCATGAGACTATTATAGTCATCCTGCCTACCTACACTTAGACTATCGGAGAGCCAAGCCTTTTTATCCCCCTACGTTTTAACTTTACTGCTTTAATCCTGGTGTTTGGTAAATTGCATAAAATGTCCCTAGGAAGCCAAACATACTCAGGATCAATTTCATAGAAACTTTCAGAATGTTAAAATCAATCACCCAAATAATGACAGAAATCTGCAATCTGGATTGTTAGAGAAATTTTTTAAAAAGTCAAAATAATAATTTTTTGAAATTATGAAAACTTATGGTGGGAAGAATCTTTTATGAGTAGCATATGGATGTGAGTTTGTAAGGTTCTAGACCAAAATGAGTTCTTATTGGTCACAGAGGGAAGGGTAAATTTGCTAGGAAGCCAATGAACAGAGGAACACTCTCTTTAAAGATTACTTGGTTTCTTTCTAAATGTTTTAACAGAATACTGGGTCTATATATAAGGCCCTAGAGTGGGATCCCTTACTATAATATTCCACCAACATTCCATCTCTCTTTCCAGAATGAACAGGTGACCCAGCATCCTGACCTAATTCTAACTTGTGCCACTGCCTTCTGTCTCCCCCAAATACCTCCTGGAACTTCATCTGGTCTTCATGCCATGAAGTGAGTCAGTATGAGCTATTGGGAAATTGCCAGGAAGGTGGCTGTCCTTCAGTACTGGACAACATGACTCATGAGTATTTCTAACAGTAAGGTCATTTGCTTTTCTCCTCTGCAGAACATGCAGTTGAATGGAGTTACTCAAACACACAGTGTGGCAGCTACTGCTAGGTATTCAGGGAATGGATTTGGACATGTTCTCACAAGCAGAGATGGGAAATCTCCCTGAATTTAGGACAGAATATCAGGGGATACAGAGCTAAGAAACTACTGGGAGAAAGTAAAGTTTGTGTTCCTGCTTTATCTCCTTTGCTTTTGTGCTTATTTCACCACTTCAGTTAAGATACACACTCTTTCTCAAGTCAAATGTTAATTTAACCCAAGCCTCGTCCTATACCCTGCTTTCTCCCAGCATTCTGCCAGGGTTTAGAGTACTGGGAAGAAAACGTTCCCCTTTTCATAATAGAACAAAGGTTAAAAATGCAAAGATTATATACAAACCTGTGTAAAGTAAGAGTAGTTTTAGAAAAATAGCTTTTGGGGGGAGGGATTCCTGGCAGTGAGAGAGAAGGAAGAGATGAAAATAATAGAAGTGCAGATGCTGCAAAGATGATGGAGACTAAGAGGGACCAACATGGGAAAAGAAAGGCAGTGCAGAAAGAAAAGACTGGAAAATGCCTGAGACTTGTTTTATTCTTATTGGGTCTTGATTTTTACTTTTAATGAGAGTTTTCTATATTTTCAACTTTCTTTTAATTTTGAATAGCCATCTACTTAGAATTATCCAGCAGCAGTTAGCCTGGATAGCATTTTGCAACCTTTCTGGGTGCATTTCATAACCTGATATTTACTTAAGAGCCTGGCATTGCGAGTCACCACTGGGTGAGCAGTTTTGGTTGTGAAAGAGCAAAACATGGTTCCAACCCTCCCTGATCTTAGGTCGCTACAATAGCATTTGATAAGCATTATGGGAACCATGAATAGGGTGAGAGAGAGAAGTGTCCCCAGAGGAACTGAGCAGCAAGCTCAGATTTTCATGACATGGAGAAACCACTTTTGTGCATCTAATCTCACCATTTTTAAATTTAAGACTCTTCTCCATGCCCTGGATTACTGCTCATATGAGGCAACGAAGAAAATAAGAGGGAATAAACAGAGCTTGTTAGAAAGCCGGAAATGTAGTATGACACCAACCTGAGGGGCCAAGAAGATGCCAGTTGCGGGGCTGGGAGAAGGTTCAGTGTTACCTTGGGTTTCTAAAACGTGCCTTCTTAGTCAAAAGCTAATACTACTTGTGGCCTCTCCCCTCCCCAAACATCTTAAAATAAGCTGCAATTTTCAAGTTTGACTACTTCTCCTCTTTGTGCCCATCCGGGGCCCTGCTTTGTTTGCTGATAAATTTTTTGCAGCCCAAGTCCTCTTGCAAATTCTCTATAACCAATACTTGAGTATAAAGTCTGTTAGATATAAAAGAATTTAAAAAACAAATACTACCAAAGTTTCCACTTGATAGCAGTAGGGTAAACTGAGTGTCCAACTGAGTAAGCATGGGACAAACTGCTTGAAATAGCAGGAAAGTAACATGACCACACACCTTCAGTTAGCTATTATTTATTACTACCCATAATGCAGAATGACCTGATGTGTAATAAATGCAATTACTCAAGTGCCTAGACTATCTCATGTCAAATACCCACATGGTTGGAGGGATATTTATTCCTATATACAAAATACCTTAGGGAAGGGCTGTTTACTTTTGTTGAGATGGGTGCTGTCTCTTATACGTGGGTTTAATTATTTCCCTCCATTTGCTTTTTATGTGCACTTTCACTCCTGTTGTGGCAGGGTTTTATTATTATTACTATTTTTTAATCCCAGGAAAAAGGGAAAGATTCAGTACAGACAAAGAACAAATGCTGTAAAAACTAGCTGTAATAATGTGTTCAGTGGGAAACACGGCCATTGCAGGGTAAAGTTGTACACCTACTCATTCTTTTGTGATGGTTGTGTTTTTACTATTTCAAATTTAATACTTTTTCTAATATATTACATGTTACCTCCCATGTATTTAAGCTGTACTTAAAAGCATGCTAAGAACTAGTAATTCTTTAATGGTTGTTCACTTACAAGCGATTGTGGGTCATTACACAATCATTTAAAGGGCATTAATGAGAACCATTTAATGGTTTTAGTAGAATATCATTGTAAGGGACAGGGAAAAAGTTACTGGCTGTAAATTTTTATGACCATTTCTTACAAAACGTATTACTTTAAAGATTTATGTATGTAACATTGAGTACAATAAAAGCCATGCTAAAAATAATTTCAAATCAAAGTAATGCATATAGATAAGTCTTTGCTCTGCTGAAATTGGAGAGTCTTTATTTAAAAAACAATCTTTCTTTCTCTCCTTCCTTCTTCCCCTCCTCTGTCTCTTTTCCCCTGTACTCCTTCACTCTCTCAACCTTCTCACTCCTTCCATCTTCTTTCTTAGAGGATATTTTCCATACCATGAAAGCATTGGTTTTAATAAAAATGGTGACGAGATTGAAATCCTTACCAATATGATTTTAGTCGGCTGGGAGTCAGCTGGGGGGTCCACAGACGCAGAGGTAAGCTAACAGAACATTACTGCATCAAAATGCCCCAAATGTATTGGATCTTTGTTTATAGACCTTTCCCCCAATATATCACTCTTTAGCCTATCTCCTCTTACATAGTGTAGGACTAAAATAGAAAATTCAACGCTTTCTAGGGCATCATTCCCTAAGGTAGGACCGGGAACTAAAAAGGAAGAAGTCCTGGTGTTACACTCACGGAGCTCCAGAGCATAACTGCAGCACATGTCTCGCTCCGTGCAGCTCACCTCTTGAAAAAGAAATGGGTGCCTGAGAAGCTCACTGTATGGGGGGGAGTGACCTTATTCAAGTGTTTTAATAACACCACAGTCGTTATATTATGTCTGGTTTTGTCCACTTGTGATTCTCACAGAATACATAATGAGTAAGACAATGCCCCTTTCCTGGTATTCTTGCATAAGCACAAGGATATTTCTAATTAAAAAGGTAGAGTTAGCGTGGCGTATGAAATGAACAGAAGCGTATCTGTAGAAACGCCGAGAGTTTACTGTTTGCATTAAGTAATACTTGTATTTCTCTCTGCTTCTAGCCCAATACCCATTACCAATAAGATGAAGATTTATGATAACTTGGTCAAAAGATGGTGAGTTACAACTTTTAATTAAAATGTAGAAAATAGTTGCTTTAAAATAAACATGATAATACTTTCACAGTCATTAATTTTTTATGTAAGGAATAACAAAAGCAACCTGAATATTTTAGGATGTGACAGGCAGAGGGGATTTTTAGGAAGTTATGGATGTCCCAGAGAGAAAACTGCAGTTGCTACTCCCTATTTCTAGTTCCCTTAAAAGCCCCAGTAGAATGCAATCCATGCATCCGGATCTGTATCAATAGTTTCTTCAGGGCCATATTCAGATCTGTGATGACCAGGCAAGCTTGGAGTTGACACTATATATTTATACCAAAGAGTAATTCAATAAATATTTATTGATTATGGGGAAGAGAAGAGCTCCTTTCCTAATGTGACCTATAAATCTTGATATGAAAAAGGATTTTAACAAATTTAATGTGGACTTTAAATACTATTGATGTTATGCTCTAGATTGACTGTAGCAATATGATTGAAAGATGGGGTGGTGGTGGTGTGCGTGTGTGTGTGTGTGTGTGTGTGTGTACGTGAGCGTGCATGTGCTCTATGGTTCCTTTCATCATAATTGACATGAATGTAGGCCTAGCTTCACACTTCCTTGTATTATATCCAACTCTTTCCCTATGTAAATATCCCATTACCATTAAGTCTTTTCTTGATGAATGGTGTACAGGCTCCCTCTCCCTCATTTCACTCATACAAATTCTTGCTAGGAAGGATTTTTCCCTTTCCGCACACTCTCTATTCTGGAGCAGTTCAAGCCCATCTCTTCCAGGGAGTCTTTCTTGACTATACTAGTCCAAGGGCTGCCTGCAAAAATCTAAATCTACCACTACCTATTTAAGTGAACCATTGTGAAAGTCACTGGAAAAGCAGAACTGTTCACCATTCTGGTAAATGAGGCATTATTGGGGATTAGCTGGCTTCATGTCTAAAATAAGAAAGTAATTGTATCTGCTTTTTAAGGCTGTTGTGAAAATTACCTGAAAAACACATAAGTAAGCATCTAAAGTAGCTTAGTTTCATAATAAATGACAGTTATCCTGCCTATTCTCTTTCCCTGTCTTGCTACTTCAGAGAAATTTCTAAGCCATGCAGATATAATAATTTGTTACATTTACTTTTTGACTTTCAACTTTTTGTTTTGTGAACCTTTATTTGTCATTATGTCTCTCAATTTGTGTAAAATCCTCCAAATCAAATGCCCTTATTTATGTATCATCCTATGCTGTCTCATCTAACATAGTTCTGTATGCACAATTAAGAACAATAGGTATTTATTACAAAAATGAATATTGTTTACTTTCTCTAGTGTTTGGAAATATTACTAAATATTAACATTACTAAAAGATCTAAATGTTTAAATCATTCTCCTGTGACATCTTCTGGTGTACTATAAATGAGGAAATTTACATAAAGGATGGGGAGGCATCAAATTGTTTTTGTTATTTCTTATCATATCAGCTCAATTGTCCCATGTGTTAATAGGTAACACTTACAAGGCCAAGATTATTCATTTAGTCCTCACATGACAGTATTTATTTTAGAGAAAACTTTTCTATACATAAGGACTATATTTTTGTACTTCTGATATGTATCACAAAATAAAAATAAAAGTTCCACTCTTCCCAAGATGGTCTTGGGAAGTAAGTAGTGAGAATTAATATAAATGTGAGAAAGTAAAATGTAAGTCTCATACACTTAATAGATTAAGTGTCTGGGTAGTAAAAGGACAATGCATTTTAACAGGTGCCATGTCTCCCACAAGTTTTTCCCTTCAATGCATTGGGGTGATTTACCAGGAGGCAAAAACAGAGCAGAATGGTTACAGGTTTGATTTCTGGTGCTAGACAACCTACCTCAGCTTTGCCATATAGTCAGACTTTGTCTGATCTACCTGACCAGTAAGATGGAGAGAATAGAGCTCTTGCTAAAACCATTATCCCAAGGCATAACACAAAAACACAGATCACCTCTCTGCTTCTGACTAAAGACCGCATGAAGATGATCTATTAGCATGGTGGAGGCTGAGCCAACTTATAAGGACACTGCAGTGTTTGTTTCTTCTGTCCAGTTCCCTGGCTTTTCATCACCAGTAGACCCAAGCCAGTGAGTCAGGAATTCCTGGATGGGGCCCACTAGCTAGCTGTTGCTACCCTTAGTCAGAGGGAATCAGAGAGGAGCAGCAGAAGAAACACTGCAGAGCAGAACCAAGTCCTTTCTCCACTGCTCTCACACTACTGAGAGGTCAGCGACACTTGTTCCATTTGGTGATGTCCTGAACCTCTGAGGTTCTTGATGCTGATGCTCTCAAGTGGCCCATGTGGATTTAGAAAGCCCTGAACTAGAAGCAAAAACAAGAGATGCAAAATAAAGGAAAATCTTCCCAAGGCATGAGGAAACCTCAGGACATCAAGGAAAATAGGAGCCACACTACTTAAACATTCTTATATCACAGAACACAACACAGCAAGAGAAGTTAAACACATTAAGAAGTCAGAATTGACCATTTGTAATAAAGTTGAGCTCTTAGAATAACATGAAATGTTGATGGTGTCTTCAGACATTATAAATCTGACTAGTGGCAGGAAAATTCATGATTTTGTAAAGTATGCTATAAGGTTGCCAGGGCCTTAAAAGGTGTATGATGTTTCAGGTTATCAGATTGCAATGTAATTTTTAGAAAGAGAAAGGTAAGTTAAAAACAGAGATTCCATTTTAATGCATGTTTACTTTTGCCTTTCTCTGGAGTCCAAAAACAACAACATGTTCTTCCCATTTATTGTAGCAGCATTATTTTTATATAAAGTTTGATACTATGTGCACTGCCAAGGCACCCCTCCAAGAAGGTAAACTCAACATTCCCATCTATCACATACCTTCTGACTTTCTTTTACTTAAGGGCTTGTCATCTCACTGGGGAAGAGGATCCACCAAATACTAGCCACGTGGAGTTTTATTCCTTCACGCTGTTCATGATAAACTTTAGGGGACATATTTAACATTCAATAAAAATTGAAATTTCTGGGGCCACTCCAGCAGGAAGATAATATCACTGTTATTGCAGAAGCACTGAGTTTCAAGACACTGCCAAACAGTCCAGGCAGGGAATATGACAATATGTATAATTTCTAGAGATGGGTAACATCTGTAAGCTTCCAGACAATTTTGTGCTAACCTACTGCACCTCCCTATGCTGCCATTATTATTATTTTGTTGTAGCTATTGTTATTACCACTCTGTCTTTTTAGGAGTAGTCTCTTCTGGGAAGACAGAGTTGTTCGCCTTCTGGCTGAGTAGTCATCCTTCTGTATCACGGGTACCATTTAGCCAGTTTCTCTGAGTTGCTAAATTGCAGAGAAAGCCATGGGGGTCTGGGCTTCATGCCTGGAGGAGGCAGAGGGAGGGTTTTGCTCTTGGTGTATGTTTCTACTATCTCCCTGTGTCCCATTGGCCCCATTCACCACATCCTGGATGAAAGGACAAAGTCACCTACCACAAGCTGGCTTTGTCTTCAAATTCACTTTAACCATCATTTCTTAAGACCTAATAGGACCCAGGTCTGTGCTTCAGACAGTTGGAGATAAGGAATTCCAAGTTTGGGGAACAAGTTACAGTTGGAACACATCATATTCTCACACACACACACACACACACACACACACACACACACACACACACATGCATCAGGCATTAAAGAGATTAAGGATCATAGGATAGAAATATCTGCGAGCTCTCCTGTCCTTAGAAATGTGTTAGAAGATCCCAGAAAAGCCCTAGGGAAGGTGTAGTTGCTGGGACATTAACCAAGATATTTGGAGATCTCACTTTTCTACTGGAAGTAGGAGAGCAGGGACAATGTCAATTGCAAGAAAATGAGCAAATAATCTGGTTTTAACTTTCATGCTCTAACAGGGCAAGAGAGGGAGATTACAAGGAAAGCACAAAGGCAAATGTATGTGGCCGTCTTCTGCTTCTCAAGGGAGGGAGATGAGCATCACGGGATTTGCTGCGAAGGCCCACGGCCAGCACAATCTATTAAATAGCTCAAGTTACTCAATGTGGAAGAAATTTTTAGACACACATGCCCAACCATATGTGCATGGCCAAGATTTAAAATAGAAAAGTGAGAGACTGTTGGATGACTGAGGATTTTTCCTTTGCCAGGAAGTCCTCCTTAAGGATTTCATAGCTTGCAAAAGAGAACTGCTTGCCAGACAAGCCAAGAAAAAGACACAGGAGATTGGGACCTGCTTCCTTAATGATGAAATGTCACACTGCTATGTAAATCAACCTGAAGAAAAGAGGCAGGCATGATTAAGATGGCTTTGCAGAAACAAGAGAGGTTCTTGACATCGCATTCTTAAACTGCTTTAATTCCTCCATCCTCAGGGCTGGAAGCATGCAAAATGGAATCTTATGGTCGTTGCACTGGGCATTAAAGAAACACTTCTATTACAGAACTTTTGTGTTGCAATGAAAAAGTATACTGTGTGGCCACAAATAAAAAGGAACAAATACCCTGTATAGTCAAGTTTGTGGTGAACAAAGAGCAGACCAACCCATTGTATTGCAGTATGTTTTCTTCATGTAATGTGGAATAAGACTATCACAAAAATAAGACTGCTTTGAGTAGTCAAAAAAGCATCAGCTTTTTAATTTTTTCTTTACCCTAGATAAGTGATTTTAAAAATACATTTTACTGCCAAATATTCATCTCAGGAAGCACATCCTTCAGTTATTTTATGTGCTTCTCCTCCATCCTCTTCTCTCTTCCCTAGTCTTCCTGGGGCCATATACAGGGAGAACGTAGATGACACACCATATTCCATAGCATGGTGTAAGAAACCCTGGTACAGCCTACGGTGGCCAATATATGTCTAAGCAATTACTCAACACCTAAGCTTGAAGCTACTCTTGCTATATTATGGGAAAGCTTGATTTGGGCACAATATAACAATAAAACTATACTCTTACACTTTGCAATCTTTGATATTTCAGGGCTCTGGATCTTGGGTGAATTTCTACAATTTATGTGCTGCAGAAGAATTAAAATCATATCTTCTAGAAGCTCCATAACCCAAAAAGCTTCCTCCTAAATTGTGCCATCAATTTTCAATTCACTTTGATCTCTATAATTTTATGACTAGAGGGGACTTTAGAACTGATTTAATCAAATTCTCTCATTTTACAGAAGAGACAGGTGAAGCCCTGAAATGTTAAGTGCGTTGTTATATTACAAAGCTACTTGATAGGTAAGTCACAATGAGCTTTCTAGTCATTTGCCTTGTATTCTAGTATTTTAATGCCATACATACTTCAGTGTCATGCTTTATAGTTACTGTTCCGTGTTTCTGGAAATAATATGGATCTCGCCACCAAAAATCACTCTTTTTTACCCAATCCCAGCTTACCAAAACAAGAGTGATGATCCACTCAAAAACAAATGCCCTACCAGAAATAAACAGAAGATGCATTGCCACTGATGAGAAATGAAAGCAGGACTAAGTTGTATTACATATCATAAGCACATTTTTAATTCATGCCAGAAATAATCCAATACTATGAAGAAAACACAAATATGATTAAAAATCTGCTCATGGGTCACCTGGAGCATATGTGTTCACCATAAATGTCTCCAAAGAGTAAGCGGGAACCACTGAAGTGATGTGACTGACACAATCTGACTGCGACCCACCCAAATAATTACCTTTACCATCATCAACTGCCAGTGTCTGTGTCTTCTACGGACAACATCAACTTTGTATCCGAAATTGACAATCTGTATGTATAGCCCAGCTGTAAAGGTATGGAAAATAGACGACCTCCCGACTTATCTGTGCAGAGTGACTAGAATAAGACTTCTAGCTAAAAGATGAGGCAACAGCTCTTTAGAGAAACTCATAACATAGTCTGGTAGCTGCCAATACCTCTAATGCTTGGACTACATTTGATTTCAGTCTTTCCTGTTAACCTCAGTTACTCTTTTAGGGTAGTAGTGGGGAGGCTTCTAAACCATTAACACGCTGGGGCTGTCACTCTTAAGGGATCTCATAACCAACATCCTGGCTTTCTATTGCTCTCCTACTACTGCTCTTCCTTTTTGCTCTGTCAGGGCAACTAAAAGAGAAGTAAGAAGGAAATGCAGAGACTTGGGCTCCAATTCTGACATTTTAACTAACTACACAGGTTTGGAAGAGTTACTTGATCTTGCTAGGCTTCAATATCATGATCTGCAAAATGGAAGCAGTAAAGGAGATGGATGGTTCTTGAATCTGTAATATTCTGTGCTTCCTACAGCACAGAACCATTGCCACACTCAGTCTATCTGAGATTGTAAAGATATGGTTTAAAATTCTCTTAATTACATTGTCTACCAAATCCTGAATCCCCAATATGTGCATTATTATGCACAAAAGAAAGCATCTTAGTAGTATTTATTGCCCTAAAAGTTGCTCTACAAAAAGAAGGAAGAAAAGAAAGAAGAAAGGGAGCGGAGGGAGGAAGGAAGAGCAAGAGAGCAGGCAGGCAGGCTAATGTGAAGTACTGTATTAGCGATGGTACTTGAATTACTGTATGTACTAGATAATTACCATATAATTTACAAATATTCAACAGCACGTACACTGAAACAATAAGGAAAACTATAGCTGATAAAAACCTAGGCATGCACAAGATTATTTTTCACAGAACTTTAAAGTATTTCCTAAACATTGGTTCATCTACTACATACCAATAAGCAATGCACAGCTAGGGACAGAGAAGAGGAGGGAGCGAAAGGTACCCACAGTTTGGAGATGGGAAGTCCAGGACCAGACACAAAGCTCCATTTCCTCCAAATGATACGGAGCCTAGAATCGGTCCAGGAACATGGGCCTGGTTTCCAGGTATGTAGCCTGCCGCTTACAACACAACCTTTCCCAGCTCTCCAATTTACAGCATGAAGTTTATGACACGGCATTACCCAGGCACTTTCGGGTGTCGATTTCCTTTACAATTTTATAAAATATCATTTGGAAGGCAGAAGAAATTTATGTTTGGCAGTAAGAGCTCTCCTGTCTGCCCACCCTCATGGGATAAGAGTTTGCTTCACCTGAACAGGGGTGCAAATATTAGGCACACGGTTCAGTGAAAGTCATGGGTTTGTTTGTAATTTAAAGAACAACTCTGATTTGGCTACATGTTTTAAGCAGGCACTGTATAATATAAATCCACTGAATTCTTACAGACAGGAACAAGTTATGCCATCCTAATACTGTCTAGAAACCAGATGTATAGTTACTGTTTTCTTTTTCTTTCATTTTTTTTTTTCTCTTGCTGCACAAAATTAGTTCCTCAGTTACCAAGATTCTAGAGGCTCATTGTCTTGGAAAATATTCAGGTGCCTCACAATGATCTACAATAATAAACCTCCAGTGCTATAGCAAAACAGAGATAAAAATGTGAAAATATATATATGCATATATACATAAAATGAAATATAGATGTGGTATGAGAGAGTGAATCACAAATACAAATGAAGAAGCAGGTAGGGAGGCAGGAAGATAGCTTCCCTTCCAATCATGTGAACTGAGAAATAGAATGGATGCTCATTAAAGTAGTTTACTAGGACTCCAATTTGTTCTGTGATTAAGAGGTATCGGTTGAAGGAGACTGGTGAGGGAGATCAATATACTTGTCTTCATTCTTAATTCTTCTTTAATGTCTCTGTCTCTGCAGGGCAGCTGAATCAGAGTTGTAGAGTAAATATCCACCAGGGGGCTGCACTTCAGGGAAAAAAAGTCTGGGCTGCAGTAGATAAATCAAGTTGTTATCTAGCTTCTTTGTCCTCAAACTCCCACCTTCTGCTCCAGCATTGCCATGTTTCTGACAGACAGATGCAACAGGAATGACAAATGAAGCTGGCATTGGTTTGAGTCTGACATAAGCCATTTCTTTATCTTTAAAGGAATACTGGTATAAAGAACCTAATGTGGTCTTTGGCACCAAAGTCTCCATCAAGGTTATTATTCCTCTATGTACTTGTCACTGCTCACAACTTGTGCTAATGGTAAATCTTACCTAAAGTTCATGGTCCACAGCTATCATCCACATCTAATAGTAGGAAGATCTATCTGCCGCTTTCCAGGTCTCCCAGGTTCAACGACTCATGCTTTCTTAGCCAGAGGTGATTTCGACCCTGTAGTGATAGAAATACCAGGAGAATTTGATTGTCGCAACTGGAGTGGGGGAGGACTACTGCCATCCAGTGAGTAGGAATCGAGGACAATGTTAAACATCTCATGACACACAGGACAGCCCCTGACAACAAATAATTATCCAGCTCAAAATATGAATTATCCAAGACTAAAAAGCCCTGGTTTGTAGTGATGGGAAAGCTTTCACTCAAATGACTGGTGCTACAGCTCACTGAAGTCTGGATCCTTAGTTTGCAATCATTTGAACAATCTGTAATTTAATAATTGTCCTGCTTCAGAAGGATTGTGTTGCACAGAGATGCTTTCTGTCAAATATTTTCAGAAAAGAAATGGAGGTGCTTGACTTGGAGGAGCAGAAAGAATCTAAAAAGGTATAAAGAGTTTATTTTACTTACTGTAACATTTTGTTATAGTTCTTCTGTGCCTATACATTTTTAAACTACTTACACGCTGCAGGCTGTTATGTGCTAATTAAAATCTGTTCCGTGTTCCCTGAATGCCCTGGCTACATTTCCCATAGCCTCTGTAGTTGGATGGACAGAATCCTAGCTAGCTGTATGACTGAATTCTAGCTACTGGAATGTGAGAGGAAGTGATGCAAGCATTTCTAGATGTAGTTTACAAAACTGTACTACATGATCCTTTCCCCTATTTCTTTCCCTGATCTCTGGGCAAATACCAAAATTCCAACAGAAGAATGTAAGGCCAAAATAGGCCGTTGACTCCATTAGGTGCAAAATGCCCTGATCCCTATAGGTCTTGTTTAAGACCACTTGTCATCCAGCAACATCTACATTAAACTCTATGTGAATAAAAAATAGCTATGAGAGTTGAGGGCTGTTATAATATCTAACACTACTTACTGTACATCAATGAAATGTGCACATATTACTTTAATTTTAAACTATATTTCAAATATAAATCATTAAAATTAGTTTAAATTTTTTGTGGAAAGCATGTTGCTGTCAAGTTTCTGTTCTACACCTTCTTCAATGACACTAAAATTTATTTTGCAAATGTAAATTAATCTACACACCACATTTTATCTTGAAGCACTTGAGTGGCTTCCCACTACTTTGGGTATAAGGTTTTTGTTCTAGGTATGTTTTTATAAATGCTTATCATGATGCCCATGGCCCTGCACAACTGTAAAAGAATATATTTGAGAGAGATGATCAGGATGTATTGTTGAAAACAGGAATTCCCTTCCCACCACAAAGGGTGAATGGCCCAAACACCCCTTCCTATACAGCTAGAAGATAAGGGTGTAGGGCCAGGGATTTAGCTCAGTGGTTCGGTGGCCTGCCTTGCAAGTGCAAGGACCCGAGTTAAATCCCTGGTACAAAAAAAAATAAAATAAAATAAAATAAAAAATAAGAGTGTAGATGCACACAACCTAGCAATCCTACTCAAGATTTCTACCTTAAGGAAATAAAGATACAAGAATGACTGAAACATTACTCAAGATGACACCTCTGAGAGTGGGGCTTTAATGGCAGCAGTTGCATTAGCATATATTACCTAGCCTTTTCCTGCAGCATGGCCTTGGCTGCATTGCCATGCTACCAAGCCTCCTTTCTGAACCTGAACACGCTTCAACTCTCACTGGTTCTGTGAGATACTATAAATACCCTTTTTGACTTAGTAAACCAATTTTGAAGTTTATTCCTTCCAAGCAAAAACCTTGAGCTATAGAGTATCTGCCCTCATCGTCAGGACTATAGGCTCCATGTGGGCAGGAATGGTGTCTGTGTCTACTTTATTCAACATTAGATCTTCATCCAGCTACAAAATCCGGCACATAGTCAAAGCTGATTAAATATTTGTGAATTTACATTGAATTAGTTATTATAAGTAATCTAGAGATGACAAAGTACAGAGGAGAATATGCATTGGTTATATACAAATATTATGCCATGGCATGTAAATGAATTTAGCATATGTGGATTTTGGTGTCCGTGGAACCAATTCCCATGGATATTGGGGGCGGGGGGCTAGTTATCTACATCTCAAGTTCTCCCACATATGACTATTTCCAAGCATGTGCTGGCCTGGAGTTGGACAGTCGGAATTCCTATCCTAAAAGGTATTCCATCTCTCTAGCCTTCAGTATCTAAATCCACATGCTTCAGCCAACTAGCAGTTTGGCTTTGAGAATCCAACAAAATAGTGTATTTCATACTACTTTATATAAATTGATTAAGTATCATGTAAATATGTAACAAGAATAGCAGGAAAATTTCAAAGGAATACCTCAACTCTCAATGAAATGGTATCTTTATAAAAGTTGGACAGCATTTCTAATTTACATTGTAAGGATACTCTTTTTTTGTCCACAGGAAGAAAACAGTCATTTTTTTTTGTTTTGTTTTGTTTTGTTTTGTTTTGTTTTTTTGAGACAGGGGCTCACTATGTAGTTGAGACTAACCTGGAGCTCACTATGTAGCCCAGGTTGGTCTCAAACTCACAGTGATCCTCCTGCCTCAGCCTCCCGAGTGCTGGGATTACAGGCATGCACCACCATGCCCAGCCAAGTCATTCTTGTTAGTCCAGCTCCCAGAATTCGTCACTACACTGAGGTATCACCTACACTAATATGATTTGGAACCTAGTCAATGTGGAAACCCATGTGAAATTTAGATTCGGGGGGAAATCTCAGAAAACTTTCCACACACTCAGTGCAGTCTGATATGGTGGAGCTCAACTGAAGTTTTCTAGACAACTTCATAACCAATCATGTTATTCCATCAGGGTCATGCACCTCCTGAGTTTTCTCCTGCAGAAAAAAGCTACTAAAGTTCTTGTGAAAGACAACAGGGACTTTAACCATCAGAGCAAATTCTTATGATTTCTGCCACAGAAATGCAGAGGAACCACTAGGTATGCCATGGATTGTGTCAGCCAGTACTTTGTGCTAGCCAGTATTTCTCAACTTTTATCTGGGAAGATCTTGAAGTCACCATTATATATATATAAGCAGACAGATTCCCCATCTGACGGCTTATGCAAAAAGTTCATTTATGGAGTTCACTTAAGTCTGCCATTGAATAGGAACTTAAATGTTGACTCCATTCCAAATGCAAATGCCCTGAAGGCAGTCAATATATTTTGTATGGTAAAGTAAAAGAAAACACAGTGAAGGATGGTTTGAGAAAATCTAGGTTTTAATTCTGACTCTACCACCAGATTAAGTTGGTCAAGAAGCATAACCACTGTAGAAACAAAAGGGTAGTAGCTTTTCCTCACTCATTATAGAGCCATGGCCAACAATTTTGCAGCAAAGGACAAGTTCGCAACAGTAAGATATTTGGATTTATTTAACAAAGTTTTATGTTTTAAGCAATATAAGAGGCATCAGAAATGAAGATCCTTGAGACCAGGGATGTAGTTTAGGGGTAGGATACTCGCCTAGCATGTGTGAAGCCCTGGGTTGAATTCCAGCACCAGCACCACCCCCAAGAACAAAAGCGGGGAAAAATGAAAAGAAACAGAAACAAAGTTACAAAGAGCTAGGAAAATTGTGCGTTTTTGTGCGAAGTCTGACAAAAAAATATTTACAGAGAAATAAGATTAGACAAAAGAGTATGATTCTATGGTAATAAACTGAGGGGGAAACTCAGCAAAGCCTGTTTTCTGAGAAGCTCCTTGGTGTCTTTGCGTCTTTATTCCTCTCCTCTGAGTACATCCCATGAGAGTTTTATGGCTACTTTCAGAGAAGGTAGGCTACAGAGAGAGAACTTCATAGGCTATATGGTTTGCTTTAGGAGACAAGGAAGCACAGGAAATAGAGGGGCAAGAGAAAAATCAGGGTTCTTCTTGCTTCTGAAGTCTTGTTGTCTCCTTCATCCAAAAATACTCAGCCTGCCAAGGTGCCACAGTTTGGAGTACTGTGTTCTGATCCTTGACATCACTGTGGAAGTCATTTTCTTCATCTATAAACTGAGGGTGTGAAATAGAAGCTGTAGATTTCAAAGATATTGTAGCCGTAAGTCCTTTTCCGTACATTAACTATTAACTCTTCACAAATGGGTCAACATATGAAAACGTATAAGAATGTAAGCAATGTCTTATTTGAGGCAGAGGGTAGGGAACGGAGGTCACCAAAAACCTCTCTGGTAGAACAACTGTGGAAAGCACAGGATAAGCGAGGCTCATCAGTGGACTTCATGAACTTGTTTAGTTTTCAGAATAAGAAGGACCTAAAGGTCAACAAAGATAAAATGAAAAAGAAAGTGAAATATGACAAATGGCATATTTGGGGAAGATATGCTTGTCTTATTCACAGTTGGACTAATGTTGGGTCTAGCTGCCACTTAAGTAAATGATATTTTGAAATCTTGGATGTTGATGCTCTACATATGAAGGCCCATTAACTGGGACATTGCAAATGAGCATCCTACTAATCAGCTATGGCTGGCCAGGCTAAGCTATAAAAGGTAGCTATAAAGTTATTAGACTTGTACATCTTGTGGGTAATGCCCTCTGAACATGCAGCGGGTGCCCACTGGCTACAGATCAGTGGCTGGAATAGATCAGACTCTGGCCTGAAGACAAAACAGGCAGCCAGAGAGGGGAAACTGAGGTGGACATGGAGAGCTGCCTCTTCCCACTGTTCCTATATAACTCCCCTTCATGAAAACCTCTCTCTCTCTCTCTCTCTCTCTCTCTCTCTCTCTCTCTCTCTCTCTCTTCAGAAGACAGACATATTTATTAAAAATCAATAAAAGGAAGACAATGCTAAAACGTCCTTCCTTGAGGTCTGTGGTAGATTTGGGAATCCAGATTTAAAATATATCCCTGGGGCTAAGCACAAATCTGGCCAAGCATGAAGTTTCCATTCAAAAGTTTCAACTTGCTGGAGAAAGAAGTTCTTGCTTCAGAAACTCAAATGCACTGATTAAAAGTGAACGCCACAAACACACACTCCAATATCATCAAGAGAAAGTCAGAACCCACACCACAGTTAACAGGAAACTCGGTGGAGGAGAGTCAGAGTGGCCACTGAAACAAAAGCCCCAGCTCTGAATGCCAGCTCAGCAGGCAGCGCTCGCCTTTTCAATGGGACTCTCTCTTTGATGTGTGTTTTTTAACAGCAACTTTCATGTGGTGACGGAAGAAGCTAAGAGCAAGGTGGTAGCATTATGTGAAGACCAATGCTTTCAAATGCCCTTTGCCCTTCAACAGCACCAGGCAGACAAAGAAGAACCACATAGATGGTAGAAACCTACCTGTTTTTTAAAGAATATCTGTGCTAGCAAAATCTAAAAGGGTGACAAGGAGCATGCTCTTCAATGGCAGAAAAAAATTTGGTGGGGCACTTAGACAGATAGATTTGGCTTAAAATAAAAGTTCACTTAGAGCTTCACTTGGATCATAACCCAAATTAAAATTATCTGGGTCCAATTAGCTTAAAATAAAATATCCCTGTGTGTGGCATATCTTTAGTACATTTATTTTCAGCAATGGTAGAACAAATCAGCAGCAAAAGGAATGGGACCAAAACCCTTCAGAAACCACACAGGTGTATCTTGTTTTACATGATACATACATGTTCAGAAAAGCTGATTAAGGGTTTACATATTTACAACATGTTTACATATACAGCACCTGGTATTTTAAAAGCATGGCACATATGAAAACAATTATCCGTGTTTTTGAGTGGTAAACAGAATGTTTCTGACTTTCAGGCTGGCTAATGAGGTTGATTCAACTCGAAGGATGTAAGTCCTTTGTTGTGGACATTCTCACAATGACCAATTTCTACAGAGGAATTTTAAAAGCTATCCTGGGTAAGGGTACCCAAAAAGGCCTCACAAAGAAGTACAAAATGCACCTAATGTCACTGAGTTGGAATAGGCAACCAGGGGTTCCTACTCCCACAGGGAGCTATGCATTATGTGACTGACTGCTAGCACTGGGTTGGGGTGGGGGTGCTCCCAGCATCACGGGGAGAGAGAAGAGTGTTATGGGAAGGGTATGTTCCTGCAGTGGGAAGGTAAATTATCCAGGTTCCTGCATCCATACACATCCTGTTCCACCAATGTCAAAGGTTGAAGGAAGTAGCAGTCAAGTATGGTCAACTCAGCTGGCACAAAAAAAGAAACCTCTCACCTGCCCAGGTGTACCAAAGCTGGAAAGTGTCTTTTCAGAGATTGGCTGGGAAGAAGGCAGAAAAAGAGGGAGGAGATATTAAGTCAGGAAAAATAAATGGAGATGCAGGTGGGATAAAGAGGCAGGACACCTCAATACATTGTGATGAATCTGTCTATTTTCTGTGGCTATTACAGAATACCTAGGACTGAGTATGTTATAAAGAAGAAAGGTTTATTTCGGCTTCCAGATTTAGAGGTTGTGAAATTGAAGAGCACGATATTAAGAGGTTTTCACAATCTAAAGATGACCTTTTTGCCGTAATGTGATTGAGGAGGATATTGCAAGATGAAACAGAGAAAACATACCAGCTTGAGTCTCACTCTTCTAAGGCCACTAGTGTCATCACTAGGGCCCTACTCTCATCAATTCCTAATTATCTACCAAATGGTCTTCCTGCAAATATCTCTAAGATACCAGTCTAGAGACTAGGTTTCTAACATATGAACTTTTGCAAATATATCCAATCCATACTAACTGATAAAAGTAAAATAGCACATGACTGAATGCCTTGTTTTATCTTGCTGTTTTGAAAGGATGTGCAACATGTAAAATCATTAACAAAGCCTAAAATGGTAATGTCCATATCCTTTCCCTTAAAGCTTAATAGATATATTTTCAGAACAACGAAAAGTAGCAAAGCACCAAAAGGTCCTCACTGAAAGTTAAAAAAATATATTTTAAATATTTCTGTAATTTATATAATTTTCAGTAAACCAGTGTGTGATGAACACACACTGGAGTAATCCGTGACTTTGCAGATGACTGGAACATACCAACATTTTTCTGACAACACCAAATGGCTCTGTGAGCCCCTGTGGTGATTTACAGGCATTATCATCAGAGTTTTCACTCTCAGAGCAAAAGAGCTGCTTCTCCCCACCTGCCACGGTTTCTCCCTGGACTCTCCTGCTCCACAAGTGCTAGAGGCAGAATGATCACATATGTGCCCTTAAACACAGACGCCTTATATAGTCTCTCTCCTTTCTGTCTGGGCAACTCCGACTTACCCTCTGAAATGCAGTCCAATTTTCTCCTTTTTAGGAAGCAACCCCTACTCTGTTTTTCGTAAAACACTGTTTTCTGCATTCCCTCAGCACTTCCTGAGGTTAGTGCTCTTAGGTTAGTGCACATTAGGTGAAAGTGCAACTACCTATAATCATCCAACCCTGGCCAGCTTATAAGTACTTTCAAAAAGTGGTGTTTGGCTATGGTGTTAGCCCAATTCCAGTGACTATGCCAAAATTCTTAAGAATAACTTCAAGGTGGAAACTTTCATTTTAGCTCATTATTTCAGATCTTTCAGTCCATATCAGGCTCTATCACTTTTAGGCCATGGAAAAGCATAAATATCATGGCAGGATATAGTGGTGGAGGGAAACTTTGCATCCTGGCAGCCAAACTGGAGGGCTGGGGGCTGAAGACAACATATATTCCCCCATTAGCATATCTGTATGAACCATTCCTTTATAGCCCCACTCCTTAGTTTCTATTGCCTTTCAATAATGCAATCAAATTATGAGTCCATCAGTGAGATAACCCATTGATGAGGTCAGAGGCCTCATGATTCCATTATCTTCTCATCCACCTGTGAACATTGCTGCACTGGGGACCAAGCCTTCAACACCTGAGTTGTGGGGAACCTTCTATATCCAGGCCATAACATCTGTGTGGTCCAGGAAAGTACTCACTATTCTCCAAAGCATGTTTCTATAGAGAAGCCAGCACAATGCTCCTCTTCTGCATCCCTTTGCTATCCTGTCAGAGGTACTATTTGACCCAGGTTGACATGTTTTATTTTCTAGGAGCATCAAGTACAACCGAATGGCAGGTTGTTTTCTCTGTTCTTTGCACATATTTTATAAGATGTGAAGAAGGCTATGCTAGGTTTATACTCTGAAGAAGGCAATGCTGGCTTGTATAGAAACTGGCCGCTGCCCACATAAATGAAATGTCTGCATCAATTTTAAGTAAAGTTATGTAAAAGTAGGCAGAGAGCTTCTTGGGTAAGGACGACTGAGGAGAACTTTGTTTTATGTTAAGTACATATGTGTGAAATATTTATTTTGTGTGTTAGTTTGGGTTCTTCAAGAAGCAGATGCTAAGACAGGATTAAATGTGTGAGAGATTTAGCTGGAGAAATGTCTGTGAAGGATGAAGGGGAGGGGAGCCAGAGAAGGAGAGAGAGGCTTCTGGCCATGATGTAGGTCTGGCCTTAGGAAGAAGAAGCGAAAAAGTAAGGCAAAGCAGAAAGAGTCCCCACTGCAATGCAGTTCTAGGAAAGATTCAGTCAGCCAACGAGGGGTCTCTCTCTATTCCTCCTCACTTATTTCTATCTCTGTTTCTTTCCTTGAATCTTTGATTGACATTTCAGATATTTATGACCTCAAGATGTAGGTACTGCTATTATTAAAGCTATTACTAAGCAAAGAAAAGCCCTGTTTTAAAAGCTACTACGAAGGGAATAAATACCCTATTCTATTCTAAACTTCAATCTTGAGTCTTACCAGGAGCTTGAGGTGGGTTAACTGAGAAATAAAAACCAATGACATCCATTAAATACTTATAGGTTCCATGTTCTCTCCCAAGTTTTATTTAAGACTTAACTAATTCAGTCATCACAATAATTCTATCAGGTAGGTATGAAACTGTCTCCATTGTAAAAGGAAAAAACTGAAGCCAGAGTTGTTCAAATTGTTTGTTTACCACTATAAAACCAGTAAAATGCAGAAGATAATTCAAAATTGGCCCATGCTCATAACTACTATATTCAGTAGTAACCAAAGTAATCTAGCCTAGCATGTAGTAGATGCAGCTAAAATTTCTATTACTCTTTCCATACTTTGGAGCTTTGGCTGAAGAATGGCTTCCCCAGACTTTCATCCTCTCTCCTGAAATGGCTTTAAGACTAGATTGTGAGAGGAAGTGACTGTGCCATTCTGGCCTAGAATGCATGTTCCCCATGTGCATTTCCTCTTCTTCATCTGGAACCATTGATGCTCTGTGACCTTGGAAGCCACATCATGTTGATGGGCTAAGAGTTTCTGTCGGCCAAGACTTTTGAACATGTCTGGAAACAGCATCCATCTCCTGACTTTGAACCTACTTAAGCTCTCTGCCTAATTGTGTTTAGGTCTTTAATAAAATTGTGCAATCTGTATGTGATAGCACTTACTCTTGCTGTCTAAAAAGGCAGGGCATTTCTTGCTGCAGGGATATAAAGTAACTGGCTTATACCCCAGACATAACAAGAGAGGTAGGAGTAACATACAAGTCCCCTTGATGAAGAAGCTTCTTTTCTGAGAATTGTACTGAGACGGGATGATCAGTGAGAGGCAGAGAACCAGAAGCATCTCAGAAGTCCTGGCAGACGGCCCTTCAGTCTGATTGTGGTCTCCAAGGTGCCAGCCTAGAAGATGGGGCCCAGAAGACTTAGTGTTCAGATTCAGGGTCAGGTGCTGAGGTGGGGAAGGTACTCGTCTAAATGGAAGGAGGAGCCAGGTGCCATGGCGGAAGGCAAGGCTTATGAGGCTGACATAAAACAAGGAGACACCATGAGTTATTCTATGGGCAGGACATATTCTCAGTGCTCTTCCAAGTGGAAGATTCTTCCACACAGAGAGGTGGAAGTGAAGCAAGGATCAGAGAAAAAGTGCATGCAGGTTGGGCCCCTTTGATCAACATGGGAAAAAAGACCACAGTTTATAAATGGATATCAAGGGTCTCTCTCTCCCTCCCTCCCTCTCTCTCTCTCTCTGTCTCTCTTTCTCTCTCTTCACCTTCCTCCCTCCTTCCTCTCTCCCCTCTCTAATTGCCATCACCATCCTCTAGATAAAGAACACTAAAATGTTAAAAGACTTTGCATTAGTTGAAAGTAGCCAATGCCTTGCAAACAGCAGATCTTTAAAATACTGGACACTTCTGAACACAAGTCTGTCTTACGCGTCTATGCTTTTAATCCTCATTCTTCATCCATGGTTTTAAGGAAATTCTTCTTGAAGTATGTAGAATGTTCCTTAAGAAATCTGAAAGGACTAGGCCTTTCTGTGGTAAGGGTTTAGGGGTTTAGACCCATCCTTATTGTGGCTCCTTGTCAGATACACCATCTCCAGGAAACCTTGGGTAGAGTAAGTATAATTAAATACATTTTGTTTGGAGAACAAAGGGTGCTAACTATCCAAAAGTAAAAGTACACTGCCTACTCAGCGTACATTGTGCATTCTAAAAACATAAAAGTGCTCTTCTGCCTTCCTGAAGAAGGTAAAAGCAAGAAAGTGGATTAAATGGACAAACAACAGGCTACTTCATATTTGGATATTATATTGTCTTCAGTGAAGTGTTTCTAATGTTCTTGAGGTTTGCAAATAATGAAAAGGGTAACCCCCATTGAAATCCAAGTAAATACACTGTAATTGGTTTAGAGTGCCTTTAATGCTAGTGTTCTCACATTTAAAACTCTTTTTTCCAAGTTTCAATAACATGTTCTTGAAAGATATACTCTCTAAGTAATTCTTTGTCCTCAGGAACACACTCCAATCACTTTTCTAAAATAATGCTTTGGCATCCTTCCAAAACTGATTTAGAAGTTATGGCTCACACCCCATGTCTACGTTGTCTAACCTTGGCAAATTCCTGAGTCCATGAATAGGATTGGCAGTTGGGAAGGATGGCTATAAAAAGAGAGCTGCTTGTATCTAGCTCTATTTAGCAAATTTTGCTTTCCTGAAAATCCTAGAGAGTTAAGAAGATATTTCCAAGACACCTATAAGATCTCAGTAACCCGTTGAACTGTTTCAAGTGGTACATCACATTAAAAAGGGTTTGAGTTTATATCACGCTTCATAGCATGCAAAATAACTTTATACTCATGATCTCATCTGATTAATGCAATAATCCATGGCAATATGCAGAGTTAATGTCATCCCTATTTGACAGATGAAGATACTGGGGTACAGAGCGAGAGTTACATCCAATATTATGGAGGTAATTAGTGACTGAGCTGAGAATTAAACTCAGTTCTCTAGGAGCAAGTTAGGTTCTCTTTTCACTGTACCACTCTTAATCCTCAGAATCCTCTAGCTCCCCATGCGTCAACTTCAATAGCTAGACTGCTCATAGTTCTAGTCATATGAGGCCAAAGAGAAGAGACTGGTCACTGTCAGGACCACCACCTCACATCAAGTAATCATCAAGTGGCAAGAAGACATCAAGTAGCACTGACAGAGATTCCTGTAGAAGAAAAAGCCCTTTTGTCTTTTGCATCCTAAAATTCTAGTACAAGCACTCATCATTTTCACTGAAGTGCAGTTTCTCTCAAAGCTTTTTGGAGTCAGGGCATGTGTTGCCTATTGTGATAACAGCATCCACCAAACTAAATTGGGCCCTCAGGCATGCACCCAGCTTTCTCAGATGACAATAATGTTTAGAGGAAGTCCTTCCATGCACATCTCCCAGGACAGCTTTAGACAGCCTATGAGTATACTTTATTTCCTTTAAAACAAGTAACCTAGAAAATGAAATAACACATATTAGATTAAGCTCTGTCCCATTTGGCTAATTCAGAAGCTAATGGGAGGTCTCTTTCGGTCATTGGATTGGCAGAGACACATTTAATAAACTCTCATGGGAACTTCACACAGGTACAGTAGCAGCTCTTATCCGTAAATTAAGGATGGCATTTAAAGGCAGCTTTTCCTTCTTCAGGAGGTGCCATGCCAGTTTCTCTGGATGAAGGGCCCTCTCACCAAATTCCCAATAGAAATACAAAAAATAGCATAGGGTTATGGAGAGAAATAAAGGAAACAAGAGCCAGGGGAGACAAACTGAGACCTTATAAATGAGTACGACACAAGTTAGGAAGAGATGAATAGGCCAGAACACAAACAAATACAATGGAACTGGCCAACTTTGTATGAGGATTACAGCAACTAACCACTGTATCTCTTTGAACCATGCCCAGTCCCTTGCACAGAACCTGCCTATACTGGGAAATTTAATACAGAATGCTCATTTATAATTGCCTATACAGTAAACGCTCATTTTTGGGAAGTGCAAGCAATAAAAAGTAAAGTATGACCATTTCTTGACTTGAACTCCAGTCACTGTAGTCATGCAAAAATATCAAGAATAAAATCATTTCTTGAAAACATATTCTATCTAATCAGTTCCATGATCTTTTATTCTGTCACTGAGTGGATGAAATTATTACAACTGCCTGTCACTTTTCCAGCAGTGAGTCCTCTGCTAAATGGCATCCTTTCTTGCTTCACAAACGTACCTTGAGCCTATCTGTCCAGATGGGCAGGCATTATGAGGCAGCTGAACTATTTTGTTTCATATTTTTATATCTAGAAAGTCTACAGATCTTTTTATTGTATAATAATATTACCTTTTCCCAATTTTTTGGCATCAGACCAATGCCAGCATCATAAAATAAATTAGGCAATTTTGGGCAAAGGTAGAAGCAATATATGTAAAATTGGATCTTTGAAGATCCCAGGCTTTATTTTGCTTTGTTTTAAAGGTAATACTATTAACACTTCAACCACATTTTAAAACTTTATTTAATTAGTTACATAAGTACATACTGTTGCCCTTGGCTACTGCTTTAGTTATTTGCTTACAATTATTCTCACCTTTTCTAATAAGTTTTCAAAAATATTTTCATTTTCCTGAGGTTTTTCAAACTTATTGGAGCATAACTGCACAATTCTAATTCTTATTATGTTTCCATTTCTAATGTTGTTTGTGGTCCTCCCTCAATTATAATGACTAAGATTTTATTAATGAGTAGATAATTGGTAAATTAATAATATGCTGCCATATATAAAATTAAATGTTAATATGCAAAATAATTTATATTATATAGCATATTATATTGTTAAATAAAAAATTAAATAAAATGTATTTTCTTAATATGTAGAGATTGATTCCTCTCTTGCTATTTTCAAGTTTCTTGTCATTTTATGCTTATTTTTATCTTATTTTATCTGCTTTTTTTTTTTACTCATGACTTAATGTTTGTTTCATTTCCAAGGTTTTATTTTAAATTCATTTGTAGTTATCCTTTCTTTATTTCTCCCAGAATATGAAATATTTAAGGGCTATTACTGCACCTCTGAGTATGGCATTGGCTGACTTCCGTAGGCTTTTATTTTAATGTAGCGTTATTTTAACTGTTTAGTAAGTATTGCTTATTTATACCATCTTATTTTTCATACCCTTTAAACCATAATTTAGCTAAAATATTCCCAAAAGTTGAAATTAACCTTCTAAAAATACTGCTTAATAAGAAAAATACAAAAATAAATCTCTTTAATTTCTCTGGTTCCAGCTAGGAAGACACCTCTAACCATTGTGTTTCACATCTCGGCACCTTACACTTTAGTCAGGTGGTTTTCAGTCCTGCCTCTGCACACACTGTCACATATTCTACCTTCATTTTCTAGAGGTCAAAACTAAGTTGCAGAGTACAGAGAATGATACAAAAAGGAAAGAGGATGTCCTATGTGTAATGATTTTACTCAGATTCTCAGTGAAACCAAAAAAGTGTGTAAATGATATTTGCATATTCTTTCAACAAAGAAAGATGAGGTTGCTTCATATGCAGGAACTACAGAGAAGAGCAGGAAAAAATGAGTCATGAAATGAAGTTCTGTCTTTCCTGTTATCAGTTATCCCCAAGTGATATGAACATTGCTTCAAAAAAGGTTCTTTAAAAAAAATGAGTTCCCATGTGTTTTTCATATCTTTTCCTTTGTCATTTTCAGCGTTCTTCCCCCTGTTTTCATTTCTTCCCCTTTATTTTCTCCACTGCTCCCTGCCTAGTACAACAGTGCTCACAAACCAGTTTCAAGGAAAATGGCTGATTTCCTTTACAGGTGTAGGGTCAAATGTGTATGAAAGAATTAGCCGTCTACACACCTCTTACTGACAATCAGCCACTATTCTGATCAGAAATAGCCTTTGTCATTCCTTGGATCGGTGAAACTCTTTCTTTTCCTGGACATAAATTCTCCATCTCAGCACGGTCACAATTTAACTGGAAGTGGATTACCATCTTACCTCTCCACTGGTTATTGCAAAAGTTAGTATACACCAATTTAGTTGCTTTAAAGTGCTTCAAAAAGTCTTAAAAATAAGTTAGCAAGGGAAAATTGTTTAATTGCAATGTGCTGGACTTAGATATCATAAAGCACGACAACAACAGGGAATAGGAGCCCTGTGACAAGGGAGAGGCTTGTGGAAAGCAGTAAGCAGAACACAGAGCCACTTCAGCACACAACTATTCTTGTCAGCACCTCACAGGACACCACGCAGGAAAGGAATGGACCCCATTTTACAAATGGGGACTGGAAACTTTAGATGGAGAAAACGGCTCCTCCTAAAGTCGGAGCCTCAGTTTGTGTCCAGGTCTTTAGATTCCCAAATAGCCCTACCACTTTGTGATTGTACTTGGCTGCCTTCTAAGATTCTGCATCCTTAGAAAGATCTTTTCTTTCATTTTCTTCTGCAAATGCATGCCTCAGTCTCTTAGACTCGTCGTTGTGGACTTTGGTGAATGTTCTCACTTTACTGTAAGTATTTAAGTTCTGAACATCTTTCAGAGAGCAGGCTATATCTTACCTCTGCCATCTGTCTACACAGAACCTCACCCTCCTCCACTCTTACCTCACCCAACGTGAGCATCATTCCTGCAGTATTCAACTATAAATGAACCACACATGTGAATGCGACTTACGACTGTAAGATGCTACATGGGTGGTGCTGCTGGGATCCCTGCTGAGTGTGTAGATAAAAGTGCATCTTTGAAGGGCTGCTCCACAAATCTCAAATGGTTTTAGTTACTGAGGAGGAACATCTGAAAAGGAAAAGCAAAATTGAAAATGAGAAAAACTAAGAAACAGCCAGGGTATTTTGACAACTACAGTGTGTCAACTAAGCCCATCAAATAAGATAAATAACAAGGACAAATGTTCTATGACAGTGTCTTTCTTTAAGAGGTCACTTCTAGCATCTCATTGTCCACACAAAATTCCAACACATACTTATATCTTTATCACACATAAACACATTGCCTATTGTCAATGAAAGTTTCCCTAAAGAATCAAATATCCAGTGATTTCCCAAGAGTGAAATTTTCCAGTTTTAAATACACCTTTTATTCAATATTTTGATGTTTCAGCCCTATTTAAGAACTTCATCTTTTTTCCAGTTTTCATCCAAAGGATAATATATACTACTAGTTGTATGGAGGGGGCATCCAGTTCATTTCCTTTCTCGCAGAATGAAAGAGGAAAGCTTCTCCCCATTTTTGAAAAGTTGCAATTGCCACAGAGTCAGTACCAAATAAATCTAAAATTTACCTAACACTTTCCCAGTCCTGTGTTTGTCTTCTGAACCTTCCCCAATCAATATTTTAATTTTATATAAAACAAAATTGTTTTGGGGAATTTCTGACAGCTTTCTGCTCTGCATCGTTCTCTTGTGTCTGTGCATATTTAGCAGGCAAGGAATCTAATTCCATAGGAAGCATATTATCTGAAACCCACAATCTGTATATGCCATTATGTTTAATTTTTTTTCTAAATTTCCCCTCATCTTCTTTGTCGATACCTATTTTTAAAAGTCATTATTGGCTTCCAGCTGTCCAAATTTTCTTCTCATCTTTCTCTTAAAAACTGACTTAAAGCAAGAGGTCAATATCTCAGCCATCATTAATTTCATGCCCTCCTCCTCCCATTTATTCACTGGTCTTATTTCTCTTGAGCATCACTTTTTTTCCTTGATACATTTATAAAAGACCTCCTTACTCCATTTAACCTCCTTTACTAGCAATATCTCATTTTCCACGTTTACCCTCCTTATCTCTTCTTTGCTAACTTTTACGTTGTTCTGTCTATTTTTATAGCGCTCCTGCCTTCTTCACTCCCGGGGCAATTGTTCTGCTATACACAGATCCTGAAGAGCCATTGGGGAGGACAGATGGCGTTGTTACTAGGTTCCGAGAGTGAGAGGAGCTCTGCAGCCTCTGAGTTGTGCCCAGTTCTCCCACTTCACAGTGCAGAGGAGGGTTTTGTGCTTTAATTGTATTGTCTTAGATGACTTCACACCTAACTACAATGATAAATCCTGACGTGTATCCCATTGCATCACCTAGTTTACATTTCCTCCTAATACATTTCCAACCAGTGATAGCACCTTGTAGTGTTGTTATCAATGATCACATTTCTAAATAGGCAGGAGAGAGAGTGAAAATTATTTACTCTATTAGGGCAAGCTCATTTACATATTGCTCAGTGACTTGCAGGCTGGCAGATCCCAGAATCATGTTTTAGAGATTTTCACATGCTTCTTCCTTAGTAACAAGGTATATCTTATTTTCTCTTCCTATAAATTGTCCCTTTTTTCCTCTTTCACACTATTCTCTCCCACTAGAGGATAAGACACGGTAACACAAGCATATCATTGTCAGTCTCTACCTTCTGAGCTAATGTTGTCCTTGGCACAATTCATCATCTCCTCTGTTTTGTCAGGGCTGGTGACAATGGTGACTCCCCTAATATCTGAATGAAGTCCTTCATAAATATTTTGCTGAGTGATTGATATCTCCTCTAGTTATTTTTCTCACACCTCTTCGCCTCAGCATATAACAGATGGGATTCTATCAGCAGAAGCAGATATTGTGGAAAAAGTACCAGGAGCCCAGAAGCACTCTTCCTCACCCAAGCTCTGCCATTAAGAACCTCCACTCTTTCTCCAAAACACTTAGCTTCCCTGTGCCTCCTCCATGTCCAGATCTGTAAATCAGAGATGAAAACGTCTTCTCAGGTGTACCATAGTGATCAGCAAAGACATACTAAAGGTATTTCCTAAGATGAAAGTTGTTTGATACTTGGAAATTTCCATATTTTTTTGCTAACTTGTACTAACTTTTTACAGTCAAATTCAACATGTTTTTTCTTTCCTCTGTCTACCTTATCAGTTTTTCATAGTAAGAAATAGACAGATATACTTCTAGGAAGGTCAGTTACTATTTGTGAAACTCCTCGTGGTGAATTTTCAGAAACTTAAAAAAAAGGTAATTTAACCACTCCTACCCTCTTCTCAAAACCTATCTCATTAGCAACAATACTCTTTACTTTTATTTATATGAGCTAGGAGAGACCCTGCAGGGTGAAGCAGGGTTTTTGTTTAATTTTTCACTGAGTTTCCTTCACTGCAGGAGGTGTCAGGGCGCCTATGGGTCTGGAAAGCATTTTGGAAGTAAGAAGCAGACACATGTAAATCTTTTAAACCTCTATGATAAGCAAACTCTCCTCAGTTCAACATATAAATATAAACACTAAATCAAATCAGATGCTTATACATTTTTTAATCCCATCATAAAACATTTTGTTTTGACAGCTTGGTAATATAAAGTAGAAACATTGACAGCCAAAAGAATCAGCATCTTTGCCTGACTACTACCTGAAGGTCTAGTTTTCTTGTATATAAATAGAAAAAAATGTATGTTTATGTAAAGGGAAACACTGATTTACTAGAACTGATTGCTTCATAGTCTAATTACTTTTCAACTGGCTGTTCCAAATTAAGATGTCATTGATGGCTTTTGGTGATATATTTCATTTTAAGCAAATTTATTCTATAATAGAGTACATCATAATGGAAAGCAGAGTTCCTACTCTTCCCTCCTCTTTGTAGCCTGATATCTTGACAAGTAAATTAAATTTAGCAGTTAAAATGCTTCCATTAGTAATTTTATTAAGTTAATTAAAGAATCTCTCTTTCTGAATTTTAACTACCTTCCTTTCAGAACAATGCTAATTTCTTTTCTTTTTTTTTTTTTTCTTTTTCTAATTTTGCGTATTTAGGGACTGTGATATATTGTAGGACCAATCACCAACTCCATTAGTATGACACTGCAGCTGGCAAGATGCTACCAAGCAAGTCAAGTGAAGAGGAGTAAGAGCTCAGAAATCTTTGGAAGGGATGGTCTGCTCACAACACAGAACTCCGATTTTAACATCTTTCACAGAAAGAGAAAGAGGAGGAAGGAGAGGGGGGGAAAAGACAAAATAAAATATGAATGCTTTCAAGGTTATGTTCTTATAAAATGGCAGAACTCCTAATTAGTATCTCCACTCCTGCAGAGGAAATCATAAGTAGCTCAAGTAAAGTTTACTTTGTTGATGGAAAGACAAGGAATCCAACTCATTTTTCTTATTCGTTGTATAAGGAGGGCTCAGCAACAGACTAAACTTGGCAAATTACAGGTTAAACGAAATCTTGGACCATCTCCAAAGAGTGACTTCTTCAAATAACCAAATATTTGTAAAGGACTTGAAGTAAAGAATTGTCTCATATCCATTGCAGGTTTCTTGCAGGAGGCTTTCCTGAACTCGGGAACTATACAAATTATTTCCAGAGTTGGAAAGAAACATCCTGTCCTGTCATTTTAAAGTTGAAAAAAAATGAGGGCCAGAGTTTAACAATATTTTCACCACTGATGATAATAATAGCAGTAACTATAACAACTAAGACTAATATTTATTTAATGTAGTACTATGAAATTTGCATGTATTATCTCATGGAATAGCCCCATGAGGGAGATTCTTCTAATATATCAACTTTGTGAATACAGATAATATAGTCTAAATGTTAAATAATCTGTGTAAAGTCTGTTAATTCTCTAGTCCTATTCTCATAACCAGTACACAGCATTATCTTAGATAAATGACTTGAGGTCATCCAATTAGCCATTCTTACAAGGTGAAAAGTTCAGGACAGTTGCTTCTTAAATCTACACTCTGTAACATAGATCAGATAAAAATGGTAAAACCAATGGACAGGATTAGGTTTAGGTAAGAAAACATGACAGTTTTTTTTTAAAAAAAGAACCTCACTGTCAAGAGTACCTAATAGGACATTTGCTTTGTAAGGGAAACCTCCGTAAAGAGTGCACCCATATATTCAGACCTATAGTAGCACTGCATTTAAAATTAGAGGGTTCTATCCTTTATTCATTCATTGAAGAAACAAAGGAAAGCCAAGAATATAGTCCACGGCAATTATCATTAATAACTCCATCTCCTCTTGTTTGCTAATCCCTATAAGTCTGAAAGATTCAAGCAGAGCTTACATGGTCACTGTTCAGACCCTACCATCTTTCTAAAAAAAATTCCCACCACCCCTGAAGTCTTCATGCACATCATCTCTCACTATATTCTATCCACATTTACACACACACACCAGCTCCCCCTCCACTACATCTGCCCTTTTCTCTAGGAAATCGTGTTTCCTTACTATATTACAAGCTCATTGCTTTCCTTTGAGAATTGCTCACTATTGCTTTTTTTTCTCTCTCTCTCTCTATCCTTTCCCTATTCATCAGGTTCTATTCTACCAAAGTACAAGCCATGAATCTGGCAATTCATACACCCTTCCTGGCAAGAAAGAATTGATCAAACCAGAAAACTCTTTCAGGCAAGAAGAGCAGAAAGACTGAGACTATTCTCTCTTTCCCTCCGCTTCTCCCCCTCCCTCTCCCAGCTCCCCGTCTTCTACTACTATCAAGGTAAATGGAGCCTAAGTGCTTTATCACCTTTGTCTCTTACATGGTACTTTGTCTTCCTGAGAACTAGTATTCAATTTAGCACACCAAAATTTCTAAATGGCAACAAATTGGCAAATATACCCATGGGTATTTTGTGGGACATATTTTCTTTGTTAAAAAAAGCTTATTCCTCCAAAATGATATTTCTAGAACAATTTTACCATTTCTATAATTAATAGCAGGTAGATTAAAGAACATAATTTTGAACATTTAGACTTTTTCTGATTTAAAAAATCCTCTATCCCCTCACTTTCGCCTGAGAAAGAAGGTTACCTTTGGCTATGAAGAATATTTTCTGTGTATCTTCTATAAAGCAAAGATGTTTTCACTCAAAATTTATCTAATACTTCCTTGATATCCTGCCATTCACATTATAGCTACTGTTTAGTGAGGATCTTTTTCAATTATGTTGTGAAGCTGTTGTTTTTTAATGTGGAGTTCAAGTCCAGTAGTGAAATCTGTTTCATATGTGTAATCAGTTTTCAGCTCCTGGACGAAGTCCAAATTTTAAAGTCCTGTGAGTGAAAAAGAAAAAAGAAAGCAGAATGCAGTTATGCAACCTGAATTTACAGAAGATGAGAGAGGATAACTCAAAGAGGAAGGACTGGCACAAATAAACTCTGTCCTCTTCTTTTTCCCTAGACATCCTGTCCCAGCTTTCTACCTGGATAGTGATCAATTAAATGTATAGAATCACAAAGAGCTATCTGGATCATGAAAGCATATGGAAAAATCCCCATTATTTGTCACATGGGAGGAAAAATTCATGATTTCACAATGAAATACCAAAGAAAGATATACTGAGTTTGATGCAGGAGGAGAGAGAGCAGGCCACAGTTGTGAAAGATTTGATAAGCTTCTTCTTACTTGTCCTTCACCCTGGAGGCTTCTGAAGAGGCCTGAATATCTGGCTTAAAGTGAGTGATGCTACTTGAAATGAAAAGCAAGGAGACTGCAAATCACTCTTCTGCACAGGCTTGGAATAAGCTATGGCATGGCTGATGGACAGATTCAGGTATTTAAGTGAGTGTGATTTCCAAGCAACAATTTCTAAACCCTATACTGTCGTTGACCTCCATCACGCATTTGGACATGTTTATGAAGGCACAGGCAATAGAATGAAATGCACTAGGAAGAATGCTGAAGTCATTTTCCAACAGCAGAGCAGTATTACTGAAAAATGAAGGCAAATTACCCCATCAGCCGTAGAGTCCAGCCTTATACCCTTCCTCTGCTTAATGATCTGAGTCCATTAAGGCAGGGGACATTTCTGATTCAAGAATCCAGCTACAAGCTTGGGTAGAAGAAAGTACATGTTGTAGCTTATGTTTCCATGTTTCCCCAAAGCCTCATGCTTACAAGTGAGGCCTTTGGAAGGTGACTGGATCATGAATGTGTGATACTAGATTGGGCCAAAGATTTCTTTGGCATAGTTCTGGGTGTGGATGATGAATTTACTGAAGAGAGGAGACCTTCCTTGCATGTGGGAGGTACAAGCAGCAGGCTCATGGCCTGCATGGAAAGGGAGAGAAGAAAAGCTCACTGTATCTTGCCTGCCATACCATGAGCTGATTCTTCTCTATTAGTCCCTTCTGCCATGCTGCCCTACTTCGGAGGCAGCCAACTACAGACTGAAACTATAAACCATGAGCTACAATAAACCTTGTCTCCTTTAACTTATGTATGTCAGGTGTTTTGTCCCAGCAATAACAAAGTAACTTAAGAAAGCACATGAGGTAGGTAATCCAAAATATGTGGTCAGAAAAGGATAAAATCAGTGAACAGACTTAAAAAAATAATACAGTAATGTATCTTTTGTCTTTTTATTTCTTTTCCTTCTCAAATGCATAAATATCAAGAGTACAACTATCCAAAAACAATTTTTTCTCTAATCTGATTGGAAAGACAGCAAAGGCAAAGCATCTGATCAGTAGCTTTTTAAATGAAACCTAATTAACTGTGCGTTGAAATGTATGCTCTACAATTGTATGTTCAGTTAAATAGTAAACAGTTTCTGTAAAAGGTAAAACCCTCACCTGCACACTGATGGTCACATGTCTTACTAATATTTACTGCTCTTTCACAAAGGCCTAAAATATTTACTTTTGCAAAGATACAAGCAAAATTTATTTTGTCTAGTAAGCATTCCTCAAAAAATTTATATAGGGCTGGGGATGTAGCTCAGCGGCTCAGTGGCCTGCCTTGAAAGCACAAGGGCCTGAGTTCAATCCCTGGTACCAAAAAAAATTTTTTTTATTGTAAATTAAACCAGATATTTGCTTTAATCTTCTTGAATCTTATTAGATAGAAAAACCAAACACTACTAAAATTACAATGACTATTTTTTATGGTCACAAGAGCAACTGCTGTCTCTGAGGTAGTCCTTTATTTTCTCTTGCTCATCAAAATTGTTTCTGGAGTCTTCACTTTATATGGTATGTTCTATGATACATTTAATATATTTCACATATGTCTGTATATCATTCTACATTTCCCAGCTGAAACTATTTGAAATCCATACTCATAGCTATTTATATTACTGGCACCCTAGTGGTGAAAGTTTCACATATATTTTAATTGTATGGTAATTTGTAGACACATCTATTAGTCTATAGATAGTCCAAGTTAAAGACATTTTTCATCTTTAAATCACTTTAATATCTGCCACAATATTTCCTACATTGCTCTTGGGGTTTTTTTTTGTTTGTTTGTTTTTTGTATCAGAGATTGAATTCAGGACCTTGTGCCTTCAAGGCAGGCAGCAGCCACCTATATTGCTCTTGAATGGAGAAAATAATTGAACGAATGAAGCAGAGAATATTTAAATATGGACAGAGATCAGTGGTGCCATAGTCACACTATACTGAGAACTGTCTGGATGGGTTTTCAGAGAGCGATGGGGAAAACTTGGCTGGCTACTCTTGGAGAACACGTTGACTGTTTGTTGGATGGAGACAGTTCACCAAGAAAGCAGATTTTGACCCTTCAAGAACTTGAATGTGATGATGAGTTTATGACAGTTCTAAAAGCCAACATACGGTTGGTGGCCAGATTGTGGTTCTGGACTCAGAGGCATCCATTTGGAAGGCAGACAAGCATTTGAATTATGGGTCTAATGAAAGTGTCAATAGCAATCCTGTTACTGGAGAAGCTGTTAAACTCTGCTTAATGAACTAGGCAGGGACACAGAAACACAATGGTTTAAAATGTACTGTATGAGAAAATGATAATTAGCCCAGATTTCATGTACAAGATAAAATGCATAGGGATGATATTACCACTGAGCAATATTATAGCCCTTCAGGGTACTGTTTTGTTAACAGGGTTTGGCTCAGCCTTTTCAATCCTCCTTGTATGAGTGGAGACAATGAACAATCATGAGCTGTGATTTAGGGAAAGAATATCAGACAGTAAAATTCTTATCATAAATGCTTACAAACATTAATGATAAAAAAAGGATCTGCACTCACTAAAGGTTCACTTTTCATTGGGAGATGTTAAAAGTCCCCAATTAACAGATGAGTTCCATCCTGGAAGAACTGTTTGTAAAGTGGATTCCTTAGTAATCCTACAAAGTGAGTCTTATGCAATACACCTGTGAAAGTTCAAAATGCAGATGTTGGTTAGATCAGAAACTTACTGTATAAGATGCCTCTTTTACTCATTTCTCTATCCTATGAAGTGACAACTAGTAAGCAGTAACACCAGAGTTTCAGCTAAGTTCATTTGCCATAGAAATGAGCACTCTTCAAATACTTTGGAATATCATCAAGGTGAGGGAAAAGGATGAGACATTTTTAAAGAGTAAAATAACATACTCATAAAGTGCTAAATTATGGATAGTATAAGTTGTAAAGATATTAAAAGAAGAAACTCACTCTGGACATGGACCAAGGTTGGTTTCATAGAGAAGGGCTGAAAGGGTCTATTGTCAATCAATTCTCTATGCACTTGTACGGCCCACAAGGGAAGAAATTTGGGTAGAAAGTAGAGAGATGTGGTGAGAAAATGAAGTGTCTGAAAGGCTAAAAGTGACAGTGTTTGTTTTTGAAATGTAAGGGTCAAAAACTCTTGTAATGTGGACCAAGAGAAAGCATGCATGAGAAATTGGTTTTCATTTTCAACATGTATTGGGCACCCAGAACACATACAGCCAAAGGGATGGGGGAAAGGGGAGCATGTGTTGCTATGATAACCTACAGGCAAAATCTAAATAAGCTAAAACCTCCAGTTAGACAAAAGTGTATTTGTAAATTACTCCACTTAATTTCCCAGGTCATGATTGCCTTTCTCTGCAAAGTGGTTTATGACATTTTCAATTAAGATTTGCTATAAAAATGAATGAATGAAGTATTTCAAAACTGCTATGAGATATTAAAGATGAGACACTTTTAAAAAGTGGTTTTGTTTTCTGTGTTCTGAATAATGCATTTGAGAATATAGTTTCCAGCCTCACCCATCACCCCATTGTAAAATCAAATTGAATGACTCTCGGCTCTTAGAATGATCACTCATTCAAATGCATTCAATAAATAAAGCCGAAACACAATGAGCCACTTTTCCTAGAGCATCCGGAAGAGCTAGGGCCTGGTCTCTCTCGCTGTATGAAGCTGAGATCAAAATAAATAAAACATTTATCCACACTGATTGTATAATGCATACTGACTCATTGTTTACTAAGTTTTACATATACATTATTTCATTCGATCTCCACGAGGATCCTGTAATAAAGATGTTGTTGATTTATGATTCTAATTTAACATAGAATCTAGAGTGCAGAGTGGTCAGTGATTTGCCCAGTCACATGTAATCCAGGAGATAATTTTAATCTTTTTTATCTCCTCCTCCTCCAGAACAGGAAATATATCTTTTTTAAGGACAAAGCAATATAATTAGTAGGACCATTACTGAAACTAAGCAGAAATACTTAATTAATTTTCATTCCTTGGTTGATTATATAAATATTGAGGAATTATTTTTCTACTTTCTGTAATTTTGTGAATTTTATCCTAAACAAAAGGTCACCCAAAATGTTCCTTCTTCAGAGTTATGGAAATATATGCAGTCTAAAAGAATATGGGCCAAAAGCGAGTAAAAATATCCATGTAACTCCCAGTGCCATTTACTCTTGTGGCCTCAAATCTTTCTGGAAATTAGACAGGTTATAAAGCATAAAAAATATAAAAATGTAAACTCTTGCCCTAAATTCAATTATCATACATCAGAAGGGTCATAAGTGTAGTAGGTTAGAGAGCTAATAAAACAAGACTAAAATAGGTATGGGGCTGGGAAGGTATTGTTCTTTTTTGAATCTTTTAAATTTCCACCTACAGAACATACTGAAAATTATATGAAATACAACATAATATACAATTCCCCCCAAATCAACATCCTTTCAGCTTCTAGCCTTAATTAGCCAGAAGTTGGTAAGAAGAATAATTAAGAAACAAGAGATTTACCTATATTAAGTCAGTCTGAGGTCTGAACAGTGCATAGCAGCCTCTAAGAATAGGAAGGGAAATAGGACACTAGAAGCCTTGTCTTCATGAAGGGAGTGGGTTAACAGAATTAGGGACAGCTTCATTTTCTAACATGGCCCTGCAAACACCTTCCTAAACCATTCAGGGCCAGCATTTTCTTTTTTTCTTTCTTTCTTTCTTTTTTTCTTTTTTTTTTTTTTACTAGGGATCAAACTCCAGCCCTTGCGCTTGCGAGGCAGGCAGTGGAACCAATGAGCTAAATCCCCAGCCCCAGAATTTTCTTTTCTCTTTTCAAGCTCTTGTTTGTTTCTGTCTTCCTTTTGGCTGTGGGACCATCCATACAGAACAGACTAATGGGAAACCACAGGTCTTCCACAAATTTGGGGCTCCCATATCCAGCTGCTAAGATTTGCTGGTGCTCAGGGCCCTTTTCCTAAAAATATCTAATTCCTTTCTCTCCTAAATGATGTATCGCTACTTACCTGTGTGTAATTGTGACTAGTTCATTTTCCAGAAACTAGGTTTCTTTATTTTAGACTCCTATTCTGTGAGCCATTGAATTAAGGGAGCCAAAATTACATCAGTTGGCAATGGAGGAATTGCATTCCAATAATACGCATTAGGAGATATGCTCCTAATAAGTTATTCATATAATAGAATCATCCAAAATACCAAAGAGTTTTATTCTTCTTTATAAGAACAAGAAATACAAGTAATTATTCCAAGGTTTATTTTTCAAAAGGTAATGTGATTTATGAACCAAGGTTAAATTATCTGGTATTTATAGGCATCAGAAAGTATGGTTCTAGCAATATTTCTCTACAATTTCAAACTTGATTTAAGAAACAAAAATGTCTTTTCCTCATGACCCAGGCTTTATAACTACTTTGTATTAAAAAAATTGTTGAGATCTTTAAGCCATTTCAAGTGTTATGACCAGTGCTTTAGGAATGAGGTTTGGTTTAGATAGCATGAGACCTTTGTTGTTGATTGAAACCAGGCTTGATGCATCCGTACATCTAAATAGTAAGAAAAAATACATTTAAATGAGAAGCAGATGCTGTTTCCAGATTTCTATTTTCACTGTATAGAATAAATAGTAGCTTTCATCTCTGGGTTTACTCTTAGAATATGTGCATACCACATGAATCATTATTTAAAGCATAGGGTGTTCTTTTTCATAAAGGTAAAGGAGATAGGAGACCTCTGTGTTACTCTCTCCTCCAAAACACTTTCTGCTCCAAGAAAACTAAATAAGGTTATTTGTTCTCCTTTACTCCTTCATATGCTTCCACGTCTGGTATTGAGCCAGTAGATCCAAATAGAATAGGGAAATGCTGGTGCTGAAAGTAAGGATGGCAGGCCTGCTGGTGATGGGTATCTTGTACTTAGCAACAGATGACATACTGCAAATGCTCAATGTGCCTCTTATCAGATGCAAAACCAATTAAAAAGAAACTATACCCAGGCAAGGGAAAATACAGGACAGGACCTTACAGAGTACCTTAGGAAATGGAGGCCAGTTTTCTCACATTTCTTTATCTGTCACTATGCCAACACTCTAGCAGGTAGAGTACATCTTTATTTTCTCTTCTCAGCTAGGAAGTTATATACTAGGTTTCTGAGCCAATTTTAAGTGCCTGAGGTGTTTGAATGGAGGAGCTATGTAAACAACAGGAAAAGGTCTCCACAACTTCAAAGCAAAGCATGTGTATGTGGAATCCACAGATTTCAAAGCCTCAACTTCTGAGCTGATAGCAACAAAGAGAAGAACCAAAGCAACTATCAAGCCTGGTGGGAGTCGATGAGCAAAGAAGCTATGATGCAACTTAGTGACATTCCTTGTTTACATTTTTCTCTCTCATAGAATACCCATCCCACACCCTACCATTCATTCTTTAAAGATGTCTCTCTTGCTAACCATCCTTGAAACCCTCTCCCCATATTAGCCCTCTCCCCATAATATGTCTGGCACATTTTAAGTAATCAGTCAATATTTGTGGACCAATAGTGTGACTGAATATAATTGAAATATTTATTAGCTTCCCTGAAATTCTTACCATAGTTTATGAGTTGCCCAAATACACAAAATAAAAATTAAAATAGCAGCCACTACTTAAGTAGCTCTACCATATAATAAGGACGGTGGTAAGAGTTTTATTTGCCTAAAACTCACCAGTATGTGGCAAAACTTTCCCTCACTGTTTGCCCTTATATATTATTTAACAATGGCATTATTCTGACCATTTAATTTCAAAAGTTTTAAATCTTGTTCTAGTACAATATGCCAGAAACTGAGATTGAATGTACACAGTGACAATTCTACCAATTAATTAGCCCTTGAAATAACAGAATTGGGTTTTCCCTGTGTGTGAAGTGAATAAACAGTTCTTGGAATTAAACCAAAGATCCAAATGAACAATGTGGTCTTTGCACACAGAAAAAGGTGTGGTAGGTTCAGTCATATGAATTGTGTTGCTGTGAAATAAACCAAGGTGAAAAATTCATCCAGAAATTTTTATCTGAATCAGTATGTACAAGTACAGGTTCAAAAGAAAATAACATTAGAATAGGACTATACATATAACTGCTATGGCTGCTGTTTTGCTGCTAACATTATGGATGATAATTATTATATCATCATTATTATATTTCAGATAGCAACCTGTGTGATTAGTGCTGTATAGATATAACCTTCAAACAACTCTACCAGTAACAATAATCATTGGCTCCATTTTCCACATGAAGAATGTAAAGCTCAACAAAGTCAGCGACATGTCTATGGCCAAACAAGTAATGGTGGAACCAGATGAAATACCACGCCCATCCGGGTTCCAGATGTGCTTTTACCCACTACCTTATTGGACCCCATTGGTTTCTATGTAATCATTATGCCTGTGACCTTGTAATTTTAGTTTCATAAAATGCTTTAAATCTATCATATTTCAGTTCTATTTCCAACCTAAGGTGAAAAGCAGTAAGCAACCAGCATAAAGCACTTCATTTTACTAAGAGAGAAAAGAGCAAGTGTTAAAATTCAAAAAGTATGCCTCTTAAAGTTCAACAAGTTCTGTTTCCTCAAATTAGGAATATTGAGTTTTTGCTTTTTAATACAGTGTTAGAATGTGAAGCATATTATGAAATGGTAGTATAATGCTTGCTAATGATAGAATCCTCCTAGACTAAGTATATAGTCCATTTAATAGATATTGTTGGACATTTTTCTGGAAAAATTCTAGTTATACTTGCTAGAGTTCTTCCACACAGACAATAAATACCATGGAATATTTTTCTGGTAGCATTTTGAACCCTCAGCTACTGTGTATGGATGAAAACTGAGAATACAAGGGATTGTCATTCATGGAATATGAGACGAAGGATAAAGCTAGGTGACCTTTTGAGAACACTTTAAAATTATATTTTGTGTATTGAGTTCATGTCTTGGACCAAGGTTCAGAATGATATTCATTTTGTATGAATAGGTTTTCTTCTCAAATCATTGTGAAGAAAATTATTAGTGTATAAAAATGTTGTACAAAAGGACAAGATTCATTTGGATGTTTAGGGCCACATATGTTTTTAGGAACTAGGTGACACATTTCTTCCTTTGGAGATCTGTAAGAATGAAGGGAAGCATTTAAATTCTCCAAGCCTCAGTTTTCTTATTGTACATTGTAAAATTGGAACTAATGTCTCAAAACTACTATGGAATTAGAATTCTATTTCAACCTACCTTAGACTGAGCACTTATATTACAGTCAGCTAAGAACTGCAGAAATTATCTCAGTAAATTCCTAGGAAATAATTTAAAATGTAATCAAATTATAAATAACTAGTTCTGTAATACAGAAAAAGGTACAAGGTTTTTCAACTTGGTGCTGCAGTGATGATTATCTCAACTTTTTTAGGCTTTTTTCATTGTCCTAAAATATGAGTATCAAGGAAACAGAAAGTAGAAATTCCATGCTGATAACATCTATATTTGACATTCAAGAATAACAACATCTCCAACAGCAACTAAGATATGCATGTTTCAGAACTGAGAAACTTTTAAAATCCCCTTTTAAGCAATGTGGTCACAGAAGACTCTTAATAATTGATTATAATTGATTTTAACCTTGTCCTAACCTGGGCAAAATGGCAAAGCCAATCATCTTTGCCCAGATGGGGTATGAGAAAAGAACCCCCAGTCCACGTCTTTAAAAGCTCCAGACATGAGCAGAAGATAAAATATTTAGTCTGCCAAAGCCTTGACCTCCCAATTCCAGCCAGTTTTGAACTTGAATTGATTTCCGACAAGGCATCTGGGAGATGATTACAACAAAATGCACTAAAGCTGGGCAGCCTTTATTTTAACATCCCAGCAGCTTAACCTGTTAATAACAGCAATTGTTTTAGATACAATACCAATTTCTGTAACTGACGCAAGAAATGGATAACCGCAGCACAATCTCCAAGGCAGTGCAATGAAAAAGAAAAAGAAGCAATAGCCCTACAGCTGGTTGCAGGGGGGATGCTAGCAGGGTTTTCCAAAGAAACCTCAGTTTTCAGGGATCCAGACATCATCAAGAATCCAATTCTACAGCCACAAATTTGAGTCCAAATATAAATTTTCCAGTAGCCACATTTTAAAAATATTTTAAAAGCACAATAATTTTACTATCTCATTTAATCTAATAAATTAATTAATTTTAATAATAAATCTAAAATAGTATCATTTCAACATATAATCAATACAAAATTATTAATATTTTACATTTATTTTCCATTCTAAGATGTTGAAAGCCAGGTTAGTTTACATTGATGGCATTTTTAATAGAGATTATCCATATTTCAAGTGTTAAGTAATCACATGTGGCTAGTGGTTTCCATATTGCATGGCACATGTTTGAAAAATGTATAGGTTGAACTAATCAGCTCTAGTATCTTTTCTAACTGTAGTAACTCTAATCACGAGGAATCTAAATGTTGCTTTGGCTGCTTTTCATTTTAAGTCAGCTATAGTTTGAAAGTACAGAGAAAGCTTGTTCATGGGTGAGATCAAGATATTGGAGAGACTGATTCTGTTTATGGCTTGTACCTAGATATCCTACCAAACCCTCAGGTGCTCACAGCTGGGGATTTTCAGAGGTGGCTGGATCTAGGGTAAATGAATATAGATTAAGAGTATGTGCTAACTAAATCAGTCCACTGATTGGTCCTAGCATAAATCTGCGAGTGAATAGTTGGAAGCCCCACCCTAAGTATCGGTCGCACTAACTAGTGGGCTTGTAGCCTGAATAGAATAAGGAAAAAGGAAGTACAATGCTGCTTCTTTCTGCTTTCTGCCTGCTCTGCTATAAACTGTTTCTCCTCTGCCATGCCCCTCTTCCATGTCACCCAGCTTTGGAGCCAGCCAACAAAGAACTCTACAAAGTGTGAGAACCTCTCCTCCTTTAAAATGAAAGTGTTGGAATATTTTATCCCAGCAAGAAAGAGGTAACTAAGGCAGCTTCTGTGACTACATGTTTACACCTGACTATCTGGAAGGTCTGTGCTGATGAATAAATGTATCCTTTAACTCTATTCCTACTCAGTTATGTTTTACCAGTGTGGTCATAGTGGATAGGGTTGGTAACTGTATAAAACTGAATGATATAATCCAGGATATTCTTTTACATGAAGTGCTAAACAATATCAACAATATCCTCAGTTTTTTCAAGTACTATTTATATATCATTCATGTTGTATACATGAGATCATTTAACCTTCTCAATCATCTTTACAGAAGGAATTTATTAAACAGATAAGAGACTGAGCCTCAAAGAAACTAACCTACCCAATGTCATACTTCTGGAAAACATTATGTGTGGATCAGAAGTTAGCCTTCTCAGATCCCAAGGCCAGGCTCTTGACCACCTCTAGGTGCTGCATTTACAAATAAATGACAGCATTTGGTCTACTATCTCACTCCTACAAAGGTTTCCCAAATTGAAGAACTAATGAGAAGAAGGAATAGAGAGGCTAAAGAAGTAGCTTTCACTGAAAAACTCAAAAAGTTTCTGGCTGAAAAATTCAGAAACAGTACAGATGGTATCATGCTAATAAACATATTTGTATGTTTTTCTCCTATTGTGAACACTCACAAAACAGCAAGAATTCAGTAAGAAATGAAAAAGGATGGCAGGAAGAAAGAAAAACCTACCTGATACCGTGACATCTAGTAGAACCTTACGGCTCTGTTCAGTGAACCAGCACAACATTTTTCCTCCCATAAACATGATTCAAGTTGAGATCACAATACATAGATTACATGTTTGGCTAAATATATTTCTGGTGAAATGTGGAGGAAATCTACCTTTCACACTGAATACATCTATACTTGCAGACCCATCTTCAAGTACTGACTGCTGCTATCTCCTTGTCATCAGACTTTTAGAGGTGAATGGAAAGAGTTTAAGTACTTAGACTTGATTTATTTTCAAGAAATTTTACATAAAATATTGTTTGCTTGTTCTTTCTACATTAGGAAGATGGCTAGGTGTGGGACATAGTCCTGAACTGAGAGGTATTTCTTCTGGAATGTGTAGTGTTTTTCTTTTGTGATGTCTGAGATTATAGAGATAGCACAGAATGGAAATACAAAGAGTAATCCATTTCTTCCCCAAAACATTGTCCTAGCTACATTATTAACTTGATTTAAAACCAACCTTCTAGCACAGCACTTTCCCAGTAGGCAATCTGCGGACAGTTCACTGAAGCTGGGTCATGATATGCCCATAACCCATGAACTAATGCAGAACTTAAGTCTAATTATCTCCATTTAATTTGTCCTGACTGATGAGTCACTCTTACGGCCACAAGGAATTTGTCTTCAATTTACCCAATCATATGCTAATATTTTATGTAAACAGGATGATCAGAGCTTCTATTTACTGCATACTCTTTCTGTGCCAGCTCTGGTTCTGTGGAGATTCTAAGGAGTCATTAAATAGGCAGTCATCCCCATTTCACAGCAGAGGAAACTGAGGCTCACAATGTTTTGGAATAGTAATAAATCACATATTTGGTTCTCATCTTTTCTTATGCCAACCTTCTACTACATTTCTTACGCTCCTCTCACCCCAAACTGAAACCTTGTGTTCTAGGCTTCGGTCTCATTATTTATTCTCAACACAATCACAAAGTTCTGTATTTGTTGGAAGTAAAAGGGCTTTCTATGTTTTATCATTTACCATATCAGAAATTTGTGGATTAAAATAACTTATAAGTATTTTATCACCATTTAAATACTCACAAATATAAAGACATAAGTAAGGAGAATAATTGTATTTATTCATCATTGTATAGATAAACAATATACTCCAAGCTCAGCTAGAAAATTCTGCTAGTCTTACTAGGGACCTTCAGTCAGCAATATTCATCTGGAGGCTTGACAAGGGCCAAGTGATATAAGTTGTATTCATTCACTTATTTAGCAGTTCATGCTCTCTGGAAGTAGTGCCACCTGTCTCCAATAGGCTAGCCTGAACTTCTTAACATGACTACTTTATTATAAGCCCTCATAGGCATACAATTTTAAAATCTGTTTGTATCATATTCAGTGATGTCTTTTTGGTCAATCAAGACTCACAGTCACACCCAGGATTAAAGTTGGATGGGACTACCCAAGGACACGGATCTATAGCAACCTAAAATATCATAAATGTCTTATTCTTCTTTCACTTTCAACATCATTAAAACAACTTAAACCTAAGTAGAACACCACATAAGAGAACAAAATCAAAATTTCCCAATAAGCCAAAAATACATCAAATTCTAAACTTAGCCTTCAGTTTGAGTCTCAGATGTAAATGAATATCAAGCCCTACATTTCCACTGAAATATATTTTTTTCATAAATGCTTGAAAAAGATGGCCACCAGTTTTATATTTAAATGAGTAACATTATTTCATTTGAGCAAACAATAGTAAATATTTTACAAGACTTTACCAAATGATGAAAATAGGTAATACTGGGTTTGTGTGTGTGTGTGTGTGTGTGTGTGTGTGCCATGGAACTTTATTTTACTGAACCACTAGAATTACAATCAGATGTGCTCATCCTCCGTTGAAGTAATGAACAATGGTATGTCTGAGAGAAATTCAAAGTGCATCATTTATCTTATCCTATTTTCAATTAGGCTGAATAAAGTACAAAGTTGGTTCCAAACTACATCACAGAAACACGGTGAGTAAATTTATTATACCACTAGAGTGCTAATCTTAGCAGATGGTAGAAAAAATATTTTTAGCATGAAATATGCTAAAGCAGTAACTCTGAACAAGGTGGATCTTATCAACTAATATCTCCCCAGTGTGAGGTAAAACTCCTGCGTGACAACACTGCATTCTTATGAAGTGAGGATGGACATAGTTAGATAATGCCCATTGGTGAAAGAGGAGAGAAACATAAAAAAATGACCAAATAAGAAAATATACCACACCCAGGACAGTGCATTTAATTTAAAAAGGAGGAAATGACTGTGCTGTTTTAAATGCTCTTGTTTTTATTTTTGAAAACATGCCTACCCTGGAGTCTTGTCAGTTTTCCATCTGGGGATTTTCCAAGTTGGAAAATTTACAAATCTCTATCAGATCAGTTTTATAGTAGAGGTGAGTGCACAGTCAAATATTGTTACTGACCACTATTAGTCAAGACAAGTATCTAACAACAGTATAGAGACAAGGCTCTTGAAAATCAGGCTGTGGCTCAGGACACTTTAATGAGAGATGTTATTACTATGGATGTATTTAATTCATGGTTTATCAGTAATTAGATCCTAAGATCAAGTGGATAGAATAGGCTGATAATTCAAAATAGGAATTGTATGTTCAAGAGTTCTTGTTTCAGAAAAAGAGGAACAAAATAGAAAAGTTACAAAAAAGTGAAAGTTTTGATGTGCTGAAGAAGTCTTCTGAGAATTAAGACAAAAGGATAGTAAACTACAATTTTAGCCATCTTGAAGTTGATAAATTTTCATGTCTCAAAGAAGAGATGTGTTAGAATAGATCACAGTACTGGTGAGTTTGAGGTCAAGAAACAAGAAATTCATGCCCACATCTTCCACTAATCTTGCATGCAACTGAGCTATTACACAATTTTTCTTGGATTTAAATTAATTTTCTACAAAATAAAGACATAGACTATAGTGTCACTGTATAAAAAATAAGTGTGAAAACAAGGAATGAATCAGAAACATTAGAACAAGCTGCATTTGAGTTGAGTAACAACAAACAGGACCCAGTGACTCAGGAGTCTAGGCATTCCTCTTAATTAATCCTGGCAATATATCAAGTAATTTGAATTATGCCTCATATATTCACATGAATTGAAAACAAAGTTTAAACTAATAAGAAGCCAAATGTTGAAGAAATTTAGCCTGAAAAAATTTATGAGAAAATATCTTGAGTGGAGCATATTTTCCATGGTCTGGTAATACAGACAGAAGATGGAAATTATGAAATGAGAGATGGTTGAGGAGAGAGATTTCTCCAGTTGACAAGGTGGGGGTGGTGAGGAAAGTTCTTGGGAGTAAGAAAGGAGCTATTTAGGCCATCTTGACAGTTTTTTTAAGAGTTCTCCCTTTCCAACACCCTCATTTGAATCTCTACTATGTTGTGGCTGGTCGACATTTAAAGACCTAAAACTGAAGCAAGAGTGTGAGGTTACAATGGGGAGGAACTGCAGCTGCGTGTTGCTGTCCGCGGTGCTGATTGTCCTAACACTGCTGCATGTTGAAGGGACTGGGTTATCCAAAACGAACCAGGGAGAGAGGACAAAAAGAGAGGAGAGAGGACAGAAGAGAAGGAGGGGGTGAGGGGGAGAGAGAGAGATCATTTATAAAACCACAAATCATCAAGATATGGAACTGTGAAGGATTGTGTAACAGTTTGTATCTAAAGCTATATAATGACAAGAGGTCCTACTATAAACCCACACATTTATCCATAAGTGAGGGTATAGAACATCACTCAGGTAAAATAAAATTTATTGTTGAGTTATACTAAGCAGCTTGCAGTGTTCTATGGATTCATCTTTCCCTCTTGATGAATTTTAGCATTGTTACATTGTCATAGAACAATAAAATGGTGACTTACTTTGCATTTCACATAACTAATTCCAAGAAGGCTTTATAGCTTCAAATTATTTTCCAAATATTCCTTGAACACATAAGGGTTGGGAGTGCCTTACATTGCTTCAGCTGTGCTTATGTAGGTTGATCACAGAAATGTCTTGTGAAAAAGAAGCTAGTAGCCCCCTAATTTCTGTTGCACCATTTTTCTATGTTAATGTAATCTTCCACCGGTACTTCATAAAATTAAGATTACATTTCACAGCCTACTAGCATCCCAGCAGTTAAAGATGCATACCTGGAGATGGTTACCTTTTTCTATCTTGCAATCTATATTACCAATTTTACAGGAAAGCGGGAGGTTGAGGACTAAAGTGTAAGGGTTTTGGAGTGGTAAGATAGAAAGACCTTGGTTGAACAGAGCTGCCATACCAATCCTGGACTGCATATCTTCAGTTTCTTGTAACAAATAAGTGTGTATCTTTCTTCCTAAGACGTTGCCACTTTTTTCTCTTAGTAGCAGTTGAGCCTACTCTTAATTGCTACATTATTTGTCAACATTTGAAAAATACATAGCAAATACTGGCACATGTATACAAAATTAAAAAATGAATCTAAAGAAAAGTAGCTAATAAGCAAAAGTTTCAGAAGATCCTATAATTTCTTACATGAAATGAGAATTCACCAAATATATCCAAGAATTAAAACTGTAGTTGATTTTTTAGTTTCCATAATTTATCTCAGCAAAAACAATTCATGGTCTACAATCTTTTGAGGTGGTACTTTCACAGGGGTCTGTTTTGCGGGGTAGGTTTTTCTCACAAATGTTTGCTATCCTGTTATAGCATGAAAGGGAAATGAAGATGAGTCCCCAGAGAAGAGGTAAGTTGTCTTCAGGGGTGACAGAGTCATTCACCATTCTGCTAGGGTAAGAGGAAGATGGGAGAGACAGAAATTAGTAGAATAACATATGGGCTAGGATCTCTAGAATGGGATGGTATGTGATTGAGGAACCTAGTTCTGGAGGGAAAAGATGACTGACAGTGAAAATGGAGCAAAAAAGATCCAGGTTTCCTCCAGAGGACTTGAGAAAGGTGGTTCCATCAATCGAAGTCAGGTTTTTTCTGAGGGTACGCTGAATGGCTTTAGCACTTTCAGTGTAAAAACTGGAATGCCAGAGAAGAAGTAAAATCAGATTGGTGTGCTTCTTTTCTTCATTAACACAGAAGGAGCCTCACTGCTGGTGTGCAGGTTGGTGTCAGGACCTGTTAGGGAAATGCAACATAGTCTACCATGTGGTGCCGAGCTGTTGGAGCAATCTAGTGGCCACCAGACCACCAAACACTGCCAATACCCAGTACTCTGTCTCAGGGATCACATGCAGGGCCAGATCACTTCTAGTGGATAAGGGCTACTCTTAAGTTCTGGGGTTCCTAGGGCATCCATGCAGTCACTCAGTTGGACCCATGCTAGGCATTTGCCTTCCTTAGCTTTCTCTTCAATTTGAGAGCACAAGATCCTGCCTTGTGGGTGCTTAATAAATGCATATGAAATTGATATACTGTGCAAGTGGCATGTGGTCCAGAAGAGTAAAAAATACTGGGGGAAAGGAGAGGTGACATGGTGGTGGTGAGGGTGGGGAGGTGCTAATCAGAAGGTGAGAACAAGGAACCCTAACAAGAAAATCAGGTGACAGGAGAGAACAGGACAGCTAAGGACTTCAAGGTGGCTGAAGTCACTGCCAAACAGCTGAGTCTGCAAACTGAAGAGTCACAATCATTTCTTATTTATCTCTTAAGTAATACTACTCATTCAAGAGGAACTAGAGCATATGAAAGGAAAATGAGTAGCCAGAAGGTCTTAGGTAGCTTTGAAGAGCCAGCTCCATTAAATGTGTTTTTGATACTTTGGTCTTTAGGCAAGAGAGAGAGAGAGAGAGAGTACTGGGGGAAAGGAGAGGTGACATGGTGGTGGTGAGGGTGGGGAGGTGCTAATCAGAAGGTGAGAACAAGGAACCCTAACAAGAAAATCAGGTGACAGGAGAGAACAGGACAGCTAAGGACTTCAAGGTGGCTGAAGTCACTGCCAAACAGCTGAGTCTGCAAACTGAAGAGTCACAATCATTTCTTATTTATCTCTTAAGTAATACTACTCATTCAAGAGGAACTAGAGCATATGAAAGGAAAATGAGTAGCCAGAAGGTCTTAGGTAGCTTTGAAGAGCCAGCTCCATTAAATGTGTTTTTGATACTTTGGTCTTTAGGCAAGAGAGAGAGAGAGAGAGAGAGAGAGAGAGAGAGAGAGAGAGAGACAGAGAGACTACTAAGAGGAACCAGAGCAGCTAAGCATGGATATCTGTGATTCCATTGTACTTTCACAATACCATGGCATATAAGGATTTTTCCATATGAATCAGCCCAGCAAAGCAGTATCCATTGTGCATGAGGGTGTGATGGTGACCCACCAAATACTGAGCGAAGAAGATAGGTGCCCAATAATATAATATGGGATATTCTGAGGCCAGAAGACAACACATTTGTAACAGCCAAAGGCAAAGGTGATAACTGTGAGCCAGAACATACTGCCACTAGAAGTAGGCTGCATTGCCAGCTGTCTGCGCCATTGCTGCCATACCTCCCAGGCAATGTGTAGCAGGACCACCTTTAATTGCTTTTACTCTATTCAGATAAATAAACTAAATACTGTAGATATTTTCAAAAATAATTTCATTACAATATGGTAATTCCTAAGAAATGGTTTTATTTCTCCAAATATTTTTTTCTCTCTAGTGCCTGTCTTAGGAGAATTTATGTGAGAATCACAATAAAGGTTTAAGTGGGTGACTATAGAGGAGATATTGTTTAAATCTAATGTCCCTCAAAATCTTGTGTTGAGAGCCATCGCTCAAGCGCTGGAGGTAGGCCGGGCCCGATCCACTGCGGGAAGGAGAACCACGCCTGCTCCCGACCCAGCAGCCATTGCTGAAGCGCCGGGAAGGTAGCCCCGCAGGCACCCCTGAACCCCCATAAGCCCTCCCCCGCACTCTCAGACCTCCTGACTGTGCAAGTCTTTGGACCCACTCTGCAAAGACAGAGGTGGTCATCAAGGGTATTTTTCTGAGTTCCCAACTTTGAACATCTTTAAAGAAAGGGCGTGGGAAACCTGTAATAGAACGTTGCGGAGTTCAACCATTCAGAAGGATGGGGATCTCAATCTGGGCCTTGCAGCCCGAGGTCAGTCAGCATCATGGGGTGCAGCAATCAGCTAACTGAGATCAGGGGTCTTGCATCCTCGCTCTGTCTGAGCCATTAAATGGTAAATATACTATATTGAAAAGTTTGTTCACTGCAGACATGTTCTGGACTGCTTCTTGATTTCAATTCAATTCAAATGATTTAAGGGTGATAGACTAGTGACTACCACAGGTGGTCAGTGTCCAAGTTGTGCTTGATCTTAATGTGTTGCTGATTGTATCAGTTGGGGTAAGGCATTGCCGTTGAATTGATGAGCTGTTTTCTCTGATGTTATGAAGATGAGAATGTCCGTGGGTCGTTAGAGACACAGAAGCTAGGGTGCAACTATATCAGGAAGATTTGGGTGATAATCCAGAGATTAAACCAAGGACAGTCCATCAACAAAAATTAAAATGAGAAAACACTTAAGCAAGACACAAGGACAGACTTCCAGTTCACCAATGGCAAACAGTAGGGCAAATGAGGATGAAAAGGCCGATAGTGAACCACCAGGACACCCTGAACTCAAAGCACAGGAAGTAACAAAACAGATCAATCAGGCTCTAGAAAAATTCAAAACAGAAATAATTTCCCAGATAACCATAGAGATAGTGAGCAAAATGGAAGTCGTGATTCGAGACTCTAGAGCAGAAACTGACAGAAAAATAGATGAGCTCAGGACCATGATAGAAGCCATGAAGGCCCAGCATAAGAAAGAAATGGAAAAAATAAACGCCCAACATAGGAAAGAAATGGAATCCATAAAACAGATTCAAACAGATATCCAGGAGATTAAACACTCTATTGAAAGTGTACGCAACAGAATAAAAGAATGCGAAGATAGGCTCTCAGATATAGAAGATAAGATTGCAGTCAGTGACCATGAAAAGAGAGGTCTCTTAAAAACAGTAAGAGATCATGAGAAATCGATCCAACAACTCCTAGATGATGCAAAGAAGAATAACATAAGACTGATAGGAATACATGAAGTAGCAGGAGAAAATACAAATGACTTAAAAAAGCTGTTTGCAGAATTAATGACAGAAAACTTCCCAAACAGAGGGGAAGAATTTGACATTCAGATAACTGAGGCATATAGGACCCCAACTAGCTACAATCAAAAAAAATCTACACCTAGACATATAATAATCAAGATCCCAGAAACCCAACAGAAGAACAAAATACTACAAGCAGTAAGAGAAAAGAAACAAATCACATACAAAGGAAAGCCCATCAGAATCACAGCAGACTTTTCAACACAAACCCTTGGGGCAAGGAGAGCCTGGAATGAGATATTTCAAGTACTAAAAGAGAACAACCTCCAACCTAGACTGATGTATCCAGCAAAACTCTCTTTCAAAATGGAGGGGGAAATAAGACACTTCCACGACAAAGAACACCTGAGAAACTACATGAATACCAAACCAGCACTACAAGCAATTCTAAACAAGATCCTAGAAAAAGACAATGAAGGCAACAACACCATGAGGCCCAACAGAGCAAATCAAATAGGCAAGGCAAGAAATTAAAAGGAGAAGGTGAAAAAGTAAAAAGAGTCAACAAAAGGCCAATAACATGTCAATAATAAGTCAGTACATATCAGTTATAACCAGCAATGTCAATGGCCTCAACTCACCAATCAAGAGAAATAGACTGGCAAAATGGAATAAGAAGCAAAATCCAACAATATGCTGTATACAAGAAAACACCTAGTA
>NW_022900914.1:36033239-36063736 GCF_012274545.1 Fukomys damarensis | reverse complement strand
GGGACCATTTTCATCTCCAGAATTAAGGATTATTTTAATGTTACATCATTGCCTTTTCTCTTTTACTTTCCTTTTTAGTTTTATTTTAGGATTCCCTATTTTTAATGTTCATACAGAGATTTCTTTAACTGAAATACCGAATAGTTTCTTTGGGGTGAAAAACTATAATAGTACATAGGATCCTAATGAGATAATTAATAATGTGAAATAGGAAGTAAAGGGCTAAAGGTGTAGGGAAAGTGGGAAGGGTGGGGGAAAGGTAATAAGGGAGAGGAAAAAAATATGAGAAACTGAAAAAATGGAAATAAAGTGTTTGTAAATGGGGAGGGGAGGAGGGGGTGAAGGGAGGGCAGGGACAAGGGGAAAAAATGAGAATCAAGACCTATTATGTAAAGGTACAGAATCCCAATGATGAATGTAATTGTATTGTATACCTGGAATGTACCAATAAACTCAATAAAAAGAAAAAAAAAATCTTGTGTTGAGGAAAGAGACTTTTGAAAGGTGATTGGATTAAAGGGTGCCATGCTTATTAGTGGATTAATCTACTCAAGAGTTAATCTACTGGTGGTTCATACCTGAATGTACTATTGAGAGGTAGGGCCTAGTTGGAAGAGGAAGATTACTGGGGACATGACCCTGAAGGATGTATTTTGTCCTCAACTCCTACTTTCTCTCTCTGCTTCCTGACCACTATGACATGAGCAGTTTTTATCTGTCAGGTCCTTTCACAATAGTTTTTGTTTTGGAGCCAGTCAAACATCATATGAACCTACTGAAACTGTGAGCCAAAATAAATGCCAACTTTACGTTTCTATTGCCATGTATTTGTCCCCACAATTGGAAAGTATCTAATATAGAAAGTTTGTACTGAAAGTGGCATTATTGTTGTGACTGTACCTGACCAAGTGGTTTAGAAGCCTGTGGAACTAGTTTTAGGAGGAATCTGGGGAAGTTTGAGGATGCAGTCTGGAGAAGTCCTAGAATACTGTTAGTATCATTTGATATATATGCTAGTCTGGGCTCAAAAGACCAGAATGATGATAGGAATGTAGATAGTAAAGACTAAGATCAGGAGATAATGTTTGGGTTAGAGTACTCTACTAGATATTATGAAATAAGAAGAAAAGGTCCAAAGGGGAAGGGGAAGTGGGAGGGATTGGGAAAAGAAAAGAAGGGAATAGAATTAATATGAGAAAATGAAAAAATGGAAACAAAGTCTTTGTAAATAGGGAGAGGTGGAGGGGTAGAAGGGAGGGCAGGGGAATGGGGAAAAAATAAGAACCAAGATTGATTATGCAAAGGTATAAACTCTAAAGATGAATTTCATTATATTATATACCTAAACTGTACTAATAAAAAAAAGAGTACTATACTAGCAACTGAACTATGGATAGGCCTTTTTCATTCTGGAAAAAAATTTGTCAGCATTTTGTCCATATCCTGAGACTTTCTGATATGTGTGAGATTGAATTTAAAGGTGATAAACCAATTAATATGATGGACAAAATTTCAAAGAAGCCAAATGTTTATGTTGGGGGCATGGGTACAACTGGATTCTTTTAGCCAACTCTACAGTGGTTGCTGAAAATATTAAATTAAAAAGAAGTCAAGTACTTTGAATCAGGGCAATAGAAAAAAAGTCTTAAGGGCAGCTCAGAAAATGGTCAGACCCCACTCACTGAAACCTCAAAGATGTAAAACAGTAAACACACTCAGAAGACTTTGTTTTGAGAAGAGAACCCAAAGGCAGCCTGCACATTTAGAGCCCACTCAGGAAGTATTTCTTTGAGTTTAGCATTCCAGGCACTCAGGTACTTTTGCAGCTATGGTCCAATGGGGCTGGGCTATTGCTTGAGCTGGTGGTAGGCCTTGACATCATCATGTGGTGCTGATTTCTCAAGCATGCAAAATGCAAAGAGCTGTAGGGTTATAGAACCTACCATCTAGACCACACACACACACACACACACACACACATACACACACACAGGCCTGAGAGGTTAGGCATCAGCTGTGAGAGTGAAGCTAAAGGTATAGTGGAAACCCTATGATGTTGAAAATGCCGGAAACATGGAATGTCTCCTGAGGGACACTGCAGTAGTGAATGGAGCCAGGCTGACAGAAACAATGTGTGCTGGCAAGAGTATAGGGGCAGGGCTGCCCTTGCCCTTTAGAGCTCATATATCACCACAAACTACCCTGGGTGCTGGACATATAGCTACAGAATTTAATACTTGCCCTTTGAGGTTTTTTTCTTTTTTTCTTTTTTTTTTTTTTTTGGTTTTGGTTTTGGTTTTGGTTTTGGTTTTGGTTGGTTTTTGTGTGTGTGTGCCAAGGATTGAATTTGGAACCTTGTGCTTGCAAAGCAGGCAGCGGAACCACTGAGCTAAATCCCCGGCCCACTCTTGAGATTTTTAGTCTTACTTTTGTCCCATTTATTTATATTATCCTATTTCTTCCTTTTGGAATGGGAATTTACGCTATTCCGTTGTACATTATAGGTATTTAACTTTTTAAAATTTGTGTAAGTGCTTACAGCTAAGAATTTGTCTTTAGTCTCACAGGAGGCTTTGTAATTGGACTTTTCAACAATTCTGGAACTGATAAGACTGACACTTCTGAGAAATAAACTAAATGCATTTTACATAATGAAGTGAAAATAAGCCTTTTGGGTTAGAAGTGTAATATTATGGTTTATTTTTCATGTTATGGTTTATTATTCTACATGATTTGGGGGAAAATAATTTCACAATTAAATCATGATTAGGGCCTAGTTTTCCAGCCTACAGGCCAGCTGTGGCATGTCCAGACATAACTCCATCTTTTCCTCTAGTCACAGCTAATACCTCAATGGTCCAGTGATGCTGTGATGCTCCAGGGTAAGATTACACCACCTGGAGACATCCTGGGGAGGAACAAAATTGTCATCTGAATAGTTCCTCATTGTTCTAGGATTTTTCACTGGCCATTGACCTTTGAGTCACCTTTTACTGTAAGGACCAAGTTTTCAGGTCGAGGTGGGCTCTGTCCGTGCCCTTTGCCCACCTCTGTACCCCTTGCCCAGAACAGAGCTGCAAAAATTCCATTCTGTATGACTTTCTGTTCCTCTTTTTAGGGCAAACTATCTTAGGGCATCTCCACCCTGCTTCTGTTCCTCTTTTTATGATCTAAAGACGAATTCTTCCTGCTTAAGATAATCAATGTTCTTTAAAAGGAGGAATTTATTTAGCCAACGTAGGTACTAGTCACAGCTTATACAGGTAGCCACTGCTAATATAGACATTAGTCACTGCTTACATATGTAGTCTTTGTTAATTATAGAATTTGTTTAATCAAATGTTCTTTAAAAAGAGGAATTGATTCTGTGAACGTAGGCATTAGTAATTTTCCAGTAAGTGCCCTCCCAGTACCCCTCAAATATCCAATAGTAAGAGAGAGGTAAAAATAGAACCTATAAAAAGGAAAAGTCTCCCTAACCCTATATAATCCTGCTTCAAAGATGGATCTGGGCTCTCGGTCTGAAGCCACTGTGACGGTGACACCCGAGGGTCCAGGCTCGAGCTTGCAATAAACTCCTCTTGTAATTGCATTGGACCTGACTCCTTGGTGGTCTTTGGGGACTTTGTGACTTGGGCATAACATTACATTTGTTATTCTCCCAATGTATTGAACTTTCTGCCCTAAGTCATCTGTTACTTGTGTTTCTCCTGATGTACTGAGTAAAGATATGGCCAGCTCAGGGGCTTTCTGTTTGCTGCCCAGAGCAGCACTGTTCAGATACAAAGCTCAACTTCTCTAAGTCTCATTTTTTCTATCCTTTTGTTTAATAATTTAATTCACTTTGTGCTGTTGTGGCTTGCAGGAAATTAGGACTTACTGTGGTGGTTCTAGTAATGTGCCTTTTCCCTGTTCCTAACAGTTTATATCTAAAATATGCATTTAGGGGTGACAATTTTGAAAGATGATTAAATTATGGAGGCATTATACCCATCTGTGTGTTAATCTACTGATAAGTTCATAGATGGATATGGTACAGGAGGTGGTACCAGGCTAGAAGAGGCAGGTCACTAGAGGCATGACTTAGAAGGGCATATTCTTGTCCCTGACTCCTTTCTTTCTGTTTCCTGGCTATCACAATGGAACAAATTTTCCTCTGTCAGGCCTTTCCACCATACTGTTTGTCTTGGAGTCAGGTGAATTTGAAATGAACCCACTGAAACCATGAGCCTAAATATATATCTCCTTTAATCTGTTGGTGTCAGGAATTTTCCCAGTGATGGGAATATAGCTAACACAAGTTGCCTGAAACCACCATTCACTAAAAAATGATTAACTCTTCTAGATTTCTCAGTCTTCCAAAAAGGATTGGGGCTTTCTTTTAGTGGTGATATTGGTATGAACTTTAAGCTGAGTTCTTGCACAAAACTTGTTATTTTTATGCAGCTTTAGGAGTGCTGAGAAACATATTTACTATGCCCCTTATGGAAATTGCTGTGACTCTTATTTCCTGCATTTGGACAGTCAATTGTCTTTGAATTGAAAGGTGGTGGTGATCTCTTTGCATGTAAGCAGGTTATGTTTCAAAATGGACTACCAGTTATGAACACTTTGCAGAAAGGCACCTGAGTCCTCCTTCAGAGGCCTCTTCCTTCCTTCTTTGTATTGCCTGGAAAATATAAAGTAAGTTTAAAATTGATGGCAACCAATTGAAAAAGAAAAGGGAATCAGAGGAACATTTATTGCTTGAGAAATAGCCCTCATTCTTTCATCTTTACATAAGAGCACAGACATATTTTTCAGATGTTTCTTTTGTTTAGAGGCAATGGGGAAGAGAAAAGCCCATACATAGGACAGAGGACATTCAAGCCTCTTCAAACTATCTTTATTATTTTAAATCTCATAAATATACAACATAAAATGAGACTATAAAATTTTCTAAAATTCTCTTAATATTATTTACTTTAAAATCTGAGATATTTTGGGCTAAAGTCAGATAAAAAGATATAAATAACAATATTTTATCCACCAACAATAGTAAGTACGTGATTCTTCCCATTTGGGACTATAAATATTTTAATTCTAATGTACTTGAACACACAACTAATATCAGAAGTCATAGGGACTGCAGTCATTGGAAAAAACCTTTGAGTGGATCAGCGTGCTTGGTGAGTCCATTTAAGAACACTTGTTGAATGAGGCAAAAGTACGCATAGAGATACTAACTAGTTGAAAAATCCCATTCCTACCCAATCTGCATATAGGAAAATGTCAACGTTCTCAAAATTAAAACACCACTTGCAATCTCAGGTGGTGTTACCCCATATCATCCATTTAACTTTATTGTGATTGATCTCTGTCAACTTTATACTCACAAGCAAGTCAATAAAGATCAATAGTTTTTTATTTCTTCAGCTTTTTATTAGAAAGAATAGATGAGTTAAATAACACAAGCCCCAGCAGGTTGTACAGAACCCCTCTCAGTCCTTTCCTTGGTTTAATAAAAAGGAAAAAAAGTATTCAAACAAATCAGATTTGAGTTCACAAATAGGCTTGCTTCCTCATCTATTAAGCTGCCTTTGACATTTGAAATGCAAACAATGAAACAAACAGGGCTTGTATGTTTTTGTTATTTTTTAGATTAATTTTCTTCTTGATATGGCCAGCGAATCTCTTATTCTCCAACACTGCTGGCTTTTGCAGCTGTAGTTTGAGGCAATCACAACCTGCTAAGACTCAGTGGTGCTCTATGCATTGAGAATGTTCAAGCTTCAGTTGTGTAATTCTTTCTCTAAGAAGAAAAGAAGGAGCCTGGACCTTGCTTTATCTGAATTTTAAAGATAGATAATTAAACATCTGGGGATGAAGATCTAGCTGTGCATAGACCAAACCAGGCCCAGAGCTAAAAAATGTCCTGCAGGGCCTTACCTGCTCAGGTGTTAACACTTAGATTGCCATCTAAGAGAAAGGTTAGGCCTCTGAGGTTGGTGGCTAGGAGGTGCTTATGGAACATGGGGTCTAAATGACCTTGCATCCAACAGGGAAATATTTTAATATTTTGAAAGTTAGGATGGCTTTATGGGTATGGTAGAGCTATAAATATCAGCCAGACTGGGAAAGGATTCAAGCACACACACACACACACACACACACACACACACACACACACCAGAACTGTGACCATCACCAACTTGTTTCACTTAAAATATAGACTTCTATGATTCCGAAGGGGAACTTGAAATCTTTCAGTCTGCTTTTTACTATAAGTTCTACTTTGGATAGTATTTACATATAAAGAATAATAATTTGACCTATTTATTACCCATGTGTTACTCACTGTAACCTCAAGATAAAAGCATATGAAATAAATTGAGGAAAGTCTGTATCTGTATCCCAAGTTCCAACTTTCTCCAAAGTCAGCCTTGCATGCAGCCACCTCCTGTTGTATGTGCCACCTGGATGCCCCAGTGGTGCCTGAAATGGATCCTGACTAATGATATTACCTCTGTCTCCACGTTGTGATCTTCTCTGTTCTTCAATTTCACAGAAAATAATTTCCATGCTCTTAGTAACTCAGATATGAAATAACTCTATTTCCGAATGCTTCCTCTGCCTCTTTCCCTGCATTCACTGAGTAAAATGGGATCTCTCTTTCATTGATCCCTTAATTTAATTTGATTTAAATAATTAAGCATCTATATAAAAAATCCTAGTGGGAAATCGCTCCTCTGTCTTCAGCCATGTCACAATGTAGTAAGGGCAACAAGAAAATAGATACATAAAGAACTGAATATACACCAGTACATCACACAAAAGTGCAAGAAAACAGGCATGAAAAAAATATGATAATGTGTGGACAGGAACATTAACCTGAGGATTTCAGGAATAATGAAAGAGAATACAGAGCTTGAAATGCACGGAGAAATTTAACAGAAAGAGGTAGAAGAATGTAGAAGAATCCAAACATAGGTGGAATATAAACTTGAGCAAAGGCTGAAGAATGGAACATGATAAATTTGCCTTTAGAAACAATACACCTACTTCAACTGGAGTGAAGGGTTTCTTCAGGACAGAACAATAATGAGGAAGAAATCCTGAATTCTTGTTACACTGAATCCATAGTATGAAGAGATTTGAATTCAGGCTGAGGCACCTGGTTATAATTGACAGCACAAGAGATTCCCTGAAAAGTTCATGCTAGGTTAGTGCATGATGCTGCTGTGGACATGGGGGGTTCCCTTTTATATATTTCTGGTTAAATACGGATTACCAAACATTTTGGGGAAGCAATCTGTCATCCGCCAATACTTATTTAAAAAGTCTTTTCAATATCAATAATCATTCTTCTGAGATTCTGTCCCATAGTAGTATCAGTCCACAGGAGAAAGGACAAACATATTTAGTAGATCATTGCATTTAAACTGTTTTTTTAAAATATTGGAAATAATTTGGTTACCCATTAGTAGGAAATGGTGGAATATACTTGAAAATCTACACAAGACACAGTATGCAAAATGTATTATCCAAGTTCTGTTGATTTGAAGAATGTCCATCATATAATGTTGTAAGAGTATATTTTATATACATATGCACATATATAAACACATATAAGTTCACATACACATATATACCTTACTGATATACAACAAACAAATAAATGTCCTATATCATTGAATAAAATATGCATAAATCAATATGTGAAAAGTGACCCAGGAAATTGTCAAACTTCTGGTATAGAATTAAAAAAAGAAGGGAATGTTTACTTACTACAGGTACTGCTTACTACAGGGTTTCTTTAGAAGACTAAAATGTTTAAATTATGATAAAACATGAAATCATGTTCCTGTTAAATAATGCTCAGTATGTATACTACTGAGAAGAAAAATAATTTGTAAGCAGTATATATAGTATAAACTCACCTACACAGAAAACAGTCTGAACATATATGTATTTTTCAATACATGAAAGAAGTACGTGTGTGCTTTTTTTTTTTTTGCAGATTATCTTGATTTTCTTTTATTCATTATGTTTATTTATCGGAGGGACTAATGAATGCAAGGCACCATTCTAAGCTCTTTTTCCTCATTTTAAGTTTGAGTTCAGGTATGATAAATGTTTATCTACTTGAGGGAAGATTATGTTTTCTCATGTTCACATTGCCCATTGGGGCAACTGTGCTGTAACTGCAGCACAGAATCAATATCTACTGAATGATAGAGTAAGTGAACTGATGAACATATGAACATAAGCAACTTGGTCAAGGCTACTCAGCCAGTGTGTATCAACGCTTCAATGAGATACCTTTACTTCCTGCTGATAGGTAAAATTTAGCTCTTTCTAGTCGGTATAAAGTGGAAAGTTTTGCAACACTTTGTAGAGACTATCTTACACCAGGATATATATAACCCAAAATATTCTCAGGGAATTACTGGCATGCCTTGTCCTTAGGAAAGCAGCACAGGTGCCAAGGAAATTAAAATTAAATATCTATAACTAAAATGTCAGGACAATCATTTACCATGGTATTATATGTTCAGAGTAAGGCCCATCTTTTGTGTGTGTCTGTTGTTGACTCTTTATCTTATCTTGAGTTTTTAGTTCCCATTTATAAACGAAGCATCTTCCTGAAAGAGCTTGGATCTATTTGCCAATGGGTTTATGATTCATGTTTATATAGGTTGTAAAGCCTTTTCAGGAATTACAAAGATACTTTGCTTTGCTTTTCCTAAGCTGTTTGTTTTTGCTATTACTTTACATATTGTTCTGTGTGTCCAAGATACCAGAGACCTGTGCATTTGGCTCAGCAAATGTCCCCCTCTACATTTTCTATATTAATGTTGAATACCAGAGTTCATAAATTGAAAGAAAACCAACATTCATTTCAAATGGTTTTTCTAACCAACTCTGCAAATCAAGTATTTAGCCCTAAACAAATATCCAAGACATTACCTGCAAACAGCAAAATATAACTTCTTGAAAGATGAGATTTCTGGGTACCTAAAATTGGTGAAAAATAAAATTTCCATAATTTGCTAGCTGTATCAGAGAGTGGTTGAGAGAGTCAACAGAACCACAGAAATGAAAGTGTTTTATAATGGTTCAAACTTTCCATATGACAGTGATGAAAGTAACATAGATCATCATCTTTGGGTCTTTATATCCAAATTTATTTAAATGGACTTTAATTCATAATATCTGAGTAATCTGGTTGTCCCAAATTTTGCTATCATCTGGAACCATATTTGCCTGAAAATTTCCTGATGAAATGGTTCAGTGCAGTCCTCTACATGAGAAACTAGTTTCACCTCTAACATATTTGGAAGTGCCTGGGAAGGGAAGTCCTACTCTCCTGGTCATTCCCATTGAACCACTTTACCCATGCAATCTTCTTTTCTGTTCTTCTTGCCTCTTCCAAAAGTACCACCAATAGAAAGCTAGTGTACTAGTGTGTGTGTGTGTGTGTGTGTGTGTGTTGTGTGTGTGTGTCTAATTTTAATTCACAGTTTAGTTAATGTAGAAAAGAATGGTACAACACCAAATAAGAACAACCTAAAATTGAAAACCAAATATTGTCAATCTTGGCCATCTCTGTTCCAGGGAATTCTTCACTAATAATTTTTCCCCCAGATGTTCAAGTAAAAGGGCCCTAAAGAAAAGTGTCATCTACCTATAAATATCACCATCCTCAGCAATACAAAGACTTACTTTAATTTTTTGTAATTTTCTCAAGGTTCAAATTCTTAGGGAGGGCAGTAGTGGCAATAATGCTGATGGAAAGGTCTTGCTAAATGCACCATTTCTTCAAAGAGGAGTTGAGGAACCATCCAGAGCTTTTGGGAATCTTGCCTCCTATAAAAGAAATTAACTAAGATGCTAAGTGTTGGCAGAGGCTGGGTGTGACTACAGTTATTAGCACAAAATACCTCACACAGTCTCAGAAATTACTTCAAGGAATCATAATACATAACATTCCTCCTAGAATTCCTCTTAAAATTTATGTTTGCAATCTCTACAAAGTAATGTCAGGTCACCAAGATTTCATGGATAAGAATGTTCTAAAATACAGTTTCATAGATGGGAGTATTTAGTGATGTAATGAAACCACCTGCACAGCACAGAGAATTGTGCTTGGAAAATAGTGAATAGTGTTATTTTCATTGCTGTGGATTTAATTACCATAATGGTAGTTAAGATTTTTGATAGGTAATATTGTACTTTTTATCATGTGTAAATTTTGTTTCAAGTACATATACATTATAGAGTTGATAAATCTAGCTAATGAATCAATGGTCTACCTCCAATAGTTATTTTTGTGGAGAGACCTCAAAAAATTAAAAATATAACTACCACAGGTTCTAGCAATCTCACTGAAGAGTATATATCCAAAAGACATCAGTATGTGGAAGAGACATCAGAACTCCCGTGTTTATTGCAACACCAATCATAATAGCTAAGACAGAAAATCACCTTAAGTGTCCATTTATGGATGAGCAGATAAAAAAATGTTTCATATATTCAGAAATAGAATACTATTTAGATATTTTTTTCAGATTTAATTGAGTTTATTGGTACATTTTAGGGATACAGTACAGTTACATTCATTGTTGGGATCTTGTACCTCTACATGACAAGTCTTGATTCTCATTTTTTCCCCTTACCTCTGCCCTCCCTTCACCCCCTCCTCCCCTCCCCATCTACAAACACTTTATTTTCATCTTTTCATTCTCTCACATTTTTTTCTTTTCCCTTTTTACTCTTCCCCTACCCATCCTACCTTCCCTACACCTTTAGCTCCTTTCTTCCCATTTCTAAATGTCAGTAATCTTATTAGAATCTTATGCATTGTTGCAGATTATTCACACCAGGGAAACTATTCAGTATTTACACATGTTTGCTCAGCCATAAAGAACGAGAAAATAGATTCATTCATAGGAAAATGGATACATATTGAAGATATACTCCTAAGTGAAATAAATAAGTCACTATTTAGATATTAAAAGGAAGGAAATTCTATCATTTGTGACAACACAGATGAACTTGAAGATATCATGTTAACTGAAATGGGCCAGAGTCACAAATTTTAGTGACTACAATGCACTAGGCTTGGAACACAGTTCAGATACAGCCTCTTTGATGGTCAAAACCATACATATTATATTTTATCCCTACCTTTTCCAGATGCTTGACTATTCCCAAGGACATCATTAAGAAGTGATGTAGTTCATGTGCCCACAACCCATTCTCATGCCTCTTGTACCACTTACTAAAGCCCATGCTTTTCCCTATATAATATCATGCTGTCTATGTATTTCTCAGCTAGGAGGAGACCATTATTCCCTTCAACTCTGGGTCTTTTGTCAAGAAGGCTCCAAGAGGCAGGGTCCAAGAAGGCATGACTTTCCTCTTTGACATTTACCTTAAAAGTTGACTGCATCCCACTTCTCTCTAGAACCATTTATGAATCTATCATTCATAAATTTGTCCAAACCCTTTTAAAATCCATTTATATTTCCTGCCAGTATCACCTTTTAGGATAATGAGGTCCCTTGTTTTATTACCCACTCTATGAATTAGTGTTATCTTTCATTTGTCCTTAAATGACCTCCATCAAGTTTCAGAGGGCACCACCTCCCCATTTGTCCCAGGCTAATGGACGCTTAACTATTCTTGGATCGTCCATCTAAGTGACAGAACATTTAGGACAAGAACATGATTGTACCTGAAAATCCTAGCATTCCTTAGCAACCATTTGCAAATGTTACAAGTTGCTAGAATTGGCAAGATCTCTCATTCCACCTGAAATGAGTGCCTAGCCAGGCAGCAATTCTCTCAATGGCTCTTGACTAACACGTTTCCTAAACCTATTAGTTAAAAAAGTTTTCCATATGAATCTCAACAAATCTGTAAAGTGTTGGCATCAGATTACATAAGATGCTGAAAAAGGATGGAGATTCACATAACTCCTGAAAGTATTACTCAGCCATAAAGAACGAGAAAATAGATTCATTCATAGGAAAATGGATACATATTGAAGATATACTCCTAAGTGAAATAAATAAGTCACAAATGTGTAAATACCGAATAGTTTCCCTGGTGTAAATAATCTGCAGCAATGCATAAGATTCTAATAAGATTACTGACATTTAGAAATGGGAAGAAAGGAGCTAAAGGTGTAGGGAAGGTGGGATGGGTAGGGGAAGAGTAAAAGGGAAAAGAAAAAAATGTGAGAGAATGAAAAGATGAAAATAAAGTGTTTGTAGATGGGGAGGGGAGGAGGGGGTGAAGGGAGGGCAGAGGTAAGGGGAAAAAATGAGAATCAAGACTTGTCATGTAGAGGTACAAGATTCCAACAATGAATGTAACTGTACTGTATCCTTAAAATGTACCAATAAACTCAATTAAAGCTAAAAAAAAAAAAAAGCATGAGATTGTAGAAAAACATAACAAAACAATATGGACACAGAAACAGATGATATTCCACCCCTGGGAATAGGATATAGAGTAAACATAGGATGAAGAGGAAACCTTACCACTGAAGTAGACCATAAAGTCAAGCAATGCTGGTTTCCAGGCAAGAAACTTTTCTTAGCATCGTAAGAAAATCAGTATGTATTTTAGAATGAAGAAAATAGTGTCAGTCTGCACTGAAGGAAAGAATCTCCTCATTTTTTATGTACCTAGTTTAGTTTACATTGAGGTGTAAACACAAAACACCTACAGCTGAATCTTAATTCTACAACATCAAAATTCCCTTTCCCTCTGGTAAATCATTACCTTAACATCTTGGTCTGATTTTGCAAGTCTATAGTTTCCTTTGATGGTTAGAACTGCCTCATTTAAGGTCTGTTCTTACTTATTTTAAAACTTCTGTCTTAAATTTGACTTGGGATATCTACCTTCCCAGCCTAGGCTAGTCATCAGTGGCATTTAACGGCTTAAAGTAAGTATAAAGAGGCTGACGTCAGAATATTTTCCCATTACCTACTTTCACTTCCTCAGGGTCATTACATTCCACCAAGCTGGCTAGGCACCACACAATTCTAGTGACACCGTCCACATAGACTACCAAGCAGATGGTACCCTGTCTACTAAATGACAGTGTTCCAACAAAAGCCCTGTTATTTTAATGACTTTTCTGAAAACTAAATAATGCACAACATATGTACCTGTTCATGGTCAACATACCAGTTCCTCCTGTTCATTAGAGAGGAGTTGATAAATAAATGTCTTCTCAGTTGACTTGAAAAGGTTGCAGTAGGTCAGCCTACTGTTTTCTAACTGCTCTTCTTTTCTTCTGAGTGAGAAGTAATTACATATGCTTGCTGTCTCCAAAGATACTTATGTGGGCCCTGAGAGTCAGGAATCCACAATGAATGGTTCTGCTGCTCTAACTCCCACTGGGACCACTAGCCTCCTCTAAAAATAAGTGTCCAGTCAAGAGTGTGGTCAACATGGCATTTATGTTATTTGCATCTCTGCAGTGCATGTGTCACCAACACCAAAAAGAAAAAAGGTTTCAAGTGTAGATATTCCTATTCTCACAGATTAAGAAACATAACTTACAATTTTCCTTGAAAATCAACAAAGATTCATCTCACTTTCATTCAGTATTAGACACTATGCACTTTATCAGTGTGAAGTTGAAAAAAAAGTAGAGATGAAGTTGTATGCAATTATGGAGGTTGGCAGAAATGCATATTTTGCAAGCATCTGATCAGGGTGCTTGGTTTCCTTTGCTTGCTGTCTGTAATGACATCCACAGAGCTTTGCTCAAGGTTATAAATCTTTTTCACATGAACTTACTAGAAATGACTAAAAATCAACTTAACCTGTATTAGATATAGTTACGGATCTGCAGACACATTTAAGCTCTCTTTTAAGCAACAAATTGAAGCCATCACTCTAGCTAGAGGTTGAATCTGTTCATTGTCCTTAGTGATTAAAATTTAGAGAAATCTGCCTAAAATAAATCATTCATGTACATTAACCCTCGAGAGGCACTCTTCTGGAAGCTGAGCCCTGTGTATATATAGAACAGTGTGCCACAGTCACTGGTAACATCAAGAAGCCATGGGGAGAAACAAGTGCTGAGTCACTTTAAAACTAACAAAGTAATACCAGCAGTTATCACCCAAATGCATTATTTATCACCAGGGCCTCCTGATGCCTGTGCTTACTGCGGAACCCTCCTGTGATATTGAAAGCCAAAGCATCTCCTCTCCCTAACAACAGTGTTGTATCTTTGGCAACTCAAGCAGGGACTCAGAAAATCAATACCACTTCATGAGCCAGGTCTTGGTCTTCTCCTTTTACGAGGATTCTGTCAATGCAAGGGGCCATTACTGTACTTTAAAGGCATGATATAAAATTGCTTCAACAAGATATAAGACACACCTTTTGCAAGAACCTGGTGAGAGTATTTTAGTCAAAGTTAAATAGTTTCATCACGTAATTACTTCTATTGGCAAAGCTCCAGCTGAATGCGCTCTCAGAGGTGTGTGCTTTCTATTATGGGTGGTAGACTGTGAGGGAGGCCTGTCGATTGGATTCAGGTTGTTCTAAACAAGGTCAAACTGTTGAAATGGAGGCAGATCCAAGCATCCTATGTCATTGGCAGTGACATGACAACAATGGGGTTGACAAGTTGCTCTCCCTCTTTTTTTTCCCCTCCAACTAAGGAGTCTGAAAGTAGCTTTAGTTTTATGGCTATAAAATATTCCATCCTGATTTGCAGCCTGGTAATTCATTTTCTAAGGACTGTTTGGAATTTATTCAGGGAGAAAAAGAAACTCTGTTGGTTTCTCTAACCGATTCCCATTTATGACAAAATTTAACTTTTGTGTTTTATGAGGTTTTATGTGTTCCACTAAAACCATTAGCTGGTTGTCTCCTCATGATAAAATTTAATCACTTCTATAATACCTTAAAAGCCAGTGAGTGTTTTGCATGTATTTACGTTTTCTTTCATTTTAAATATGTGGATGTTATAAAGATAGCTCTTATTGGCGGGGAGAAGTAAGGGGGTGAAAAATAAAAATGGAAAATATGTAAGTATTGAACCTTTATGTCTTGGGCAATAATAATGAAGCACCATAGCCTACAAACAGCATGAAATTTGAGAAAAAGTGGATGATAATCTGTGACCATCATTCATATTTCAATGATTATCTGAGTGTACTCAGACTCTGAATTTAACATTATTCTTACAAAAGCTACTTGACTGTTATGAGGTTTTGGCAATTTAACAAAAATTTCAACTATAACAATGAGAAAAAGACTCAAAGGAAATGCATATACACCTTGCAAAAATGTCTTAGAAACTAATCACCTTAGCTTGCCCTTTGTAATCAGAGATGCTCTCACAACTGCCAAGTAATACCCAAATTTGGGCAGTTCATAAAGATGAGAAGAAAACCACCTCCCCATCCCACTTCCACCTACAGAGTTCCAATTACAGCACTGCTTAATCACCACACATATTTATTTTAGAGTTATTCAAGGCATTATGAATTTATATGTCTATTATTAGATTTATTGGTGCTAATTATCTGGATTTAAATAGCACTTTTCTTCCTGAAGCCATAATAACTTTTATGAATGACCTACTTTATTTTCTCTGCATTCCTCAAGTGGGAAAAGGGGCAAGGGTCATTATATTTGGTTCAAAAGGACAATCTTACCCCACAGATCAGGGAGAGTCATCTAATCATTCCATCTATTCTTATAGTAATAGGAAAACAAATTAGGGAGGAGTCAGACACAATGTATATGTTGTCCATCACAATACCTGCAGCAACTAGAATAGTAGCAGATACAAGAAATATTTGTTGAATGAATGAATGAGAGGATGTGTCAATTGATCCATCAATCACAGAGAAAGTCTGACAGAAAACTATAGATTTCCAATGCTTGTGGAGGTAAAAGGTGAGGTGTTTGGCAGATTATACCTGCCAACTACAGAGGTATGAATGTTTCTCTGTCAAAACAACTATCTTTGGGTTTATGTATAGATGTGGATATGTGGATACCTTCATAAGTAATGGTTTCTGGGGAATAGAAATCTTTACCACTTCAAAACCTTCACTACTTCTGCAGGGTTTCAAATATTTCCCTAAGGAAACACAGGGCTGGAAGTGAAAATGTCCCTATGAAGAGAGGCAGATTTACAATGAAGCTCATGAAGTTTACCTCTAGGGCCTCTCAACAAACCAAACACCTTCAAAAACCCTGGAAAGGACCTATCAGGAGGTTTCATGGTCATATGTATTGGTTGAATTTGCAAAGGTAAGTTATTTTTGTGCTCTTTTCCTATGTAAAGCGCCATCCTCCACATTGTATGATCTTCAGGCTGAGATGGCTCTCTGGCACTGGTAACAAATTTATTCTAAAATCTGAGGGGCATAATGACACACCATAGCAAGGTTTACATCAGGTTTCTGCTTCCTGTTCTGCCCAGGTCACCAGATACCTCTGCTCCACACACTCATACAGGGATCTGGCTGATGGATGTTTTGTAGGATTTAACAGTAGGTCACTATGGTGTTGGCAAAGGCAGGGGACACAAAAAAGCGGATACCCAATCTTAATACTTTGATCACAAATAAAATCTAATTACTTCTTTTTATAACTCAATGACCAGAGCTAGTGGTATGAATCAAACTAAGTGTGAGGGAAACTTGGAAGACTTCCTGTGTACTCAGAAAAGAAAGGACAATTTAACATTCTGCTTTTGTTTCACAAAAAGATCTACCAAAAATGAACAGATTTGTCAGTAGTAAGGAGCAATAACATTATAGAATTCAGTTCCATAAAGGAACAAAGAGTTAAAAACTATTTTAAGGACACCAGCCTAGGGGAAAAAGTAGGATGTCGTGGACTATAAAACTTATTTTAAGAGACTCAACTGTAAGAAAGAGCTGAGAGACCAGTTCATAGTGTTACCAGGGCCAGGCCTCTGTTATGAAAAATTCCAAGATATTTTGATACTCTAGTCCCACACAAAATACCTAATTTCTGGTGACAAAAGAATTTAAAATGCGTCAAGTCTACCTTTGTCTGTAGAAATCAGCCAGCTCATTAGTACTCTTCAAATTTTCCCAAACTCAACTTCTCTTTAGTTTCCATCTCTTTTTCTTTTCACAACACGTTCAAAAGTTGTAACCACACTAAACATCTGACATCTTTTGCTCTAATTGCCTTTTTTTTTTTTCCTTTCAGTTTTTGAGACAGGGTCCCACTGTGTAGTCCAGGCTGGCCTCAAATTTACAGGGATCCTCTTGCCTCAGTCTCCCAAGTGCTGGGATTACAGGCGTGTGTGGCCACACCCAGCAGTCCAATTACCTTTTGATTGACAATCTATCTCCTATATTAAAAGTACTCTCTTCTTTCTCTTGTTCCTCTGATGAACTGATTCTTCAAGTCAGTGTTCCAATATTATCTCATATGGAACCAAGCTCTCTTTAAAGTTTTTAGCTAAAAAGATAAAAGCAGCTTCGGTCATTGTGTTTCATTTCCCTTTGTGCTTATTTGGATCATGTCATATATCATTTTGTTTATAGACACATTCTCTTCCCTCTTAACTTGTCAGCCTTTTCTGGGGAGGATATCAGAAGTTTATCCCCAGGACTGAGTTGAGTCTCAAAATTTAACTGTTGTACGAATGAATGATGGCCAGGCCGGAAGCATAATGTTTACATGTAAACTTGGAATTTTTAAATGAGGCTCAGATACAGGTGACTCCAAGTCAACAAGGGGATAAGGATGAGCCCTTTTCTGCTAGAGCAGAGATTTTCGTTTGGGGTTATATGCCCACATCTCTATGCAGGATCAAGCACTGTAATTTTCAATGTGCTATTTAGTGCAGGTGTTTTCATAATTGGGAAGGGAGAAAATTCTATGCTCACTGGCCTTAAAAGTCACCCTTCCACCTGGGTGGTGCAATGGTCCAGCTTTAAAAGATGTATGAATTACTTCTCCCCAGAGAGACCATGCAGAAAGGGCGTGTACTTTCTAACACTACATAATTATTGAACTTCCATTGTAGCAAATCTGCAAATGTCAAAGCTATGAGTGTTTCTAAAGAGAAAGCTACTGTTTTAAAACAGATGCTTAAAATATAGGGCCTTGAGAGCTGCCCTCTCACCAGACACTTGCTAACAATTCTGAAAAGCACAGAATACACAACATACACCACCCGCTTTGTCCTCCCCAAAGCTAAAGAAAGAATGTTGAGTAAGGCTTTGTCTTTGTTTGTCCAACTGAAGACTGGAGAATTCCTAAAATACATCCCAGGACATTATTACACTCAAAAAAAAAGAATATAACAATGTTATAGGTGCATGTCATGCCTCTGGCCTTGAAAACTCTCCCTCTCCATTCTTCCTGGGTTCTTAATTGATCCTGAAAGATCCCAAGAACAGGTTGGATTGGACCCACTCGACAGATGGGCAAACTCATCATCATTCTTGCTGTAATATAAATTAACTATTAATAAAAAGGGAGGAATTCTCCCAAAAGTAAAGAAAAGGAAAATACTAGGGTGTTCATTCTATTTTGAGAAAATCACAATGGCTCCACTCTTGCGAAGTTACTATTCTGGGTACATGTATGATGTTATGGAGACTTTACCCATCTGAGAGTGCACCTCTCAATTATTTATTCATTTAACAAATAACATTGAATAGCATCCACATTTTAGCATTGTGCTGTGGATAGAGCACTCAGAGACAAGGAACCAGTCAGCTATAAGTGAGCTTACAGAAAAAGACTGGAGATTATAAAATAATAGGAAGTCCAATGATGCTAAGGTACCAGAGAATCATATAAACCCAAAGAAAGAGTAATCGGATATTGCAGAGGGAAGCAAGGAGTGCTTCATTGAGAAAGTTCCTCTGGAACTTAGGATACAGAGAAATTTACCACGTAATTAGCAGAAGAATATACTTCTAAATCAAGAAAGACCCACGAACAAAGCACAGCAGAAGAAATAAAATTCTGTGCAATTCAAACCATCTAGATGAGTATGCTACAAAAGCAGGAAATGTACAGAAACAATGGCCATCAAAAGTCCTGGAGTCTCAGCAAACAAGTACCCTTGGGAGGACTGATAACTGGTTTGGGTAACAACAAATATTTAGACCCCGTGAAGTTCACTTTTTTCCTTCAATTCAGTAAGTATCAAAAATGGGTTGTATCCAAGGGGCCAACACCAAAGGCCCAGCATAAAAGACCACAGAAGAAAATCACTGGTACAGAATAAGGAAGTTTTCTTTTTCTGTCTGAATACAGTACGGAAGAGGGGGATTACCCCACTCCTGGGAGCTCCTGGCCCCTGTGGCAAAATGAACTCTTCTTTTGGCAACTCTTCTTATGGTAAATATATTTCATAAGAGAAAAGGTTTTTCATGGGGGCCAGAAGTTGAGACAGGGTCTCACTTTTTGTTGTTGTTGTTGATACTGGGCTGGGGATCAAACTCAGGACCTTGCGCTTGCCAGGCAGGTGCGGGGCCACTGAGCTAAACCCCCAGCCTTGGGTCTCACTGTTTAATGACGGCTGGCCAAGCTCACTGTGGAGCCCAGGCTGGCCCTGAACTCACTGCAATCCTCTGCCTCAGCCACCCAGTGCTGGGATTACAGGCATGTGCTACCATACCCGGAGAGAGAAGTCATTTAAAATATCATGAGAGAATTATTGAGATGCAAATTTTGAGGAAAGACCAAGTAAATAAGGAGTAAGTGGCTAAGAGTAGAAACATTTCTGAGAGGGGACTTTGCAAAGGCAGAAGAGGCAGGAGCAGGAAGGCCAAGGCCAGGTAGAGAATGCGGGGATGTCCAATAGCCCAGAGCTGACGACATCCACACCTCAGTCACAGTGGATTGTGAGACTAGAAGATAAATTTGAAAGCAGGATTTGGCCAGCTGCTCCAGTATGGGCCATGTAATAAACACTTTCCAGCTTTAGAGACTATCAGGTTTCTGTTACCAACAATAGCCATCCTTTGGTTTCCACAGGGGATTGTTTCCAGGACCCCTGTGAATACACAAATCTGCAGATCATTCAAGTCCTTTATATAAAATACACAATACTGCACATAACCTATGCAAACCTCCTCCTGTGTTAAATCACTTCTAGATTATTTATAATACCTAATATAATATAAATGCTATGCAAATAGTTATTATACTGTATTGTTTAGGGATATACAGACAAGAAAAAATCCTATGCATGTTTAGTATTTTTCCACATATGGAAAAATCTATAGTTGGTGGAATCCATGGATGTGGAAAGCTGACAGTATTCAGTTCTACTACTGTCATTTAAAAACAGCCACAGACAGCATGTAAAAGAATGTGCATGATTGTGTTTCAATGAAATTTTTATTTACAAAATTGTGTGAGACTGCATTTGACTCAAAGGTCATAACTTTCTGATCTATGCCTTAGAGCAAGGGTTCCCAAAATGTTGCTTCTAGACCACTGGCATCGGCATTACCAGGAAATGAATAAAAATGTGAACTTTAGTCCCACCCTAAACTTTCTAAGTCAGAAAGCAGGGTCTAGTGTCCAACAGCCTGTGCTTTATTTTTAGAGAAATAATCAGCCTCATTCCAACTGATGGCACTTGGAGTACTTTGTTGAAGATAAGGCTTCAAATTATACCCTGGGCATTTAAGATCAAAAGGAAATCTGTACTGATAAGAACTTTCTTTTGTTTGAATAGAAGTTAAGGTGCAAGAGTGTTTGTTGTAAAAACAGGAGACCCTCTACAAGTTTCCTCCTTTGGTTATAGGCGATTTTTATGACTCATCAGCTGAAACCAATATGGCAGCAATGCATCCTGCTGGAGTTTGAATTGATCACAGAAATAATTCCAGGAAACACTAAGAGCAGTTCTGGCTAAGGTGAAATTGGTGCATGACAGGCTTGGGTTCCTTATTGGAAAACCAATATGGATTTCTTCAGCAAAAGTGAAGGGAGGATTAAAAAGACATTAAGCTTACTCCTTTGTGATGTCAAGTACGCATTCAAATTCAAGACAGCATTTAAAATATTAAAGAATCCAGTGATTTTATTACTAGCTCATTTAAAAAGGTGACCATGAAAAATTTAGTTGAAACTATCCAATAATGGCTCGGGAGACACTTATAAATACATACAGATAACTGAATTTTTAAAAGTAAGTTCCTTATTAACTTCTTTCCCCTCATCTATTACCATTGCTATTTTCCAGCTGTATAAACAGTCTAGAGAGTATGCCCTGAATGAATTCACCGTTCAGAAAACAACATAATTACAGCCATTCCAGCAAAATGAGTGCCAAAAAAGTTACAAATTAATTGAAGGTTAGCACTGGAAATTAAATCCTAGTCAGCTTGAAGTCATCTTTTAGGCTACTTTCTACAGAATTAAACAGAGAATTCACTCCAGATCAGTTCAGTTGACAGGGTTTCAAAGTTCAGGCGGACAAGTGGCCTTGTCCCCAACCATGACTTTCCTGTGATCTGATATCACTAATTCCAAGTGACACCTACAAACAGTACCTTAAAACATGCTTATGATTTATGTAAGACGTAAGACCACTTCCTCCTCTCCTGTAAGTATCTGGGTCTTAGTAAAACACTACTTTATCTTTTGGTAGAGGCCACTAAGAAATATTATCAAAAATATTTTCTCAGGCCGGGGACTTAGCTCAGTGGATCCGCTGCCTGCCTTGCAAGCAAAAGGACCTGAGTTCGATCCAAAGTACCAAAAAATTTTTTTTTCCTTTCTTTCATTATTTAATTTTTAGACTTATAAAAGAACTGCAAAGACAAAACAAAGAATACTTATATACTCATTATCCAGATTCCTCAAAATGCTAGTGTATTTACATTAATTAATGTTAATAACCATAGTGTGATTAACAAACTAAGGAATTTAACATTAAAATTCAAAACCATTATGTAATTGACAGACCTCATTCAAATTTTATTTTCTCCCCTTAGTGCCCTTTTGCTGATCAAGCATTCAGTCCAGGGTCCCTCATGATACCTGTTTATCAATCTTTCTTAATTTCCTTTAATGTGATCATTACTAAGCTTTAATCCAACAAGAATTTACTTGGTACCTATTCTGTGCCCAAATTGGTCAGTATGCTCTAAGGATTAAAAGATGGCTATGGCCTTTGGGACATTCATATTGTATTGTGAACACCAAAATAAAATCAAAGGCTAGACATAAAAGAATGTATTGAAGTATTGCTTCTTTTAGAAAAAAATGACATCATTCATATTTGAAAAACAACGATATATTAATGAAGATTATCTCTGTTTTTGTTTTGTTTTTATTTTTGTTTTTTGTTTTTTGTTTTTTTTGAGACAGGGTCTCACTATGTAGCTGAGACTGAACAGGAACTCACTATGTAGCTGGTCTCAAATTCACAGCAATCCTCCTGCCTCAGCCTCCCAAGTGCTGGGATTACAGGCATGCACCACCATGCCCGGCTAATGAAGATGATCTCAAACTAATAGGTTCTTGGTCTTTGCTTTAAAAAAAAATGATCATTTATGGATGACAGCAGTATCCAGATAAATTGTATGCAACTATAAGCTATGAGATTATCTTTGCAGTCAATGTTTTTGTTCCCAGCACCTAATAAGGGATGGCAAACAGGAAGGGTTCACAAAAAGTCAAAGACAGTGGCAGTTTAGAATCATCTCCAAAGCCTGCCTAAGGATTCAGAACATGTAGGCTACCTGCTGGTGTCACCCTAATAGCCTCTATCGACAGTGAATAAACTCATTCAAACTCCAAATTAAATAAAAGTTCAGAAGCTAATTATCAACCAAGAGTCTTTCTTTGTACTGCTTTGAAACAAAATGTATAAAAACATACTATAAAACACTTGGCAGAGAATCAGAGATTTTGGCTCAAGATATTTGCATGCCAACTGGTGCTCCATTTACTTCATGTCTTTAATATCAAATTTCAGCTCCATGGCTCACTGAAATCCACATATTTTTAGATTTCTAGAATCTTGGATTTGAGGGATCATCAGAGGTTGCTAGTCCAGCACACTAAGACCTTTATAAAATCTCTAATAAGATGCATTCCAACTCTCTATTCTCCCAGGCTAGCCAACTTCAGGGGTACCTTCTTCTTTTGTTTTGTTTTATTTTGTTTTTTGGTATCAGGGATTGAACTCAGAACCTTGCACTTGCAAGGTAGGTGGCAGCACTACTGAGCTAAACCCCTGGCCCTAAGAGTACCTTCTTGATAGTGCTACAAAACCCTAAATTCCTATCTCACCCTTTCCTCCCACCCTTGATTTTGCAAATATTATCCCAAGTTCTGCCTTCTGTAGTCACACACAATAATTCAGTTCATCAGTGTCTTCTGAAAATATGGTTTCTACATAAATGTTTATAAATCATTTAGCTTTTCAGTAGTTATGTCATTGTGTTGACTTAAACTGGGTTTTCAGAATTAATTGAGTAGTCAGTCTTTATAAAACATGCCACTATCATTGAGATTCTTCTATTGCATACTAATCCAGAGGGATTTGGGGGACCCTTAGTGTACAATAAGTAAGTCCCCAACTTATAAACATTTGAGTTGAGAACTTTCACAAATTCCAAGAGATTTCAAATTACAGACTTTCCTTCCAGGGAACAAATTGTGTAGGTAGCTTGCATGTCTGTGGGACATCATCACAGTTATGCTGCTGTATGCATACTGTACAGTGCAATAAGTACAATAGTACAGTGCTCAATCAGAGATGTCCAAAAGCAAGAGAAAAAGCAGTGATACAGAGGAGGCTGCTAGGAAGCTAGGAAGCACAAAGCAATTTACATTGTACACTTGTGTCAAAGGTGGGTCAGACTCACTTTGTGGGACTTATGAATGAATATGACTAACAAACATTCTCCCAATATGGGACTTGTTTGTAAGGCAGAGGCTTACTGTCTAAACTCATATTTATCTATTCTGGATTCCACTTCATTATATTTGACCCATTATTGAAGTTTTTTGAGATCTTTTTAATCAGGAGGCAAATATATGAGCTCCTTACCTTTCTCCTGTCATCCTGTAACTCATTTGTTACTTTTGGTGACACGTTATCACTAAAGTCATCATTAAAATATTTAAAAATACTATTTTCAGAAGCACAAATATAGTTAATTCCTTATAGATATACTTTACTTCATTAAGTAGAACTCCTTGACATGTGATTAAATAACTGCAAATGTACTTAGCTAGTATCCCACCTACATTTCACCATTTTTGTTTGTAAAGATAACCACAGATTTTGCCAAATGTGTCGCTGAAGTCCAGGGTGACCAAATGGAAAGCTTTGCCCTGCTCTATCAGAAAATAAAGATGGAGTGTAGTTTGACAAGACTTGGCAAGAAAGCATGAAATATAGATCGGCCCAGTAGTGAATGTTTCATATGCTCCACTCAGCAGAGTGAGAACAGCATCAGATAACTACCTGACTCCCATCATCACTACAGACAATGTGCTTCCTCACTTGTTACCTACACTTCAGATGAAGCACTCCTATTCTTGCTCTGATGCTAATTTCTCTCTCTTACTTTCAACAGAATCCTCTGTACATATCTATCTCACTGATTTCCTAAAATATTCTCCTCTTGTGTAAGACCTGAATTACAAGCCCATGCTAAATGACAAAGGGCCTAGGAGACAGTGCTCTAACCTCTCCCATTGTAGCCACAGCCCCGACCTTTGTTCAAACCCTGGCTTAGAAATGTAAGGCAATCTTGTACTGTTTAAAGTCCGGATCATGATTAACATGTAAGATAGTGGTTCTAGACTATGAGATAAACTCTGTCCTGTACATAGAGACCCCAAGTTAATTGTTGAACTGTTCAATCATCCTGAATGTCTTAGTGGCCTTTGAAACATCCTATAGGTATCTGTTAATCATCAATGTGTGACTGCCGAGTATGTGACTGCTGACCAGAAGCTCAAATCAGCAGACATTTGTCCCTACCTGCGAGCTTAGAATGTTAACTCCCCTTTTTTACCCCCCTATAAAAAGGACCTCAGCCCCTGAGCTGGCGCCTCTCTGAGCCAGCTACTTGGTTCTGAGAGTGCCGTCTGGCCAGACTAATAAAGGTCTGTTTACCATCTAGCCTGGAGTGCTCCTTCCTGGGTGACTCTCATTCCTCCATGGAGCTCTTGGAGCCTGGCTGGGCTATGAGACTCAGCATTGTGAAGGCCTTTTCGGCTGTTCACACTCCTCGGAGTGGAAGTGAGACTTTAAGTCTTACAATTGTGCCTCTCTTTCTCATGCACATTTCTTCAACACAGTTATAACTCTCCTCACCAGGAACCTATATTGTAAGTTTGACTCCACTTGGCCTCAAGAGTTCCTATGAGGTTATGTTTATTTCCTTGGGCTAAAATCTCAATGTTATACAATTTTTTTTCATATTCTCTAAATCATCAATAACCTATGAGTATTTCTATGGTGTAATGGGCACTGTTTCTCATTTGATGGCCAGGTATGGTCCCTTCATCAAAATGCTAAATACTATTTCATATAAATCATCTGAAGAGCAAATCTAAGAATGGTTTTGCTAATTAGTATCATGGGGGTGAACTGAACCAAGAAGCTTAGCTGTAGGTCTAATGGATTGTCTGCTAATATTGGTGAGAGATTTTAGACTTTTGAGTTTAAAGCTTGCCAATGCAAAGAATGAAGATTTCAAACTTTCTGAGACATCTGGTCCCCTGCATAAACTAATAACTTTATAAAAATAATTACACAAAATAAAAATAACTATATAAAAAGTTTAGATGAATCAATGGATAGAAAATTATTTCACTGTCTACTGTTTTAAATAAATTTTTCTCTTTTCACAAAGGGCAATTTAAATAGATTCCATTCTATTCATTGCTCAGATTATATAGAAAATACATCAGAATAAATAACAAGTATAAACAGATAGCATGAACAAATATATAACTTACACTTTAAAAAAATTTCATATGATACCTGACTGGTCCTTTCATATGATACCCGGCAGGATACCTCTTAAAAGAATCTAATACAATGTCAGTTATTACTATGATTTCTATGTACTTAAGGCTTATTACCATAAGTCCTTTACACTTATTAATTTATTTCATATTCAGAATAATTGGATAAAACAAGTGGATATAAATTATACTTTTAAAAATATATAAACTGAGGGTTGCAAAGATTACACCTTTCCTCGTGTTGAAATGTCATGAGCATGACCCTGAATTGGTACCCAGCAGCCCTGTTTCATAGGTTCTGTTCGCTAACCTGCTGAGATAGCATAGAAGTTTGTGGAAGCAGGTGGTAAAACTTGGACAATACCTCAAAATAAAAGACATGTATTCATCTGAATTGCCTCACTCCACAGCACCCATTTAATTATTTCAACTTAGGCACATGTGAAATAATAGTATTAACTTCACTTTGCCAAAAAGAGCAAGAGCAGTCAAGAGATGAGTGTGTATGTACTGAAATTGAGGATACTACTTGTCAGGGTGTTTGTCATCTTTTCATCATATAATCTGTTTGTTTGTGACATTTAAGTGAAAAAAAAATCCTAGTTCTTGTTTGCTTTGACAGAAATGATTGAATATTAGTCACATAATGTCCAATATCTCTACTTTCTGTGCTCCTCTTTATACTGGAACAAATATTGGTGTCTTTTGTTCTCTAGTTGCTCTCAGGTGAATCATTTGAAAAATAATAATATGAAGAAAAAAATCAGTTCAATATTTTATAGGCAAAAAGCTCACAGCAGCCAACAAAAGGAAATTCTGTACCTCAGAGCATTTACGGAAAGAGAAAAGATAAAGTATATTTTCTTCATCGTTAAGCAAATTTCTGATTTGACATGATTATAATTTTCCTTAAAATAATGTTTTCTGACCTCCACTGTAACCTTTTCAGACTTTATGAGCTAAGAAATTCCCTAAGAGATATGCCACATTCATCCTCTCTAACCAGCACCCTCATCTTCTTTAGGAAAAATTGACAGTAATACAACTCCCCAAATGATTTTGTTCCCTGCTGACGGACCAGAATGGTGGGGCAGAGAAACATATGTCTCATCTCAGATGCTTGCTTTAATTTAACATTGGCTTTCTCTTTGGCCTTTGATAGATTGAGAGAAGACAGCCAAAATATTAGGGGCAGGAGCTTGAGCAAGCAAAAAACATACTTGACAAAGGGCTGGTCCTTTCTGAATTACACTCATTCTTCCTCAGCCTGGTCTCTTGTTTTTTTTGTTGTTGTTGTTGTTCTTTCTTTTTTTTTCCTCTCCCCTAAAAGATGAAGGATGTGTAAAGGACACATAAAACTTTAGTCAATAGGTCCATTATTATGATTGGCTGAAAACCATAAAATGCATCCATCAAGCCATTGTGTTGCATCTTGTGTTAAATTATGGTGATAAATAGTCCTTTATCCGTGACGTCACCTACTAATCTATTCTAAAGACTATTCACCACTGCCATTATGCATCACTCATCCTTCTGCCAGCATGCTAAAAAAATCCTCTACATGATAAAGCCACACAAAATTGTGCTCGACTCTGCAGACGCAAGTATTGTCTGTTATTTTCATGTCATACTGTGAAACAATTGCTTCTCCAGTTCCCAAAGTTATCTCAAGTGTGCAATCATGCCCTCAATGCTCAGCTCTGGGCCCTGTAACTCATGTACTTTTAATTGTTTATAATTTACCGCAGAACTGGACAAAGTCCATTTGTACCCATGCTGCTTTGTAAGTACTAGATAACATATTTTTGCCACCTTGCTCTGGGTTGAATTTAATCCTATTGACAAGCCCTTAACATAGAAATTTGGTGTGGAATGCCTTAATATTCTCAGGAGCTATGTAAAAGGATGTGTGACAGTTGCTATCAGTATGCTTGGGATTTGGATCTGATTTATACAAAATGTTCTCATAAAATTAGACTTTTTTAGCTCTTAGAAAATATTATTTATTAAAACGAAATCAAGAGGAAAGTGTGAAGATATTTTAAATTCTAGTCTTGAATGTAATAAGCTGCTTTAAAAATACATACAAAAGACATGCTTATGTAGCTCTCTGTAACTCACCTTGATGATATATTATGTGGCCCTCTTATTTAAAAATAAATAAATAAACAAATGTAAACTACCTCTTTTTTGCTACTCAGAATAAGAGGAAGTGAAATGCAGAAGAAAATACAAACTACTCATTGGAATTTCATTGAAAAACATGAAGCCTAATATGCTTAATTTACTTTTAGCTTTATTTCAAAGAATCTGGGGAATTGTTTCTTGCTGAGCAACACAATGGAGGTGTCATAGCTCCTGCTTATTTCCTGATTCTCATATGAGATGATTGGCTTTCAAAGAAGAAATAAACAAATATAAACTGCTCAAGCTTAAATGGGTTACATCCTACATCCATCTGCTACACTTGTTTGTATATTTTTTTAATTTCCTTTTTTTTAATGGACACATGGAAAAAGGTCTGCTAATGTATTTACTGAACATGAAACTAGATTTTCTGTGCATTCTTATATGTCTAATAAAATGCTAGCAAACTATTTACCTGAAAGTTTTTACTTAATGCATGGTCTTTTCAGTCAATCAAGGGAAACAATTTTTAAAAATCACTTTTAAAACGGTGGCTTTCTCCTTTTGCTGACCTCCTCCCAATCATCATCTCTTATGGAATCCAAAGAGTCACATATTGGAAGAAAGAAAGCAGTTCTAAAAACTGAACACTCTTCAGCCAGTCTTGACGGAAGTTTGGCTTCAACTCAACATCAAATACATTACAGCCTCTCTCAATCTGATGTTTGCTTTCACTTGTGGACTCTGGAGGGGATTAGATCTTGCCTTCTAACAGCAGTTGAAGGGGCCTTCACTCAATTTGCTTTCTTTCTTTATAAATTCCCTGCTTTCTAGTCCTATATTCTATTGTTGAGACTACATTTATCATTGAATAAAAGCATATTTTAAGTACATGTAGACATCAAAGTCAGTCTATTCTCATGTTTGAAAATACACACACACACACACACACACACACACACACACCACTCTTTCTCACTCTTGCCTCACACCCATATTCTGACAAATCCCTGAATCCTCACCATTGTATAGCAACTGCTGTTCTCACCACCTTTTTGCTTCCTGGTGGGTCTGTAATTGTCATCTCATCCCTGGAGCAACATCAGGATCACTCAATAAATTGATTGTCAGGGGATATTTGAAGAACAGAACAGCTTGAGCTCTAGAAGCCAAGTGCCTTATGGCCTCCAGCCCAGAAAAAGGAAGCAATGAGGATGAACAAAACTCATCCCATTCCACTCCTCTAACACATTAATGAGAAGTAAGCAAGTGAATTTCATTCTATATTTCTACTCAGAGACAGCAAACTACAACACAAAGAAGATTAAAGAATTAAATAAAACCATCCTTGACATTGCTTTCTTTTTATTCTTTTAGAATGAAACTGGGAATAAGACATCCATCTTCTGGGTCTGAAAGGTTGATTCCAGCCTTCCTCTCATACATGCTATTCGCCCCCTTTTTGTGCAGTGATAGCATGTCTTGCCCATCCAGAAATGATGCTATGATAGCATCATTCTTCTATTAGTGCTTGTATTTAAAGTACTTTTTAAGTGTTATATTCTCAGGCTTGTAACTCAGACTCTGATATGCATTCCCTTTCAGAATCCTACTAAGAGGGTGCCTTCTATCTTGGCAGCCTCAGTTGGAAGCATATTGCAGCTTTTGCAAGGAAAAAGCCTAAGGGAAACTAGATCTACATTTCAAGGTAGCCTCTGAGCAGCCACCTTAGATTATGTGTATGGTAAGAGATTAAGATAATGGGGGAATTCCTCAACTCAGACAAAGGATATTTCTGCTAGGAGATCTTTGCCTCAGTCAATGTAAGGGGAAGGGTGGGAGAGCAGTAAGTATGATCACAGTGCCTACTCTGTAATTGAAACACTAAAACCATCAAATTACTCAAGGTTTAACCTGTTAACCCCATTTTACAGACAAGAAAATAGACATTCACAGATAATTAAGAAAGTTAACAAAACTCTTCAATATGACTCTACAGTCCATGGTTTTTCCATCTAATCATGCTGCTTTTCAGGTGAATCCTGAAAGTAAACTGGTGGTTGTGTGAATGATGGGGAGGGAATTATAAGATTCTGGTATTGATGGAAACAAACTGAACACATTAGACAAAATACAATCTAATGATGCAAGCATACAATTGTACTTTTACTTCAATAGGCATTCATTAAATCAACAAGCATTATAAAATCAACAAGCACTTAATAAACTAACAATCGTATATTAAAGATACTTCTGTACCAGGTACTGGACTTGTGCTGGAGACCATAAAATGTCAAGACATCATATTACACCTGGAGTCTAGAACCTATTACCAAAGACATATGAAAAGTATTTCTAGGTTGTAAGGGCAGTGACTGAAAGTTGTA
>NW_022900914.1:36017729-36033115 GCF_012274545.1 Fukomys damarensis | reverse complement strand
AAAAAAGACAGCAGCAAATCTGAATTTTAAGGAATTAAAGCCACGTCAGGTAGTGAAGGTAACATGCATAAAGTTACTGAAAAGGATTTTTGGCAAAGTAGGATTGTGAGACCGTGTAGTCACACACAGGTCTCTCCCTTATTTAGATGTTACCAAAAATGTGAATAAATAAAAATTAAAAGGTATAGCTGAGCTCAAATACACAAGTGAGATATATCTGTGGCCTAAAAAATGACAAGTATGATAAATCTTTAAGGCCTCATCCTAAAGCTGTGGGTCTGCTATTCTCAGGCTATGCTAGAAATTCTTGCTTCTGTGAGTAAAGAAAGACTAAGAATGTCCAGCATAAGCTAAATGATTAGAGTTGGGCAAGAAATGGGCTACCAGAGAAAAAGGCTAAAGTAGTTGCTGAATTGCATGAAACCATGGTATATGGCATCTCTTAACTCCTTCAAGTTTAGAACCAATAAAAAAGAGGTGGGACAGGGAGAGATTGAAGAGTCAGAATGATAGGTATCAAGATGTACAGTATATGTTATTGCTGAAAACAGTTTTGAGAGTGTAGCTTACATTCATAGCCAGGTGGCTTGGGAATGGTTCTCTGCATTAGATAGATTTATCCACTTAGGAAAAGTGAAAAATACAGGTCTGGAGGGGATTTTGAGCTGTGCCTCAAAACTCAGGTTCCAAAATGCAAAACTGCCGGCTTCTTGGAAAAGTCTAGATCTTGGCCAAGAGAGTAGACCAGAGTCCCTCACCACGGCTTGCAGACAGCTCCAAAGAAAAAGCCCAGAAACATCAAAACCAACTACAGTCCCTCAACTCAAAAACACTCTGGAATCCAGTCAGAGAGTGGGGAAAACAGCAAGAGTAATATTAGTGGAATTTCTTGTCATAGTCTCTCTTTCCCAACAGGAATCTCTATCTACAGCTATTATTTATTCAGACATTGATGCTTGTGCAGCTGGAAGTAGAAGACACATCCTCCTAGACTGGACTGACTCAATGATGGCATCTGTTTTATTCTGATTTTTATCATGAACCAAAAGTGCCAAAGTTTTAATTAAGAACTGGAGAATCTGGGTGGCTAGAGAGAAAAACTCCAAAGTGCTAAGAAGACATGACTACAGAAGGACAGGAAGACAACAGAGACCACTTAAGACTCAGATTCAAATAGGTGAGAGAATAACAGCCAGGAGAATACACCAGTAAAAATCTATAAATCTGAAGAATAACACAGGCTAAATGGAATGAGGATAATGGGACAATTCTAAGTTGCTTTCAAATAATTATTTTTAATATCCTTAATGTGATGAAAATAAGAATAATGTTTAGAACAAATAACACAAGTATAGGAGTTTTTTAGAGTAAACAGAAATAAAAATATCTATTTGAAAAGACACCTAGTTGGAATTCTAGAAATACAAAACAGTATTTGAAGCAAACAAAAATAATCAGAAAAGCAAGCCAAACAAATGCCTGCTAAATAAAAAATTGGTGATTGGACAATAAAACAGACATCAGCCAGTAATGCAACACTTCAAGATAAAAACTGGGAAAGGAAGGTCTGAGACAGTGAAGACGCAGAGCTCCAATATCCCCACTCATAAGCATCTCAGCCTAAGAGATTTAAGGGAGGGACAGACAAATTTGAGATGATAGCTAAGAATTTTCTCAAATTGAGTAAAGACAATGTATTCTCCAACTAAAAGTACACATCAAGTGCCAAACAGAAGCGGGAAACTAAATCTATACCAAGGAACATCACAACATCATCAAAAAGACCCAGCATGAAGATATGGATGATGCCCAAGGAATGGAGGGAATGTGGCAAGATTTGAGAGTGGAACAAGGGATCATGTGGTCAAGAGTTACAATAAGGAATACATGCTTCATCCCACACATGAAGTGTAGGAAAAGAAAAAGCAGAGGGTATGGTTTGGATTTTGTGACAAAATTTCATGAGTTATTGGATGTGAGGAAAGAGTAAAGGGAATAGAAAAGTCAAGAACTTCTCTCCAGCCCCCAGCCAGGGTGAGGACAATAGAAAGTGAACATAGAAGTAAGAACAGGTTAAAGGGTGATATCTAGCACATATGTAGTATAAGAAACATAGCAAAAATTATTGGTTTAAAAATTTGAATATTTTACGTTGGAAACAAGCAGAGAGTTCTATGCTGGAATAAAGCCATGGCCATCATCAACAAAAAAGACCTCTCCATTTGTTTTTAACAAAGACCATCAGTATCCCAGTTCCAAAAGGTTCTTCCTTATCAATGGCAACTCACTGACTAGATGAGAAGCTATTTCCAGAAGAGGCAGAGGCAACACACTGATGAAGTGCCTTGTATAAGTAGTCGAAAACCCAGACAATAGCAGACAAGAAAATTTGGTGATCGTGGGCATCAGCATCAGAATGAGCCTGTAGCCCCCATGGCAACAATGGCATCAAAACACAGGCAGGTAAAGGACCATGAAACCAAGATGCTGCACTATCACAAAGGATCAGGGCTAAAATGAGAAAGGTAATTAGGAAACAGTGTATAAAGAAGATGAAGGGATAAGGCCATAAAAGTTAGGAATTCAGGCCGAAACCAAACACCTATGCATGGAGAAAGCAATTGGAACCACCTGATCAAGGTGAATTTTGCTTTGGTAGAACAGCAATTATTGGAGACATATATATATATATATTTTTTTTGACCATGGCTTTTAATTATATCTTTTATTGACTGGGCATCAAATGCCCTACCCAGTTTTGTAAATAAAAACTTTATTTGCCTAGAGAATGAAACTATGTTGCTATTGCTTTTGTTCCATTATGACAATACATGAATGAATAATAAAATTAAAGTTGAAGTTTCTTGAATGCTCACCAGAATAAAATTTTACTTCCCTAGGATGAATGGTTAAGTGGCTCTTTTCAAGATTTGGGAAATATTTCCTAAATGAAGGAATGAATTTCAAGAGCTTAGAGTATTAACTCAAATTCAAACTTTAGCAATATTTTAAAAGATAGATTAGTGAAACAATGAGGCAGAGATGAAGTGAACATGCTTTCATATTTGTCACATGACATTGCATCTGCCAGGTTATTTTTTGGGGACTACTCTATGATGAATCAAAATCACCTTTAGGGAAATCTTCACTGAATAACATGGAGAAATGTCAGCGATATGGCTCAATAACATTATATTCTCTGGGCAATAAAACACTTTTAATATTTATTCAGAAGTATAATTGCATGATTTGTTGCTACTTGAAATATTTTTGTGGGCTAGGGATTTAGCTCAGTGGTTCTGCTGCCTGCCTTGCAAGCACAAGGAAAAGAGTTCGATCGCCGGTACCACATACACACACAAAAAAATATGTGTGTGTGTGTGTGTGTGTGTGTGTGTGTGTGTATTTTGTGGATATTCTTTCTTAACAATTATTTTAGTAAATGAGATCCTCAGTGTACACCACGAATACTATTCCACTCTTAAGTGGATAGAGCTCTCTTAGGATAGGTCTTTTACCTAAAATAAATCCAGAGATAGGAAAAATGTACAGTCTCCCTAAACAGCGAATATTTAGATTGAAAAGTAAAAGAACTGCTTGTTTCAAAGAAGCCTTATACTTCAGATTCATAAGTACTTGTGAATCCTGTGCATTGCAAACCTCCAGGAGGCACAAGTCACACAAAGGTCTTGGGGACTGATAGCTCCTGAAGTGCTGCAAGTACACGTGCCCTAAGTGCACCCGGCGGTCCTGGGCTTTCCTTCCCCTGTACCAGCTCTTTGAAGACCATTACTTTATCTAAGGAGAGTTTGGTACAACTTTAAATTGAAGAACAAACACAGAGGACTAAAAGAAAATCCATTTCTATGGGATAGTGTTTTTGATTGCCGTATCAGATGGACCTGGGATGAAGTCTTAGAACTGCTACTTACTATTTCTGAGATTTTAGACAGAGGCATGAACCCAAAATATGGGGAATGTTTCATTTTTAAAAATCCATTATTATAATAAAAGTCATATCGCCTTTAATCTCCCTCACAATTCTCTCTCACTGCATAAATCGCTTCATTCTTGCTACTTTTTTTTGGGGGGGGCAGTACCAGGGATCGAACTCAGGACCTCCTGCTTGCGAGGCAGGTGTGTGCCACTGAGCTAAATCCCCAGACCCTCTTGCCACTTTTTGAAGCAGTTCTAAAAGTTTTCTTTCACGTCCTTATTTGTGGTGTTGTGGCTGACTTCATGTCCTAAATCAATTCCCAATCTTTCAGGGTCATTTTGACTTCTGGAAACAGCAAGAAGTTGCACAGTGCCAGATCTGGTGGATAAGGAGACACTGTAATATTTTTATTTGTCAGAAAATGCTGTAAACATTTTGAATCAACTCAGAACATGGAGAAAGTCATGAAAAGACACTCAAGAATTGCTTCAGAAAGTGGCAAAAATAATGCATAAGTGCGTTCGAAGTACAGGGGAATATTTTTGGAGGATGAATGGCAATGTTCCTTTTGCTGTCACAAGTTTTTTTCATTTAAATATTCACCCTAATGGTGACCACTCATATATTAGATTAATTCTCTGAGGTGATATCTGGATCTGTAAAATGGGAATAGTAGTAATCCCCTCTTAATGGGACTGCTGGAAAAGCAAAATGTAATTATTTAACACTTTTCACAGTTCTTTTCTCAGGATAAGCCTGGATAAAATGATACTCACCATCATCATTATTATCATCATTATGTCATCTTTAGAACCTCTTGGGGATTCTTGTCCTCATATGTGCCTTTTTTTTTTTTCATTCATTCCTTCAACAAATTTGCATCAAAATCCCAGCAAAAGCAAGCCACCTGTAATGTAGGATATCAAGATGAGTCAGGAAGAGCTGTCCTACCTGGATAAAACCCTCCCTAGGGGCAATCAGACATCATAACTATACAGAGTCAGAAGCCTTCACTGTGACTGAATGGTCTTCAGTCTTTGTTGAATTAAATATTTAGTGCATTATGTCTTCAAGAACATCATCTGCTCTCCTCCTTGTGTGACATGTGTATAACTAAATTTTCAGTGAAAACACTTTGAGTATCCCCCTTCCCTTGTTCAATTCTATACTCCACAGATCTTTGTATGGACTCTGGGATGCATAAGCATGTTATTAGAAAAGAGAAGATGAAGTGTGAGCATCAAAAATCATTTTTACTCTAATAAGTGCAATGCTTAATAATATTCAATTTTAGGTGCAAACACAGAAAAATACCTGAAAGGTAAATGGATTTTTTATTTCTCATTACCTCTTTTGACTAAGCATGAAATTCTGACTTCAGGAAAAAAAAGAAAGCCTCAGACAGAAAGGACATGCATCTGAATTCTGTGAAAGGTAACATGGAAACAGGCTGACATCAGCAACTAGCATTTGAATGGGCAGATAGAACCTCCCCCCACCTGATGTATGATACAGTACAAATGAGTAAAGCAGAACTTAGCAAGGGGTGAAAAGTTGAATAGAATTGCATAAAATGAAGCAGAACATGGCAGAAAATTTAATTTCCCTTCAAATCTGATGTTCCAGGTTTGATATCCCCAAAGCATTTCCACGTGTGCTCCACATCACCCCAAATAGTAATATCCACTCTTCATTTGGCAATTCCTAATATTTGTAGCTTAAATGACTCTAAAATGAAATGATTTTCTCCAACTGCAGAATAGAAAATAATTCGTACTTTAATAATAATTTGTACTATAGCATTTAGAAGCAAAAAATAAAGTTCAAACTATGTTAATTAATTTAGGAACCACAGAAATCTAATTTTGTTATTTGTATCCACATTAAGCAAACATTATTTTCTTCCCACTGCTATGATAAAAATAGTATTTGTATTTCCTTCTCACGGTTGCATACCAAATAGTACTAAACTAGAATTCAGGAGTCTTGGAGTTGAGTCTTACTCTAGCTGTGTTACTAAGTATAAATCCTTTAATCTTACTGGGTCAGTTTTCCGTCAACATGAGGTTACGGTATGAGGCAACAGTTAAATGTCTTAGAAATTTAACACTAAATTATGATCTCTTTATGAATTTGTTAAATTTACCACACCCCTCTTTTTCCCCATAGAGACAATAACACAGACAGTTAAACATACAGGAATAAGAAATGGTTTTGATCAATGATTCTCAAAGTAGGAGCCATGGATGGCAGATCTCCAGGAGAGTTATATTAAATATGTATTCTCACCTTAATTTTTATTATATTATATATGTACACAAACATATTTTATGTATGTATATAAATACATAGTATAATTAGGTTGTTTATAGATACTGTAAATATTTTTTTATTTTCTGGATGACTATTATGTAATCAAGTACAGTCATTTATATTTGTGTTTTTTGTTTTGTTTGTTGTTGTTGTTGTTGTTGTTATTGTTTTTGTACCAGGGATTGAACTCAGGACCTTGTGCTTGCAAGGCAGGTGGAGGCACCACTGAGCTACTTCCCTGTCCCCAATATATTTATGTTTCCATGACACCACTGGGGATTCATTATTACTTAAAAGGTCAGAAAATATCTTTTAATTTTGTTGGTAAATAGGAATGGCTGTTCTAAGACTTAACATATTCCAGTGGGGGGAAACTGGCAATTGCCCTCATACCTTCATTTTGGATTTTTAAAATCACGTACATTAAACAAACTTGCAAAAATGCAAAATTAAATCTGCAGTACATCACACACTTTGGCTGGCTAAATTAGGGCTTGTAAGCTTAGATCTTACGTTCTTTTGCTTGAGAAATACTGATCTATGTATATACCATCTGAACAACAAAATTATAATATAAATTTAATAGTTACTTCTAAATAGGCTTTCTGCTAAAGAAAAATATTGAAATTACTGAGAAGTATTTTTCTCCTTAAAAGCTGCAAAATTCTAGAATAGCTATAAGAACCAAAATTATATCTTTAATGTGAGCTCAACATTGAAAAATAAACAGAAAGTTAAAAAGGAATATTCTGCTTTAAATGAGGAAGGGATTTCATATTTTCCCTAACCATTATAAAGGGCAAAGTATTTTCCTATAAAACAATTATAAGCACATGAATTTTACCTTTGTTTTGAGTAACTCCACATTGGTTCTTGGGTCATATTTACAATGTACAACTGTGCTCACCAGAATAACAATTGCTCCTATCTGTAATATCATATTTATTTCTGGAATACTCATACGACTATCAAATATTTCCTTGCATAGCTCTCTGTCTTCTTTGTTCCTTTCAGGTGTTCCAAAATCTGAATTGCATTGCTCAAGTTATCTAATAAACCTGATTCCCTTCCAAATATCCCAGCAGGCTGCCCTTTTCCCATAATGCCATCCAGATGGCCTTCAACCCACATGAAGTTATTAGAGACACAATAATATCCCTAAAGTCCTTGTCCCATCAACTCCCTCTTCTTATGTTCCATTTACTTCCTCCAATCTCACTTACTAATTAAGATAAGATGCAGGAAAGTCTTTATAAAATTCACAGGCCTAAATCAGTACTCAACTATTTTTGTGTTTGTGTTTTTATATATGCTTGTTGCCAAAGAAATGACCAAAAAAAAAGATAAACTTCGTTGTAAGACACTGCTGACCAATAAGGAAAGCTAAAGGCTCTTGCCACAAAGTAAACCAAATAAATGGTTTAAAATCTAGCAATCAAGAGCCCAGTATCACTTAAAATCTAGGTGAGTGTCAAAGAGGGATATTTCCTCCCATATATAAAATATATTCTTCAAAAGCTTATAGTGATTTTTCCTCTTGAAACAGCAGACAAAAATAATAATAATAAATAAGCTATGGCATAGTGAAGCTACAGCAATGAAAGCTGTCAGCCATCGGAATGACATAAAGAAGTGTCTAGGCCAATATCTTTGAGCATCTGGTTCATCCTGACCAAAACGAATATAGGTGAATTTTATGACAGCTCAAAATCCTTTCCAGTCCTATATTTCTCTAAGTAAAAGAATGTATCTGACCAGGCAGATTAATTAAAGGTCATTATTTAATGAGTCATCTTTACCAGTAGCTACAAGTCTCTAAGGCTTTCATTTCTCTGCCCTAGAAGAACTCCAGAAGGCAAAAGTTCCCTTTGAGGTTCCTAGATAGGACCTTTGTCCTTCTTGCCCTTATCCTATCCACTAGTGACAAGTCTAGGTCAATTCTAAGGAGGTGAATGCCTAAACATAAAACAATTATGCAGCACTGCCAGGAAAGTCTAGAGTCAGGTGCACAAGCAAGGTCAAAGATGTTCTTACAATCCTGAAAACTAGAAATGAAGCTGGGTGGAAAACTAAAAGCATGCAGATGGGTTGGCTCTTTCACTTATTTTTGTTTTTAAAATGTTCCTGAGCATAAAAACCAGGAATCAACAATTTTTTACTTTGGCCTAAATACTGTGGGTGTTCTTCCAGTCCATTTGTTGACATATAGTTCCCATGTTAATAATAGCTAATTATTTGGCAAAAACAACTTGCAACCTATTTTCTCTCTATCTCACACAAAACAAGTGGATCAGAAAAAGATGATTCTCACAGTGAAATGGTTACTTCTTTCTCTAATGAATTACACAGATTCAGAACTAGACTATTTGATCAACACCTGAAAACATTCTTTTATAGCAGTTTAGCCATCAAATGTTTTAAGGAAGATATACAGCCTGTATTCTACTTAAAAAAAAAAAAACTCAAAGCAGCTATTGACATATAAATTGATACTTTAGAAGAGTACTTTATTTTAGCTTCAGTGTATCAAAAATACACTATTTAAGGTTTATTTGTAATTTGCCCTGGGAAGTAGTTTCAGTTTCATTACCTTGCAGCACCTCAACAATTTAGGGTAAAAGGACAGGGAACGGATACCGAAAAATGTGTTTGCCTGAATGAATTATCGTCGTCTAGATCTTTTTCTTATGTCATAGGAAATTCAAGTCTTTCTCTACTCTAAATCAGTCATGAACTAAAGCTTCAGGTGTAATGCAAGGCCTGAAACTAGTAGATGGAGGCTACTAGTAGACAGAAGCAGGTGCTGACCCATGAATCTGTGATCCTTCATGACCTGGTAGCACAGGTCTCTCTCTCTCTTTTTTTTTTTTCTTTTTCAGCTTTAATTGAATTTATTGGTACATTTTAGGGATACAGTACAGTTACATTCATTGTTGGGATCTTGTACCTCTACATGATAGGTCTTGGCTCTCAAACGCCCTCTGTATCCTCTACCCTTCTTCTACTGACGGTACACCATTCTAGGATGATCGGCTTTCACAGAAATCTGAGCTAGACAATGGCCAATGCATAAGAGTTTTTATTTGAATACTGCCCAATTCTTTGATCATCCAATATTCTCTGCCAGGATTTCAATATTTCAATAATTCTTTTCTCACTCTCTTGGTTTACTTGACACTTGTGTTACCATCTCTAGCATTCTTTGCTGTATATTAACTCTTCTAATAATTTTACTTTCAAAGTTAACTTTGATATGGAAAAACAACAATGTTGCTAGTATGACGGTCTTTGAATTTACTAGTTCACATAATCCACAAGTTAAATATTTTTGAGCACATACATACAGTAATGTATTGTTTTGTTCAGGTGTGGTCAAAACAGGGTGACTGCTGCTGCCTCAGGCCATCCAATGGGAGAAGCATGTGTGTGGCACATTTCAACTTGTTTAGTGCAGTCAGTTGTGAGCTAAGGTTGAGAGGTGTGTTTTAATGTGTGTCATAAATCACAGATCACAGCAATGCACAAACATGAAATTTTGTTTTAAACTGCTAAAAAGTACTAAAGAAACTATAGGAAATTAAAATTAGTTTACTGCGATGCTGTAATGGTCGTGAAGATGGTTTAGAAGAGGTCAGAGCAATTCCATAATGGTTGGAAATAAATTGAAGATGAGAGATCAACATGTCCTTCAGCATCAAACACCCAAAAGAATGTTGGAAGAATAAGCAAAAAAAAAATCAACAGATGATTTGCTATTAGGGAAATTTTCAAGGATTTGAACATCTCTTATGGTTCCATTCAAAGCATTTTAACAACAGATGTGAACGTGAAGCAAGTGACTGGGAAAATTGTTCCAGGCATTTTGACTGTGAGGCAAAAGCAAAGCCATTTGTGAATTTCACTAGAGTTGCACCATCATGCTGTTTCCCATTTCAGCTTTCAAAGAAATAGCCTCACAGGTGATGAGGCAATCTATGGTTCTGATCTTGAGATGAAGGCTCAGGGTTCTCAACAGAAATCTCAGTTTTCCTTGTGTGAAAAAAAAAGCATATCAATCAAGATTTAACACAAAATTATGTTGTTTTTTTTAATCTTGATGATATTGGGTAAACTGAATTTGTACTCAGGAATATTACAATGAATTCTGAATATTAAAGAGAATTTAAGAAACGATATGTGTAGAAAACAGCCTAACAGTGAGCAAATTAGTTCATACTCCATCATGACAGTGTTGTGTGTTATACATCGCTTCTTATCTGGCAATTTCTGTCAAACAGAAATATTGTAGAGTGTCTCTATCCACCTTATTCACTGGATCTGACACTGTGCGACTTTTGGCTATTCCCTACCATCAAACTGACCATAAAAGGGAAGCATTTTAAATCAATTCAGGACCTTGAGGTATCTACAACAAGGCAAATAAAGACATGAAAGAGGACTTCCAGAACTGCTTCAAAAAGTGGCAAGAATCATGAGATGGGGTAAGTGTTTCTGAAGGGAGGGGAGATTAATGGCAATGTCTTTACTGTCATACAGAATCTGCCAAAAAAGTACGTATACACACTTCGGGAAAAGACAAACTTATACAAATGGTTTAATACTGAATTTAGTGAGACATCGTGAAATTAATATCCGTTACCTTTAGCCTCTGCAATTACAAGAGTTGCTCAAAGCGGTGGCCATTAGCTTTGAGACATTTATTAATACAGTAAACTGCATCTTGGGCAACCTTGGTCATTGAAATTGCTGCCCATACATTTTCAATTGATTCTTTAAACTTTGGCAGTGTAGTTGGTTTTCTGCAATATACAACATCTTCTAGGGTCCCTCAAGTAAGGGTAACACCATCTGTTGAAAAATATTATACTATTTTTTATTTTGTTAAAATGCATATACTTTTTTTTTTTTTTGTATGGGGGACCAAACTCAGGACCTTGCGCTTGCAAGGCAGGTGGCAGCACCACTGAGCTAAATCCCCAGCCTGCATGTACATTTTTTGATGGACTGTGTACTTTAAAATTTTTCCTGGGCCAGGGATTTAGCTCAGCGGTTCGGTGGCCTGCCTTGCAAGCGCAAGGACCCGAGTTCAATCCTCAGTACCAAAAAAAAAAATTTACTGAATCTCATATAACAATATAATGCATATATTACTGTACAAGTATATTGTGTATATTGTAAGAAATAGAAAATTAAAGCCGGGCATGGTGGTACACGCCTGTAATCCCAGCACACAAGAGGCTAAGGCAGGAGGATTGCTGTGAGTTCGAGACCAGCCTGGGCTACATAGTGAGTTGCAGGTCAGTCTCAACTACATAGTGAGACCCGGTCTCAAAAAACCAAAAAAAAAAAAAGAAAAAAAAAAAAGAAAAAAAAAAAAAAAAAAAAAAGAAAAAAAAAAAAAAGAAAAAAAACAGAAAATTATAAAATCAGTTAAGAAAGGATTATAAATAGAAATTACAATATTTTAACAAAATAGACTATTTTGCATAATTCCTAAAATATGCATGTTAACATCTGGTGACCATTTCTTTGTAGAATACAATACTTGAGAAAAAATACCTAAATATTATTTACCATTAATCCAAACATCAAAACTTATTTTCAGATAAAAAATCTAAAGATCAAATTGACTGTGCTTGCTCCACTACCACATACTGAATTCAGGATTCAGCAGCCACGTTTGTCTGTATTCAAAGCCATAGGTGCCTCTTTTCTTGCTCCAAAATAATGCTACATAGCATTTACAAAGCTTCTTATACTGCATCTAAATGATGGCTTCTAGTGAATTCTACTTTATTGTATAAATGATGTAATAACAAAAATGTCTAATAAAGAAAAAAATCACAACATTAACATAGCAATTTTTAAAATTTTTTCTGTTTTCCCATTCTATATCGTAAAGCTCAAGATTATTTAGATATAATTATTAAATATAAAATTTGTATCAAGATTTCTTATTCTATCATATGTGTCTGTTGTGTATCTTACGTCTTCAAAATGGATATTTTAATGCTTGGATAATCTATAGATTTCATGAATTATATAACAATTCTATCACTGGGCATATAAATGTTTGCAATATGACTATACTATAGTTATGAAACTATCACTTTGGTACACAAAGTTTTCATTATTTGCTCATACTAAAATCTCAAGAAGAGACATCCTAACTCTTGATGTCATTTTCTAAATGCAGTGGTCACAATGCTGTTGCCAGCAGGGAGCTGGCCAATCTCTCTCCGCAACCTCTTCAGTCCTGAGAAACTTCCTTCCTCCCTCTCTTCCTCCACCACTTCTTCCTTCCCTTCCCCTCTTTTCTCCCTCCCTCCTTTCCTTCCTTCCTTTTTTCTATTCATTTACATCTGCATCTTCCAGATAGCTGAGAGACACAGATATGGATGTCTCTTGCTCATCCCTTCACTTGGGGAAAGTAAAAGTGTTAATTTGCTGTATGATACTTTCTCTTTACTAAAAAAGATGAACATGTTCCCACATATTTACTTACTAAATATGTTTCCTCTTTTTGGATTGTGTCTTTTTGTTGCATCCTCATTCATCATATAAAGGAATGGAGCTTTCCCTGTTGAGTTAACCTGAAATTCACTTGGTATATACTTTATTGCATGACCTAAGGCAAATTATTTTACTTCCCTGTTCCCGGATTCCTAACATATAAAATGATAATGATCATCTTATAAAGTTGTTGTGAGCATTAAATGAATTAACACATACCAACATCATAACAAGTTTTCATGCACGCAGTAAATGCTCAATAAATATATTTGACTAAAATATTTGATACATTGCTTGGTGGCTATTTGGCTCTCCGTTTATATTCCTTTATCTCTGTGGTCGCTTATCAACTTACCAAACTATATAATCATGCTTGTGCTCAATTCTTGCTAAAAAAAATCCGTATTGATGGTCCACTTTGTAAAGGCTGATTTATGAAGCACAGAATTTCATTTCCAGGAACAAATTGTAGAAATTGTACAGAGGGACCTCAGAGCTCTACAGAGCTGGGTATCCAACCACAAATGTCGGTGAGGGTACTACAAGTCATGAACAAGGTCAACACATGGGCTTTATGCAAAGGCTATCTTGGTATGTCTCACAAGGCCATCAAAAGGATGATTATGTGCCGGTTTGTAAGCCCTAGGATACTTAAACAAGATACTGTAAAGCTTAGACATTTCCTAAACTATAAAGAAAATCAAAGGTGAATTCTCTACCTTCAAAATTTTGTGAATTCATTCAATAAATATTTCCTGGATATAATTCATCATGTATCTCCAGTCTGACAATAAGAATCATAGCTGTGGCAGGTTTCAAGCATGGAGTAAAATAATGTTCAATTCAATTTTGGAAATATAAAACTGATAGGTAGAAAGGCATATTCAAGAAGCAGTTGGAAAGATCATTTAGGAGATCAGAAGACTGTAAACTAGAAATGCAGCAAAGTCAGAGTGGGCAATCAGCAGAGTGCATAGAGAAAGAGGAGAGGAGGACTTAGAACAGAGACCCAGGAGGACAGGTGCACAGAAGAGCGATGGGAGAAGGAGGAAAGGGGAAAAATAGTAACTAAGTTGTCATAGATTACAATGGAAGAGAAAGCATTTTAAGAATGAAGGCATGGCTAATGGTATCCAACACTGTGAGAAGTCAAAGTGTACAGGAATAGGAATTTGTTGCCAGGCCATTTTCAGCACAGTGGAAAAAAATGAATAGGTGGAGGCATAAAATGTAGTGAAGTAAATAGAGCAGGTAGAGACAACTGGTTTAAGAAGTTTAGTTTTGAAGGATGATAAATAACATGGAATAGTAACTGAAGAGGGCACAGAACTGAAGGAGAGTGCTCTGTCTAGGGTATGCAGAGATGTTTATAAAATATCTTTACATGTAAATCAGAATCTGTTAAAATATTTAAATACTGTACAGCCCAAAATATGTGCTGCCTGGGGCAGGCTGCCTCTTACACTCCCCAGACCTAGCTATACCACTACATGGTGCTACACATATGTAACACTAGCACTTCAGGAGGCTGAGGCAGAAGGATCACAAGTTCAAGCCCAGCCTGGGTATCTTAGTGGTTTAGCAAAACCCTGTCTCAAAAGAAAAAGTAAAACATTAAAAAGAGGACTAGGGATGAAATTCAGTGTGGACACCCTGAGTTCTATCCCTACCGCTACAAAAAAGACCTTATGTTTCTGGAAAGCTCAAGAACCTGGACATAATGAAGTAAAAAGTTAAAGCATACAGGACTTTGATATTCAAAATGTATTTACCAACTCACATATTAAAGGTTCTGGGTATCAATATTTGAAAGAGATTTGTTGTAAAGTACACCTGCAGTCCAACCATAAGTTACTAACTGTGTGATTGTGGATAATTTACTTACATCTAGCAAGACTCAATTTCTTCATGTCCAAAAAAGGGATATTAGCCTTTTAGCTTGTTTGTGTTGAACAAGTCACAATATTGACTACGCACTATATACCTCAAGCCAGGTCTGAATTTCTCAATGACCCCAGGCAGTTCTGCAAGTCACATTCTTGAAATGGTTTCAGATGTCATCCTGGGCTTTGATCCCATAGCAATGCGTCTCCAAGATGGAATATGCTGTAAGTGCAGTCAAGTGAGACCAATCAAAATGTTTCTGGGCGGATCCTTCTAAGTCATGTAAAGACATTCATTTTATCTTTTACTCTTTGAGCAAATTGTTGTAATCCTTTTGTCTTTTGTCTTTTACTAGGAGAAAATCAGAATCCATAATATATAACGGCAATGAGATAGACAAAATAGCTTTTATACAAATGATCACTTAGATAAAGAGCATTACTGCTTAGCATTGTGATGACATCCTACACCTTCAAAGTCCATCATAGAAGGGAGTGGAGTTGTTTCTTAGGCCTTGCACCTAGCTACACACTAGAGAGGCCCTGTGCTGCTTCTACTGTTCACTGTGGGGGTGGACTCTACTCGTTCTGCTTCCATTGGTGGCTGGGTATTGGCAGCCCTCCCTCACTTCTCTGTTATCAGTATCCTCACTGCTGATTTTAGTAAACATCACCACAGCCCTTGTCATTTCATTCATTCATTTTGTTCTCCCACTTATTCTTTCATTTTTTTTTTTTTT
>NW_022900914.1:35921341-36017649 GCF_012274545.1 Fukomys damarensis | reverse complement strand
AAAAAAAAAAAAAAAAAAAAAAAAAAAAAAAAGTCAATTGATGACATTGTTGATCTTCTAAAACATCTCTCTGTTTACCTGGAGTACCTCTGGAGTAACTGCAATTCCCAAAAATTGTCTACAAGAAATGGGATTTTGCTATAGTAACAGAAACAATGGTTTTCATTTATTGGGCACTTACTTTGTGCTAGGCAGTATCCCAAGAGTTTTACATGTATAATCTATCCTTAGAAGTTAGGTGATATAATTAGTACACTTCATCAATGAGGACACTAAAGTATAGTCAGGTTATTTTAATTTTCCCCTATGTCACTCAATTAATAGTGGTTGAACAGTGTTAAGAAGTTCTTATTTGCCCTGTGATTTTGTGTGCCTGATGTATCCAAATTATTTGAATTTTCTAACAGTCTCCCCTCTTAGCTAAGTGATTTTCATTACTATCAGAGTAACTATTGTTCTTACTAAGTCGCATGAGTTTCTTTAATTGTACATAATGAGTTAAAAAACTATCACTGAACCTGCTTTGGTGCATCCAGTTCTAAATGCTTAGCTTCCCCCTCCGAAGCCTGCCATTCTCTCTACTGGACAGTGCAACTTGCACATTGTGGATATTTGTCTAAAGATGTTTGTCTATGAAGTCATGGCTCTATTATTGGTTTTTAAATGATAAATTGATCACATGCAAAAATTTTACTATAATATTTCTATGTTAATTTGGCGGTCCATATAGTGAATGAATAAAAAGCCAATAAGCCTTTTTAAAGCATATAGAATGAACGGCCTCGATAGAAGTTTAAATCTATTCAGAAAAGTAATGTAGTACAATTGAGTGAAAAGATAGTGAAAAAAACAAACTCTCTTTTTATATATTTACGTTTTGTCCTCTGAAAATAAAAAGAAATATAATAATATTAGGATATTTGAAAATGAAAAAGAACTAAGATCTCCTAAAGTTACACGTGTATCTGTCACAGGGTGAGAATTATATCAAACAATACACACAAAATATTTGACATAGTAACATATATGAATATCAGGAGCTTTGCATTTGTTACTAATTAATTTATATTTTTAATTAATGATGTTCAAAGTAGTTTTGGTTTCAAGTGGTTACTTTTTGCCCACTTTTCTATGGAAGGGTCTGTATTCTGCTTACTTATGTACTTTGGAATGTATTACTGTAATTACATTGGTCAGACTTCAAAATTTTTGAAAATGTATTCAGTGAAGGATCCCCTTCCCACTACTATCCATAATTAGATGGGTTTCCATATCTCCAATTGGTTACCATTAGTCTTCATTTTTTATATATGTTTTATATTTGTTTTACATATGTCTTGTATTTTTTCTTTTTCTTCTATGCAAATAGCATTATGTCAATTACAGTTTTGTAAATCTGCCTAATTTTTCCTCATTGGTCATTTTCAGAAATTCCTTGGTTACTTCAGCTAATTTTCATATAAATTATAAAGTCAACTTGTCTAGTTTTGAGGAAAAGAAAGAAGTGGTATTTTTAACAAGATCATGTTAAATTTATAAGTAAATTTAGGGAGGATTAGCATCTTAATAAGGTTGAGTCTTTCTATCCAAGCGCGTCCTTTTCCTTTCCATTTCTTCAGAAAACTTTTGTGGTTTTCAAAAGTATTTTAAATTTTTCTTCACATAAACCTTATATTTTTTGCTAAACTCATACCTATACTTTTTTTGTTTTGTTATTATTGTGAAGCATTTCCTCCCATTGTACCTTTTAATTTATTGTTTGCGAATGTGAAAACTTGGCATCAGTATATTACTTTAGTACCCTGACACTTGGACGATTCATTATTATAGTAATAAACATTGATTATGGATATCCTTTCCTTGGTTCTAACATGAGTAGAGATGTTTCTAATATTCCCTGAGAAAACATGATGACAGTTTGTGGTCTGAGATGGACATATATATTTTTTTTTATTGAATTAAAAAACATTTAGAATGAACATTATATTGTGTACCATGCCTTTTAAATATATTTTGAAGTATTTATATTATGCTCTTCTCTTGAAGTTTTATTATAAGATATCATAATGTTGAACCATTCAAGTCATATGATACTCTTTTAATATACCAATGTTAGTTTAGAATTTTGACTGATATTCTTAAGAGACATTGATCTAGAACACTAATTTTTCAATCAGACTTCTTATTACAATTAATAGGAAGCTTAAAAAAAACAACAAATGAATATTGACCCATTTCCAATATGTAACAAGTAATTACATTAGAATTTATGAAGCTGCAGCCTGGGTATCTGGAAACCTAATATAAATCCAGGTCTGAAATTGCTGGCTTATTATTTCCTTTTTATATAATTTTAAACTTTGTTATTGTTGCTACTTGAAAATCAAAATTATGCTTACTTCTTTACAATATTTTCAAAATCTTTCTTTTCATCTATGATCTGAAATAGCTTAGATACCAATAAAATTATCTACTTTTTAAAGATTTGGTAGTAATTGCCTTATGACCCTGTCAAAATTTAGTTATGTTTTAGGGGAAGCAAGGAGATTGAGATAGCTGAACATGTTCTTTATTTTGTCTATAAAAACTATATTTCTGATTCTTTCAGAATCAATTTAAGTAAAATATTTCATCTACATTTTAAAATTTTACTTCCTAAATATTGAATACAGTAGTAGTTTTATTTTCCACAACTTTATACTTATTCTTTTTATTTTGTATATTGTGTGTAGTCTTTATCTTCAATAATTTAGCTAACACCTTAACTGTATAATTTTTGTTTCTTCCATTTTTCTTGCTTATTAATTTCTGTTGTTTCATTATTGCTTATATTTTGTTGTACCTTCTTGCATCAGGGACTTAAATTTTGTAGTCTTCATTATTTATTTACATAGGAGTTTAAGACTGACATTTTTTGAAAAATGTTCTATCTGAATGACATCAGTTGCCATAGGCACTGGAATATGGTAAATTTTTGTATAAATTATGAAATTTTGGTTTATACAAACTCTTTAGCCCACCGAATTAGGACATTTTCTTCTAGGAGTTAATATTTTCTATTTTTTATAATTTTAGTTTCACTGTTTTGTGATCAGAAAAAGGTACTGTTTGCTATTTATACCTCTGGAGATGGCTGTGGTCACGTTGGTGCCTGGGGCACTATTGGGTTAAGGGTTCATGATTATTGGAAATTAATGGGATTTTTTTCTGTTTTGATGAACTTATGCAAAATTATCCACATTATTATTTCAACCTTTTGTATAACTTTTTTCTTGCATCCAATCATCGACTGTAAGAGGTGAACTATTACTGTGCTTCTCTTTTTCTTTATATGTCATTTTTTATATTTTGATGGGATACCTATAAAATTATGACAATTATATCTTCAAGGCAAATCTCATCCTTCAGTGTTAGAATGGAGATTTCTTCCACATTTTTATGCCATATCTTTGGCCTTATTTCTTTTTTGTTTGATCTTAATATCATGTCACCGTGTATATTTTCTGCTTACATTTGCATATCATGCCTTGTCTATCCTTTTATTTTTTCTAAATCAGTTTTGATGTATGTATTTGTACAAACAGCAACAGTTCTCAATTGGCAATTATTTATGCCCCACCTTTACCTGTAGGATACATGGCAAGGTATGGGGACATTTTCTGTTGTTCCAATTGGGAGGGGGGCGTGCTAGTGACATCTAGTGGGAACAACATTGTCACCAAATGTCTCATTAGGCACAGGACAGGCCCACTGCAACCATTCAAAGTATTCTTCAGCCCAAGATTTCAACAGTAGGGAAGCCAAAAAACTGATATGCACAATGGGTTTGCTCTCTGATCCAAATTGAAAGTATTAGTCTTCTGATCTTTGATTTTAGATGATTTACATCATTGCCATAATAAATACGTTCAGTTAGTCCTGTCATTTTATGTCTCTTTGTAGTTAGTATTTAAGTCTTTCACCAAGAGGTCTGTTTTCTTTTGTATATTTATAACTATTTGACTATTTAAGAATGGAGTTTATAATTGATTTTAATAGCTGCCTTTAGAGTAACATCTTTATGTACTACCCTTCGTCCTCTACTTTTGGGGGCTGTATCTAATAGTTTCCTATTAAGAACAATGAAACAACTATTGTGCCTTCTTTAGCATCTCCTCCCATTTCTCTCCACTTGATCTTGGTCAATAATACATAGTTTTAATATTTATCTTTTTATTACTAATCAATTATGCTAGGTTGGTTTATTAGACATAGATACTATTCTTAATTCCCAACTATGATCGATTGATGAATAATCATATTTCTTTTAATTTCCATCATTTTTTTCTTCTAATTTTATTGATTATATATTTTTTTTCTTTTTATTGAGTTTTTGGTACATTCTAGGTATACAGTACAGTTTCATTCATTACTGGGATCTTGTACCTTTACATGACAGGTCTTGGTTCTCATTTTTTCCCCTTGTTGGTTATTTTATTTTTACAAGGACATACTTGATACTCAGAGTAGGTTCCAGGGACTAGCAGCATTAACATTCTAGCAGTATTAGCCCTTGTCAGAAATACAGAATCTCAGGCTAAGTTTTTAAAATATGCATTTTAGTAAGCCTCCTGGGTGATTTGTATGTACTCTTCAGTTTAAGAATCGCTAACATACACATTACCTTCCTTCTGTCACTGTACTTTCCATGCTAGTTTTAGTAGTTCTATGAACACATGGAATGTTCACCACTAGTCCTCACTCTGTTGTTCCTAGTTCTCTCCTGTTTCATTAATGTTCATTCTCTAGTAATTTCCTCTAGAAGGCTCTGTGGGAGAATACAGCTCGTCTTGTCTGTGCAATAAACAGTAGTATCACAGTTTTTATACTCAAAAGAGAGTTTGATTAGATTGAAGATTGCTATAGAAAAATTTGGGACCAGCCTGATTTTTAAGTTGTTACAAATGAGTCAATCTTTTTTTGTCTGGCTATCTAAATTCTGCAACTTTGCTAGAAGATTCTTGGTGTTAACAAACAAAAAGGTTCATTTTTGTGACACTAGTGCTCCTTCAGTATGTAAATTCAATCTTTTCAGGCAAATTTTGTCTAATCATTTTTTTAAATTAATTGCTCCATCTCACTTAGTGATGTGTTTTCCTTCATAAGGAATTAAATGAAGATATGGTGGATCTGCCTACTATCTTCTTTCTGATACTTTTTACTTCTTCCCATCTACTTCATTTCATGCACTTATTTTATTCCTATCCTCATACCCTCTGTGCCTGTCAATGGGGCCTGCAGAAATGTCTCCAGACCTTGTCCTGCTTCCCTTTTAACAGTACCTTTATTTCTGTGTTGCATTTTTCTTGTTTTTCCCCGGTTCTTCCTATTACCTCACTTTTCCTATTACCTCACTTTTCATTCTTTCTGCCACTGTACCAGTTTTTTATTTTTGTTCTGAATTCTTGCATAGCTGCCCTTTGTTTTTTCCTTAAAGAGCCTTTTAAAGAAAATTTTAAATCAGCAACATCTTATGAATTCATGATTTTCATCTATCCCAGCAACATCATTGTGGTGAATTTTATGTTAATAAAATATGATGACGGTTTCCTCCTTTTTAATGTTATATTTGTACAGATGCTGTATGAGTTTTGTACCTTTGTATTTGTGCGAGCTGGCAATTTTTCAAAAAGTGTTTTTCTAAGAAGATCCCAAAAATGTTGGGGAGCCAAGTCTGCCTTAGGTTAGCTAGTTTACATGGACTCTTAGATAAACCTGTGCTCCTTCCTGCCCCTGTGGCTTCTGTGTGAAATTCCTCGAAGCCCTCTACCTCCTTAGCTGCTCTAAACCTGCTCAGTATTGAAGGAGGGAGCTCTAAACCCTCCCTTTCATCTCCATTTTTGAAGCCTCCTTACAGACAAGGAATTCAGCACACCCTCGGGGTGTGTTCCTGACTGCCAGAAGCATAGTTGTATTGAATAATTATAGAATTTGTATTATAGACTATGGTTCTCTCTCCTATACTTACTTTCAACTGGTTCCGATGCAAACCCATTTACTTTGGCAGCCCTTACAAACATTAGAGAGTCTGTATTCTAATTCAGCCAAAAATATAACCTTAGGTTTTTGTTTTACTTTGTGGTGCTTTTTGAAGGCTTCTAAAAAGATAAAAGAAAGGATGTTGAGTTTATAGACACAGGAACCTAGCAGAATTCTCTTCTTGCTGATTTTTATGAACTCTTCTTCATCTTTTAAAAAATATTCTAAGAATTTATCTTGGGTTTTTGCATTTTGTTTCTTGCAAAAATATAAATTTAACTTTTATAACATCTAATCTATTTAACTTTTCATTGTATCTCCTCTTGCTTTTATGCTAAAATACTTTTTGCTGTACTTACATCTGTAAGTTCTAACATATATTCCGTGTAGATTTTTCTTATGGATTCATTTTTACTTTTAACTTTTTAATAGCTCACAAATCTATGTTCAGATATTGTGTAAAATAGTCATAAATTCTTTAAAGTCATTGTATTTCCAACACAATTTTTCATTATTCTTTCTTTTCCCTTTAAATTATATACTTCTATTAAGTTTAATTACTGTCCTCAAATTGTATTACACTGATATTGATAACATCATTATCATTTTATTATTTTAATTTGGTAAGGCATATAATGCAACTTTACCATATCATTTCTGCTTTGAAGTAATATTTTTATCTTTAATTTTCTTCCTGAAAATTAATTCCTACTTTCAACATACAGTATTCATCCTCTCTATAGATAGATGCAAATATACAGATATAGTTAAAAATAAATAAATGACAATACAGATGTTAGGTTATTTCAAAAAGTCATTTTAAGTGTGACAAAATTAAAATGAAGATAGTGAACGTTTCAGCCTTGTTTTTTCATTTACCTCCCTTTCTCCATTGTCCTTCCCCCAAATCACATAATTTCACTTTGCTTTCTATTGACAATAATAACTTAGGAAAAATGAATATTTTCTGAATTCTAAGTAACAGTATAGCTGGGAGTGGAAGTGCATTCCTATAATCCTATAACTCCCACTTGGGAGGCTGAGGCAGGAGGATCGCTGTGAGTTCCAGGCCAGCCTGGGCTACACAGTGAGTTCAAGGACAGCCTTACAAGGAAGATCCTGTCTCATAATAATAAATAATAATAATAATAATAATAATAATGTAATAGTATAGTTTGAATCTCAGTATATGTTCTGAAACTTGCTACTTAAGTTTATTTTTCAAATACATTTTAAGAATAATTTAAATCCCTGATATATCGGAAGGATAAAAATACAAGGGAATGATAAGGAAGAGAGAACTCACTATGTATCACAGATGACAAAATGTTAGATCATATTTTACACAACATAACATATTGCTGACAAAATAAGAACAAAAAATAATTACAGATAAAGAGCAGTTGTGAGCAGTACTATTGCATTATCTAACAATTATTGAGTGGTTGCTTGTGCAGCGCTGTGCAGAGTTCACAGGCATTTAATTTATCCCTCACAACCACTGACCAAAGGAGGATCGTTATTATCTCAGTCCCATTAATAAGGAAAGTGGATCTTAGAAGAGTTAGAAATTTGCATAGGTTTGATCTGGTGAGGAAGAACTTAAAGCCAGGCTCACCTGACTCCAATGCCTCTTTATCTAAGCACCATGCATGCCTAAGGGAACCGTTCAGGTATCTCAGGACAATGCTATCTCTGAGAAGCTGCATTCAATGTGCAAAAAGATCAACAGGCCCTACATGGACCTTCCAGCTTTTACTAAAAGCTTATTGCAGGCCACACAACTGTCTCTGGAGATTTCTACTCTCCATCCTTACCTACACCCCAGTAGACTGGCTATTGAAAGTGTGGCCATAGTGGGTGCCAAATGAGTAGAAGATGAGAACACTCAAGCCATGAGACTAAGAAACAAAAGGAAGAAACCCACAAATCAGACGGGCCACCAACAGACCAGTCAACATTCAAGCAATATTTACGAAGTGCCTATTCTGTGCCACACACTCTCACAGAGCTTGAGATTTATCAGCAAAGAAAACAAAGATCCTGGTCCGCAAAAAGCTAGTTTTCTCTGGGGTAAGGACACATATAAAAACAGTAAACAGCATTAGGTTGTAGATTAAGGTGTCGTATGAAGAAAGGACAAGCGTTGAGATAAGAGTATGGGACTAGGGTAGGAGGGATGTGGGGACATTTAAGGGAGGACCCATCGAAGCAGCTTCCAATGTGGAAAACCCATTCAAATACAGAAGGCTTCCTCAATGACAGAAAAACTTGCATGCTAGCATCCTTGCTGGCATCAATGTTATCATTATCAATATATTATTACCAATTAAGAAATTATGATACCATGGTGCAAACCACTGTATGAATATGATTTCATTTACTTATCGTGCACTTCATGTTGTCTTATCTACTTCTTATTGATACTTTTGAATAAACTTCTGCTCATAACAGGCAAGAGGAGGTCTCTCCCTTACTTTCTTTATATTCCTCCTGGGGCTTTGTGTGATGCCAGGCCCTCAAGCACAGTGTACACAATGCATAGACACTCAGAAAATATTTGCTGACAACTGAAAAACAAATACAGATTCACAGAAAAACAGTGTGAGCACCAAAAATATGGATGGGAAAATCAAATGACAGGGGCCTGTGTGCACAACACCAGGAAAGCTGAAGGAAGAAGAGCAAGTGGAGCTCAGCTGGAAAACAAAAGCAGAAACATCAGTGACTTCTTTGCACTCCCACTTTCCTCCTGTTGCCATTTTCTCTTCTTTTCTTCCTGTCTCTCCCGCCCCACCCCTTAGACATTTCCATGGCCAAGGATGCTGCTTGATCTGTTCCCAAGCAGTCTGCGCTCCCTCATAATTGATAAGTGGAGGTGTTTTCCAATAACCTTATAAATCACAGCATGCAAATGGTTACAGTCGGGATGGAGAAGAATGAATATGCGAGGTTATAGAAGCCATAAATACCTTGAAAATAAAGAATAACCCTTGCAAAACGACAAATATAATTTAGCATAATTGCCTGCCTAGGTGTTAGCCACAAAATTACAGAAGAAAAAAAAATCAACAACAGATATTATTATTTTAAAGGAACAAAAAATCAAGAATTCCAAAACAGTTTCTGATCATTAAATTACATAATCTGTTATGCTTTAACCCTAAACAGTTTATTTTTCACTGAATTTCATCCTGCTTGCTGCCTTGCGTTGTCTCAAAATTATGTAAAGCATGAAGCTCAAATTAATATTTTTATTATGTAAGATTAAAAAATTACATGCCAAAATCAAAGTTAAAATATAAAATTGCTTGGATATTTATCACTCAGAGAAATAAAGAGTTAACACTAACTTCATAAAATAAATGACCATTATAATTGTTGAATCGTTATTTTTGATTCAACACAATGTTCACAGAGAGGCTTCAGTTTTGTGGGAAGCTTCACTAAGTCTTAAATATTTCCAAGATTGTTTACCACCATGAATTGTGGATTATTGTATACAGCAGTCTATTGTTATGATTTAACTTAAAGAAAGCCAAATTAAAACTGATTTACCAAATAGGTTAAGGATAGCATACTCATTCACGATTTCAACCCTATTTCATGCTTAGACAGGCAGATCTTAATTATACACAAAAGAATACAAATGTTATTAGCATGATAATAATTATTTAGAAGATGTCCTCTTTTTAAAAAATTAAACCAGTATTGTCATTCATGCAGCTACATTTTTCAACAGAATGACAGCTTTGCTAGTCATAGATATGTTCAAAGTACATATACAATATTCAAAGCTGTGCAGCAGACATGTTATCTGGATGAGCTCGGATACGCAGAGCCAGCGACGCACTGCACACTAATCATTATGTCCTACCCAGGCTACTACATGCAAATACGTTCCTTTGTGACATTTTGTCAAATATTTTGAGGATTCTATACTCCTTATCACACCTCCATCCCCGTGTCCTCATCAACAATCAGGCACCCAGAAATCAGTTTCACGAATGGCACGGACTCCAGCCAGTCAGAGGCATAAATACCATACCAAATTAATGAAAAGAAAATTAAAGATTGACACAGAAGTAGCTAACAGCCAAGGTACAGGCAAAGCAAATGGAAGTTTCCATTTACTACCTTGCTGAGCTGTGCATGGCACAGGCAGCCCTGGGAAATTTCTGCAACTTCACCCTGGATTTGTGCAGCAGAGATGTAAACATCACATATAGTATCCAGCATATGATATAATGGATAAATCAATTTAAAGGTCCTACATTCGGAAAACCTACACCGTGGGTCAATACCTACTGTCAATGAGCCCATATACGATCAGATGGAGGAAACACAGAAATGTTTCAGGACTAAAAGACTTGGCTACAGTACAAGCGATGCATTTTTGAACATTGATTTGCCAGAAGTGTATCTGTTGTCTGTTGCTCCAGGCTGGCATTTTTAATTATTTCTGGGACAAATGGATCAGTGATACACAGAAAATCTGTAGGGCTTCTTGTCAAATTAATAAAATAATAATGAAAGTAGTCATCTCAAACTGCAAACTGTCAAAATCCTTGAGAGGTCTATAGTAATCTACATGGTTAAACAAACTAAAATGTTCCCACATGCTATTTTAAATCCTAAGTGTAGTGACATAAAATAGATTGTGTAGTGTCCATTGTATACAATGACACCTACTGTGACAAAACCTGACTATGTTTAATGACCTTCTTAAATCTTATACCTAGAGTCCATAAAAGCATTGTAATTCAGTTGTAAAATACACTTTAATAATCAAAATGCAGCTGTTAAAATAGCATTGCTCATAATTCTAACTTGAGGCAATTTTTTTGTTTTTAATGCAGAAGAGCAGACCACAGTTTAAAATTCCTATGAGGTCACTATTGGCCATTACAGTGTTTTTTTGCAACTTAATAATAGATGTTTTAAAGTTTAAGTGCAGCCTCAGGCACTCATAAGCATTTATTACAAATCGCTGGTTGCCTCCCTTATGCAGAGAGGAATAACATTTACATACAGTAGCACGGATTAATAAGATAAAAAATTTGAAAAAGCCGTCAGTCAGGGAGCGAAACTGGTGCTAATAAAGCCCACTATATTCTTCGGAAATATCAAGCCGTCTGTTCCAATATTTTGCCATTCCCCATGAGGTATACAAATCCAAATCAGATAAGTCTCAAGCCATGCCAGAGACATGCTGCTCTGCTCTCCAGTGGCACTCGCCTGAATCTTTTATTTATCTTCGGAGCAATTGTACATTCTAGTGTACTAAAGACTGAAATAAACTGAACATCACTCATCAGAAAGTTTCATCAAACGGGGCTCTCTCCTTCCTTGTTTGCTAAACCATGATTAGTGAGAAAAATGCACTGCAAAGTATGTATCATGGTAAGGAAATATAATAGTAGACATGGGACCTCTGTAAGCAAGGGCTAGTTAAATAGAACCGCATCTTGCTGGAGTTTAAAATGATGCTAACATGAAATCAGATCTAAAGGAAAGAAAACTGCTCTAGGAAAAGGAGTTCATGAGCTTTGCCTCCCAGTTTTGGAGTGGCTGAAACCCAAAGGTGCAAGGGAAAGCAAAAGCAAAATAGCACACATAATTTCACACGATGATTAAACTGCAAAGATCCTTGTTATAACAAGTCACTGTGTCACTCTCCCAAACTGCAGCATAACAAAACTGCATATAAAATCATTTCTGCCCCTCGGAACACTGCTAATTAAAAAGTGCAGCCCGTAGTATTCTGATTGGGGATGAGGCTACCCGTTATTTCCAGCCCAAGTGAACATTGATAAAAGAAATTTATTTATTTATACATAATTATTATTGTTACCCTACTGAACATTGCTGGGGATTTAGAGAAATGAGACGCCACGGTTCTAATTTTTCTTCAAGAAGTCTGCCATATTAACTCCATTGAATAATTACTGAAAAGTAATACACTCGTGTAATATTACCTTATGCAAAATTGCATTAATCAAAAAGTGAGCCTGCTGCAATCAAGTAATTTGAGGGTGGGGGAAGGCATACATGCGTAGCATATTTTTCTCAGGACTTATTTTCCTTACAGCAGGGTATTACCTAATAGTTTTGTAGCAATGATCCCATGAAAGAAAGGAAATAAATCAGAGGGGGAAAGATATACACGCCTGCTCTTATATTGAGAGGGCCACATAAATGGCAAATAAATGACCACCTACTATCCTGACACCCTCCTGCATTGCTCCGACTCTGTACACAATAAAATAAATCCTGCTTGACCCTCCAAGGAGCCAGACCATTGTTCCCCACATGAAGGAATAAACCTAACCGCTTAATTACACCCAAGCAGCTTTATAGAACATGGGGCTTATGATACAAAATGAACAGCCTCCTGTTGTGGCAGGCTTTCTTCAGAAATTAAAAGGGGGGGAAATGTATACATGGGGAAGATCATTCCAGGTGTGTGTGAAATATGGCAAATGAGTAAGGGTTCTTGTGCATACATAATGTCTCATAAATAACGAACTCCTTGTAGCACTAATATAAGTGCAATCATTTTTATAGCCTTTTGTCTTTAAGTTTTGCAGAGAAGAGTAGCAAGGTGCCTCTTGAATTAGAATTTAGACCTTTGTGACCACAAGGGACTAAAGAATATTCATTAGAGATGTGCATTTCATTGCCTGTTTTTTAAAAGACTGGGGGTTAGTGAGGCAGGCTGGGGTGCCAGTTATTTTGTTGTTGTTGTTGTTGTTGTTGTTGTTGTTTTGGGGGTTGCTGTTTTTGCTGGATTCATCTTAGTGGCCGTGTCTGTGAAGTGTGGTTTCTCCTACCAGCATCTCCCAGGCTAGCTGTGAACAGTGCCCATTTTGAGATTAGGAGATTAGGTTATTCATCACTTGAGATGCTCCCCGCTGCGCTGCTACTATCCGAGCGCAGCCAAATCAAAACATCTCTGGAAGGCATTTCAGAATAATTGAATGCATCATAATTTCCCTATTAATACATATCTCATATTACAGATTATGCATGAAATGTTCACATTATCTGTTACTTTTTGTTAACGTCTTGCTCCTTGCCAGTAAATTTAATACACAGAGTGAATCAGCATGCTATGATGAAGGGATGGGTTACTGATAGCCATTTTTTTCAGGATTCAGTAGAAAATTAAAGTAAATCGATCATTTTATAGCCCCACTGGAATGGCTACAAGGGCATGTTGCTAAGCAAATGGTAATTTAAATGTACTGTGTAATTTTTCTACGCAATTTACTGAAGGCAGATTTTATTTCTCAGTTCATATCAAATGCTCTTTATCTCTTAGTCCATGATGTATCAGTGATAGACAAATTATTAATCTATGTTTTAATCAAATACTATGGCCTGACAACTGGTCATGTAGAGATGTTAGGAGTCAAATGCTGTACCCTGGAAAATATGACTATTATTAATACTTAAAAAAAGAAAGATGATAAATTAAATACTACCTCGATAAAAAGCATGCACTAAATTCTCACAGAAAAATAATCGAAGTCCAACTGAAATTTAATAAAAAGGATCACATCTTAAAATAAAGATGTATTCAGTATTTTCAAATTGATTGTAGTTTTGTAGTCATGACAGTGATCTAGCCACAAAAGACATCACTTTTTAATACTTTGATAATATTTTCAATATAGTATGGAAGCATATAGTTAAGCACTGGAAATATAATGAACACTTATAGACAATTACATATTATCCATGGTGAAGTCTTCTCTCAGTCATACTCAAATAATAAATATTTTTCTTTTCCTTCAAAAAAGCACTTATACTGTATATCAGGGTTGCTTTAATTTTATAATAAATCAAAGGTTCCATATTTTAAGACAAATAAGATACAGGAAAGAATCTCTGCTTGATGACATCCATCATTTTTATGAAATTAAAATAGAAAAAGAAGGAGGACCCCATTTACCCTTCAGGTTGCTAAAGTGAAGGCAAGATCCTCCTACTGCTGGTGTACAAAATGTATTATTGTCATTAATGAAAAAGTTAATGGGCCATTTTCATATATATCAATTTACATTTTACAATTTGAGTATACAAATGATATGTACAGCAGAGAGCTGATTATTTTTGCTCAAGGAAATAGTTTTAATGTATTTTAATGGACATCAAATGTTGTGAATAATGATGCATCCACAGAATGCAAATAGGATGACAGCTCTTGGGCTGTGATCAACAGTCCTTGGATAAAAGGTCTGCTGGGACAATAACGTTCGGGGGAGGGCCTGAACAGTAAAAAATGGGAAACAAGGAGGACCCTGGGGTATCTGAAAGGTACATCAGCAGATGGGATTTGGAGTATGTCACTTATACACAGATATCAGGTAATATCCCAGTTTTGAGAGGAAAATATTTTAAAAAGAGAATGTACCTGTGAAACAGAGAAGTGCAGATGGAAAGATATTGCTGATCCTGGATGATAAAATCAATTTCTGAAATTAGATATGGCTCACCATATAAGAAGTGAGTTTTAATCACATATTTATACCACCTTCCCAGGTCACTTTTGCTGTCCTATCTCCTCCACAGGAGGATCACTCTTCCTCCCCCACTTAGCAGCAGACGCTGGTGAAGCCAAACAGTAATGTTTCCAGGAATACTACACAACAGAGAGACTGGAAGGACACAGGAAGAATGACTTCATGAAATCAAATACACCAAGTCCCTTTAGCATGGAGCAAAGAACAAAGTCAGACCTGCTGAGAGCTCACAAATGCAGCCTTGAGAGCAGCCATTTCTCTGGTTGGTCCCTGGGAATTTGTGGGCAGGCATCACCTCCATGTGCTGGCTCTGCATCTCATCCCAACACACCTGTACCCATGAGCATAGGCTGAGCTCTCTGTGAGAGGCTGACTCAACTCATGTCCATCCTGCATTATGCTGCCGAGTCCCGTCACTATCCCCAAATTGACCCCGCTTATTTCTACCTGGGACTGGAGGGTTACAACATGCCTACAGGCATGCATGTACACAAGCACACATGCACAGACTAGGTGGGCAGAGTGCCAAGACATCTGGATGAAAGTGAAAAGTTCAGTCAATCACTCATCTCCCTTTTTATCTGCATATTTAGTAAGGAAGCTCAGTATTCTTCCCTCAATGAGATTTCTCATTTTAAAAATTTAAATAAGAATAAAATGGAAATGAATCGGAATTATCTACTTTGAGAAAAATAAAGTCTGGGTGGTAAGTTTCTAGGTATCCAGATTAGAGTTATTTTGAACAACGCCTATAAGATCATATTAATAAGAAGAAAAAATGTTTTACAAACATTTCTTCACCCATTTTTCCTTTGCTTGAGAAAAAGAGGGGTCACAAACTGAAGCCAGAATGACCTGAAAATAGCACCCGTGATAAGAAGCACTCAGGAAAATTAAATTAAATGAGAAAAAAATTCTATATCAGTTAGATTTTTATTAATATTTGGTCATTTCCCAGAATAACAAGGCAGCATGATTGGAAAAGCATGTAATTTTTCAGTAGGCAGTAAGAGATAGCTGAGTATTAAAAAAAAATATCCACATGTGAAAATAAACAAGATTGCTGGAGATGGACACATTACTCTTCAGGATGAAATATAAGTGATGGAGATCTATGGTTTTGGAAAATCCAGGATTATTATATCATTATTTTTTTCTTTATTTTTCCTTTCTTCCTTTAACAGGAGAAGGGACAAAATGGCAAAGCTTCTGTGCCAAGATTATATTCTTGTACACGATTCAATTCACTGCTTTCTACCCAGCTATACAAAGCTCACCATTAAGTGTTGGCTTTTAGCTAGTGATCAGCAAAGTTTCCTGGGCTGCTTTCACAAACTCTGCCTGGAAAAGTGCACACGGCAAAGTACACCACTGCCACATATACTAACCTCACGTTCCAAACTTCCTTCTCCCAAACAAGTACAGTTAGAAGTCACAGGAAATGGGGGACCCGTGTGCCTGAATCAGAATCTAAATAACTCGAATTATTTGAAATTTGAAACACTGAGAACAAAAATAATTAAATTTGGAAAGGCTCCTGGAAAATTATTTAAGCTCCCAACATTACTCAAAGAGAATGTTCTTCCCACCTACCTCTCTTCAAAGCAAAGTTGCTTCTTTAACTTCTTCCTCTGGTCTGAAAAATCAACATCTCTGTATTCTCTCATATTTGAATTTATTTTCTCTTCCAAAATCCAGTATCAGTACTTTTAGGCACACATAGGAAATGAGGTAGGTTGGATCTGCTATTTTTAGCTATCCTAGGCAACACTAAAGGCTGAAAACAGTTAACTGACTTTACATATATTTGAGTTGATTGTGCCATAAATTCTAAAAGACAAAAGAATATTTATATATTTTTTAATCCTGACATGTAAGCATTAAGAGCTTTTTCAAAAAAATATATTTCACAGGTCATTCAATTAGTGGAAGTTTATTATCTATATTAAACTGTATTGCTTTTAGTATAGGTTAGTATACTATTTTTGGTATAGAGTCTGTCAAGTTCACTTTGTCAACCGGATTATCCAAGAAATCAAAAGTGCCACTAGTTCCTGAGCCTATTTTTTCAAAACTGGAGGGTTACTATCTACAATTTAAAATGCAGGCCAGGGATTGGGCTCAGTGGTTCTGCCGCCTGCCTCCCAAGCACAAGGTCCCGAGTTCGATCCCTGATGCCACAAAAATAAACAAATAAATAGATAGGTAGATAAATAAATAAATATATAAATAGCAGCAAAATGTGTGGTTTATCTTTCTAATTAAAATCTAGAAATCTCACTTTGACTTCCTCCATAAAGAAAGTGGAAATGGTTATCTCCAGTAAAATTAAATGCTGCTTAGAAAAAAATCTCACAACCAAAAATTTTAACTCCAACATCCAGAAAATAATAACTAGTCCCAAAGTACCTAAAAGAGTCACAATTTTTACCAAAGATTGTTTATAAAAAAGTTATAAAATTAAATGTTATAAATAAAATGTATAAAATTTAAAAATTTCTTAAAAGTCATCTACCATTCTAACTCTTACAAAATAACCTTTCTTATTCTAATTGTGTTCCAATTTCTACACATAAATATACATACATTGTATATATTATAGATATCATTTCATTATACTTAACATCATGGATCAGGCACTCTTTTTCCTTATCACAACTGAATGGTCTTTAAAAAGAATATATTTTTAATAAATGAAGAAATTTCCACTTGAAATCATTTTCTCCAAAGAAAGAACGATCATCCTCTTGCATTAGATAGCTTTCCCATTGTTGGAAAAATATATATAGTTTAACCTAAAGGAGATCTTTTTTTTGGCCCAAGTTTCCAATGGATTCAGTCAAAAGTCAGCTGGCTCTACAGAAGAAAGTGCATGGAGGAAACATCTCAGAGGCCAGGGGGCGGCACTCAGTAAGTGGAAAAATAGAGGAGGAGCTGAAACAAGAATGCTGCGCCCTTCCAGGTTTCTCCCTAATGACTTTCCCCTTCTAGTACCCCCATCTTTGCACAGCACAGTCATCTATGAACTCATCAATAAACCTACCACTACTAAAGAATAGCACCTCCATGATCCAAGCACATTTCAAACACATGTGGCTTTGGGGAGATACGTTAAATCTAAGTCATAACACCTCTGATACAAATAAGGTATTCAGGGCCAGGAGGATTGTTTTTGAAAACTTAATGTCCTTAGCGTTGGGTGTCAGGACCCATCATTTACTCATGATTTTTATATAAAAACCACAGGTTCTACATTGTAAGCCAAAACTTTCCAACCATTCCTACCCTGAGACTGCAAGAGAACATAACCAGTCTAGAATGTATAGGGTTATGGTTGCCCTGTCCCTGTTTGGAGGACAGAGAGCTTTCCTTGACAAGAAGTTTCTCTAACAAAAGAATTATTTGAAAATTCCAAATTCTCTCTTTGGAGCTATTCTCCAGGAGACTAAAGATGTACAGCAGCCAGGACCATTTGTGAGCAGGTTTTGTAGCCAAATGAAAAATACATAGAATTCATCTCAGAAAAATGGACCCAATCAATAAAGCAAATAAATGCCTCTCTTCAGCACACAGCAGGTACAGACTTATTTTCCCACCATTCTAAAGTAAACCAGCAATCTATCTTGAAAAATAAAAAGAATATTTCACCACAAATTGACTGCATTTAATAACATGCAAGTTCTCCTGCCCAGACAGAGAAAATTTGAAATCAATAGTCAAATTCCCCTTCTTTTAAGTGAGAGAAACTAACATATAACTTTATTGTTGTCCAGTGAATTATCCCATAGCTCTTCATGTTGTGGTAAGAACCCCAACAATTCTTCAATTTTTAGGTGAAGAAGAAAGACAAAGCATAGGAAACAAATCAGCAAATGGCTTTCTCCTCTAGCAAATGGGTGAATTAAAAAGAAAAATAATTTGCTTGTTAAGAATATGAACAGGACACCAATCCTTAAAATGTCTTGTTAGAAAGCCTACTGTCAATTTTTAAATTGAGAGCATTTCTCCTCAATTTGATTTATGCAGTCTTTTCTCTAATAGCAACATGATGCAGTGTTGAACTAGTTAAAGGGAAAAAAAAATAAATAAATTCTATGATGCTTCAACCGCCATGGTGGAGTACTTTCAACCTGGCACCAAGATAGATGCTTGGGCAAACACAAACTGTGGGTGATGTTTCATGATTCCAACCACTATGGTGATGCCTCTGCCAAGTAAACTTGGGAAGAAGACTACTGAAGGACCAGAGTTTCCTGGCTTTCTCTGCTATTAGAAATTTGTATGTGTAGAAAGGTCCCAGGGCAAAATGTGCGGCACTTCGGTGCCCCCTTGTGTCCAATTTGGCACCAGCATGAACTGCACCAGAGCTGCGTATAAAGTGAGAACAGGAATTTCTTAAATCTTACAAGATTGCATGGTGGGGTGAGGAAGAATAGCAATATTCTACCTCTGTGTCTGTGAAAAAGCCAGTCACCGGTGCAAGAAGAGATTTCTGTGCCTCTGCCTTCACAACACTTCAGATGCCCTCCACCTGCATCCCTGGGCTAGAATTCATCCGGAAAAAAAAACAGAATGAACAGTCTTTCATCTGTGGCTCCTAGATCCCCATAAACAAGGAAAATCATTTTAGAGTGAAAAATGTTATATTCGTATTATCAAGATTTAGAAATACTGGAGTTAGAACGTAAAGTCTTTTTTGATAGTCCTTTTGCTTTGTCCAAACCCCTCCTAAATTTTCAGTCTTGCCAGATTATGTTATACATCTCCATGATACTGACTCTTTCACACTCCCGTCATTATGCTTCTTTTTTCCAAATACAAAATTACTTTCTGCAAAATTGGGTCACCAGTGGACGAAGCAATGTAAATACATTTATCAGCTCCATTCCCACTTACCAAAACACACCCCAAAGCATTAAAAAACGATTCTACATGTAATATAACCTGGAAATTTTTCAAATTCAATGTTGGGTTGAGGGTGATGGACAATTTCCCCCATAAATACAAATTTGCGTCTGATGTTTATCTCTGCAGATGGTTTGACTGCAAATCCAGAATTGGATTGCACTTCTGTCTGCAAAAATTACCTGGAAACCATCTACTTTTTTCAGCACATTTATTCACACAGCTCCAAAGGCATTCCACTGTGGAGGTAATATCCTTTCTCTGAAGGAAATGACTGTTAGAGGTTTCAAATTTCATATGTATCAAAGAGTGGGAGGATGAGGGAGCCAGTGATAAACCAGAGAAACAAAAGGCAAGGAAAGCAAAGCAGAGGGAAAGTATATGGATGAAAAAGGAAAGAGGAGAAGATGAATTGGACCCCCAATCTTCATGGGAACACCCATTCTGTCACAAGAGGGAATAGAGTACAGCTGTGACTCTTGTTTTGCTCTTTTTCTAGAAATCATAAAGAATGTAAATGGGAATTACACCACCACACTTATGGCCGTCTTTATGCATTTGCTGTTACGGTGCCTCTCATGAACAATGGATGTCCTGTTCTTCATAGGCAGGTAAAGCACTGCCTGGACCACCTCCCCTGCCATTCTAAGATTCTCTTTTAAATTCCCTGAACATTTTTTAGTAGTATAAGGAGAAAACCCGTTGGTAGTTCTTTGGGATAGTAAAATATTACTGAATAGTACTTCCATTGGATATTTTTATACAAAAAGGAGGTCACAGATTGAAGAAAGAGCAATGATTTTTGCTTTTTGTATCTCAATCTCAGGCTCACCATATCTTACAAAAAGCAGATTTAGTTTCCACCTTTATCTGTTGCCAATAGTACATTTAATTGGTATACTTTTCCTTTGGTCAGAATGGTTTGTACTACACATTCCATGCCTTCTACAACTAATAACATTTACATTTTTAAAATCCACTTTTGGAAGGAAGTTCTGTGGGTCCTCAGTGAATGAGGACTAATAACTGCCACCAATTGAGATTGAATAAGTTATCTTGAACTCCTGACTTTTCAACTCAGGCCTTGATGCCTTCTTTTGATACAGTTCTGTGCCCAGAATATTTACAAGGTAAGGCCATAAGTTATGACTTAGTTTACTACTAGCAAAGTACGAAAGTTTCTGAGTATACTTTACTATATACAAAACTCGGGTGTAGAGTGAAGGTTATCCATGAAGTAGAAAGAATGGAAGTTCTGTTTCAAGTCTTTGTTCTGGGAGATGTAGACAAGTAAATAGTATCCTTGCTTGTTCAGAGCTAGGACTCAGTCTGATCCCTTGATCTAGAAATCCATTCAGAGATCGCCACCAGGTAGAAGATATGAAGACTTAGATAATCTGTTCCTATAAAAAGCTGGCTTAAGCATAGAGTTGATATGGGAAAGTGTAAGTTACTGTCAATGACCTCTGCCCAGATGAAAAAGACAAGAAATTTTCCTGCTGTCTAGGTTTCTATATTCTATGCTGGATTACCTGACATGGGTCTCACTTACAGTCCACCCAGAAACATCTTCCCACAGAAAACCTCAGAACCTGTTTCTTGCACCACTCTGGTCTCTACTCACACTGCTGGTTTAGGGACCACACTAAAAATATCTTTTCTCTAAAATTCTGTAGTCATGGTTATTAAGCACATTAAGCAGGGGATGGTTGTTAAGTACTTTAAGAAATTAAAACAGACATATTATGGAGTTCAATGCAAATTTCCCATGCATCTTTAAAATAAAATGAAATGCCATGCTAACTGTGGGTAGCCTTAGAATGGACTGAGTTTTACTCTCCCGTCTTATTAAGCATACTTGAGTACAACTAGTTGGACAGAATTGATAGAAACCATATAGAAATGAGGGTAGACGTTTCATGCATGCTATAAAATTCTCCAATGCAGTCTGCAGAGGTAATTCAGAGGAATAGTGAAGCCTGGCTAGAGGTGCATAGGGTAGGAAGACCCCTGTTAGATTAGTGACAAGTGTGGAGCATTTACGAGTAGCATAGTTTTGCCTAGCAGTCAGTGGCAGGGTCGCAGGAGTTCACCACACAGAGTATGGCTGTAATGTCATGCTATGTGTTATCTGGGTGAACCATCTTCAGGGCCTGCTGCTTTTAAATGGCCTTTTCCAGCCTTTGGTTTTATTTTTCTCTTTCGCAGGAAAAGAAAGGAATTGAATGTAATTTAATGTCTTATGATACTCTCTATATTATTCAAATCTCCATGGCTCACATCTTATTTTAAGACTATTGTGATAGATTCTTACCAAACTGATACCATGCAAGCTATCACTAAAATCCAAGGCAAAGAAGCTCTAGTCAAGGAAACAAAATCCAGCCTTTTCTCATTATCTTTCTCTCTGAACATTTTCCCCAACTACATTGAATGTGGTAAGTACATATACTGGAAAAAAAAGCAGCAGATAGCAAAGAAAAAAAAAAAGGCCAATGCTTTTGGTACATGCTCATCCTGTATCAACTGATTAGGACTAACTTACTGTGTATTCATGAAATAAAATTTCGGTTCTGTATATTGATATGAAATTTTCAAAGGTTAAAGATCCTTTTGTTTACCATCAACATCTTCTTAAGGGCCAACCCAGCATATAGTGTGTGGCCCAGTAATATGCTTAGAATGATAAGACCTTCCCTGGTGAGATTCCTTGGGCTGTTTTTCTTTTTTTTCTTTTTCTTTTATAGCTGTGGGAATTATGTGCCAACTCTATTTTCCTAACATTATTTCTGTTTTCTCCCCCCAAATACAAGCAAGGCATGTCTATCTTGGAGAAGGACACCTACACGTCCCTTTCTTATACCCTACAAGTGCTACTCAGAGTAGTTTATTTGAGGTTTGGTTCCATTTGAAGCTATCTAGCCTCACACACATGCTATTTTATGCTTAAAATCCTTCTAGCAGAAACCCTTCCTCTCATCCTGAAACTTTATTTATTTCTGTTATTCCAGATGTATGTGCCAATCAGTTTAGCTCCTGCCAATTCTTGTTTATTAATAATGCCAATGAAAGGACTGAAATTCTACTAGATTCCAATCTCTTTTTTCATGCCTCAATAATGAGTCCTAAAAGGGACGAATTCTGATATTGTCTCAACAACTCAAAAGACTAGGTAGGATCAGAAATTTGACTGGCTTTTGCCTACCTTTCATGAACTCGGGAGGGCAATTCATGTGCTGCACTGTATATGTGCAGAAAATTTGCATTTTCATTGTTCTTTATTTTATGTTATTAGTTATTCATGAGATGAATATTACATTCAAAAACTAATCTATAAAGCCTTTGCTTTAAATAACAATGTGCCGTTTTTGTTGCAGGAGGTTGAACAGAGAATGGACGTCCCATTTAGAGATCCTGTACAAAGCACTGAAAAATGAATGACATGTGAGCTCTTCCTTGCCATATGTAAAATCAGGATCTGAAAGAGAATGGCATTAGAATTGGAACAAAACATACTGTACTACACAGGTTCATACATATAAGGGCCATATTAGCCACCTGGACCTACTGAGAAAGGTCTCTCACCAGCCAGCCAAAGAGAAGAGGTCAAGTTTAACCATACTACATAATGAACCTGTAAATGACTAATTATTTCCCACACCAAAAAAGCACAATCTGTATGTGAGGCATAAACCAACAAAGAAAGCATCTGAACTCATTTTTATTTGCAGTTGGATATAATCCAAGTTTCATACACATTAGTCTCTACTTTTTCCAATAAAGGCTCATGTCTACATTAACACAAATTGAGAAGAAAAAAATTAAGATGCTACTCTCTTTCTTGGTTTCAGGGAATAGTACATTTAAAAAAATCAAATGCATGTCTAAGATCCCCATAGTCTGTGTATATAAGAGTAGGCTCTATAAGATACTATGTGTATAGACTGTGGGTTATACATTTAGCTGTTTGTCCTTACCTATCTGGATATGAATTTTGGACAGAGAACCCCTAAATAAGTTAGTCTTTAAAACAGAGCAATGATTTCATTTACCAAGAGAGGAGGAAATATAGGGCTTTTACTGCACTCCAAGGACTTCGCTGGAGTCCCACTGTGGGCTGCTTCACCTTAGGGGCAGTGAACTGCTAGGTCTTGACTTGCTTAGGAAGAAGGTAACTATCACTCCTAGGGAATAAAAAAATCCATAAGAAGGACTGTATTTTTTAAATAATACAACTTTGAAGCTCAGAAATTCTGATAGAAAGATACCGGTGGCCACATTAATACAACCTAATGTAATGGGTAAAATAGAGAAAAATAGCAATATAAGATTTCAGAAATCTTTTGTAAGTTCTTCTGTATCTGAAATTTGACAAGTGTCCAAGAATAACATCAACGATAGCTAACATAGAAGGAACTTCCTAAATGACAGGCATGGATCTATATACGCCATAGGTTTCAATTTCTGTTACTCTTGGTAAAATTCTGCCAGTACTATCGTTGTTTCCATTTTACAAATGGAGATTCTAAGACACAGAGTTTACAAAATTTGACTACGGTCACACAGCGAAATGCCAAAATGAGTTTAACATTCAAAGGCTCCAAATTATAACTCCTGTGTTAAATTTTCTCTTATTATTCAGCATAAAAATTGCTGAACATGATTGCTGACTTTTATTGAGGAGCTGAACTCTATTCTGTCATACTGCAAATGCAAACTCATAAAAAATTAAAAACTTAAAACTCTAAGAATACCAAGAAATTATACACATGCACTCTAGAGTTTACAGTGATTACATATATTTCTCAACTAGAAATACTCAACCAGACCAGGGAAAAGGTTGTACAAACACTTTCTTTCAGTTGCCCTTTGGCATTTTCATTTCATAACTAACTCTGCTGCCTCCCACCCCCAGTTCCATTATACCCTACATTTTATGGGCAGCACTCTTTTTCTTTAATTCCTCCATTCAAGGAAATTTACATATCGTGTATTCTAGTCCCCAAATCTTGGAACTCTTATAGATGATGTTGTAGTGCTGGACCCCTGGTTTAAGTGAGATTTCACTAGATTCCACAAATCTCAAGTGTATAAGTACAAAAGACATAGTCTTTTCTGAAAGTTCTATCTTGCCTTCTCCCATGTGTGTGAGGCACTGGGAAGATCACAAGCCTCTGCTTAGACTGAAACAAGAGCCCCCTATAATAGTGGAGATTTGACAAGGGCAATGTGTTGGTACTTGAGGCATCTCTCAATGAAGAGAGTGCACAGAGTCTTCCTCTGTTGTTCTCCCAGAAAATACATTCTTGCCTTAGCCCTGTCTTTTTGGGCTCCTACCTGCATCCTTTGATTTTACAAACCATTTCCCCATCAAGGCTGCCAAAAGTGGACAGCAAGTAACCCTCCCCAGGGGAAGGGTGTATTTTCCTCCTCAGTTCTGAGCTCAGACCTGTAGCTTCCTTTCTGCTCCATTTAAACTGTTTATGCCCAGATTTGTGCAAAGCTTCCCAAAATCTGACTGCCTCTTCAAGGCCACGCTCTCACTTAATAAAGGGCACTGAATCCTGTACAAGTTCTACTTCCTAAACCGCAGTGAACATTCCAAGTCTGGCCTCAAAAGTCTACTCTTTCCTGATGTCCTGTTGAGCTCAAAATAGCCATCACAGTGCCTGAGGGCAAGAGGAGACCAGAAAGGCCTGGGCCAGGAGCAACAGGAAAAGAAAATGTGTTAAAAGAGGAATTCATTCTTTACACAAGGCCACACTCATTGACTATTCATTGATGCTATGTGAATATTTCACAAGTTCTAAACATACTCCCTAAATATACACTGGAACTAAAACAGAATATACAACTAGGTATGTTCATAGTAGAAAAATTAGAAAATCCAGATAAAGAAAAAGAAAAAAAAAAACTGAGCTATAATTCCTCTAGATATTTATAAAGTGACATAATAGTGTTTTATGGATTTCAATTTTATTGTAACAATCTTTCGACATTCATCGTATATATCTGAAGCATCGTACACAGAGTTAGTGGGAGTCTTTCCTGTGGAGTTCCCTCTTGCCAGTGTTTACATTGCTTCCCCCTTGTCTCTGCAGCAACACGGCAGTAACAGCAGTGGAGTCTCAGAGCTTCAAGTTCAGACACAGGTCCAAATCCAAACAATCTATGTAATTTGGACCTTTGGACATATTTTATAAAGTCTTCCCGCGCCTCATTTCACCATCTGTTTCAGGGGGAGTAACTGTAAGAACATATCTCATCTGACTGTTCTGAGACTCAAGTAAAAAAAATATGAAAAATGATGAGCACTGTGCCTGGCTTCTTTTGAGCAGCCAGTAAAATCTGGCTGTGATTAAATAACTCCTCATATGATTATTTCGTTAGAACATAGTTCCAGAAAGGAAATCAAAGTGTTACAGGCCTAATCAATATTTTTACCCACACTGCTTATTGTCTTCCAATTTTCTTTCCCATTAGAAAATAAAAAAAGCAGCATTGGACACAGAAGTTCTAAGGTCTGGTACCAGCTTTCTACTTATTTGGCAACTGTGTGATCTTGAACTTTCAGTTTCCTGACCCTAAGTGTATCCTACTCTTAAGAAAAGGGAGCTGGGATAGTAAGTCTACACACTAAAATGTCATATGGGGCAGTCAATCAAATAAGCTTCATCAGCCATTCAACACCACCTTCATATGAGGCACAGTGCCCTACCTGGGATTTGGTTTACCTTCCCTTGGAGTCTTTCAAAAGTAGACATCTGAGTCAGTTCAACATTACTGAGCATCTATTACATGTCAGATACTAAGCAGAGCACTGGAACCAGAAAGAGAAGCAACAACGGGAATGTAGAAAAATGTAGCAGGGAAGGAGTCCTCAGGAGGGTAGGGGACAGTCTAGATAGTCAATACAATCTTTTTTAAAAGTGGAGAAAAAAGAAGAATCAATATATAGTATGTACAGCTGGGCATGGTGGCCCATACCTATAATCCCAGCACTCTGGGGGCTGAGGCAGGAGGATTGCTGTGAATTTGAGACCAGCCTGGGCTACATAGTGAGTTCCAGGTCAGTCTCAACTACACAGTGAGACCCTGTCTCAAAAAAACAAAACAAAACCAAAAAAGATATATTATGTACAGTTACAAATTCCCTGTGATGAATGTCATCATTATGTACATCAAAAGAGTACCAATAAAATTAATTTTAAAATAAGTAAATAAAATTAGAATAAATTTGAAATTTTATTTTTTACTTCTAAATACAATTGAAGTTTTTTATCCAGATTGCAAAAAAGATTGCACCAAAGTTATCTGCGACCAAGAAACTGAGAAGATATTCCTGAATAATCACAACAACAATCACAAAAGAAAAGAACAGAAAAGAAAGGGACAGGGCCAGAGATTTAACTCAGTGGTTCAAGCTCCTGCCTCACAAGCACAAGGTCCTGAGTTCGATCCCTGGTACGAAAAAAGAAAATAAAAGGTGGGGGGGACCAAATAAAAAAGAAACAAATACGAGAGTCTCTCCCTGGTTCTGTATCTCAGGAAGTACACACCTGTGCTTTACACATCCTGTCAGTATCTAGAATGCGGGATGGACTGAAGGGCCAGCATTACAGAGGGTGAATTATGGGCCCTGGTAGAAGCATCCTCTTCTCCACCAGTCAGAGGAAACCAGCCTCACCCCAACAACTCCTGCCTCATTCTTATTCTCAGTCTTCACAAGCTCCTTTTCTGTCTTAATCAGCTCTGATCTGCTTTTAGCAGACAATAATAGGAATAAAGAACAGCATAGATTTTTGGCGTGTGTGTGCTTTTTTTTTTTTCAAAAAAAAAATCTTCTATCCAAAAGAAAAGAAAAGAAAAAAAGCCTTCTCTCTTTTACAGGCTCCTATTGTTTTAGAAAAGAAAGAAATTAAGGCAGGAAAAACTGTGACCACAAAGGATGACATCTCCTTAAAGCTGCATATTTCTCTTATCGGCAGGACTGATCTTAATGTATAGTAGACACTGTTGGTACTGCATTTTATGTTGAAATAATGGAAATGCTTCTTGATGAAACTTGTAATGAAAAACATAAATAGTATATCCTTTAATGATTAACACTAACTAATTCCACTGATGCTGAGTAACGTGCTGAAGAGATGGATTATCTATAAAACATAATTTTACTACGCACTGCTATGTAATTTGTTAAGCATTTAGTAATAAGTATGTCTAATAAAATATGAAAAAAATATTTAGAAAATGAACCATAATTTTAATATAATTTTAATTAATGGGAGTGCAATTGCAGTGGTTTAAATTACATTCCCAGTGGTAAGAAGCCTTTCAAAACTAATTTGTAAGCCAAGATGGTGGCTCTAATGACTGGCAGCAAAGTTTCTTCAACAGATTTCATGGGGCATGATCCAAAGATAATAGGTTCTCAGCCCAATGACAATCCAATTACAATGCCAATCAAAGCCAACTTCATGCACTCTAATTATCAGATTTAGCTGTCAGCTCAAATACAAACATAACACTTTTATTTAAATAAAAATTTAATTTAGGGGGAAAAAAAGACGACTTCATGTGTGATTTATTGAGACTGCCAGAGCAATCTAACTTATTTCTCTAGTAATATAATAAAAATCAGTCTAGTATTTAAAAAAAAAAGTGAAAACTTTCCCCCCACCTCTTCTCCTGTATCTGTTATGCTGTATTATGTAGAAGTTAATTTAAGCAAAAAAGCATACCCTAACATGGCAGTACATATTTGCCAACTAGAAATAGGTTAAAGAGAATAGCAAGGATTCAGGGAGACAAAATTCCAAGTGAATAAATGACAAAACCTAATTAGATTTTGCTAGTTATCAGGAGAAACTGTTTCAACTAAAATCCATTCACAGAGGCCTCAAGCTGAGGATACTGGCTATCTCTCATCTCCACATTCAATAACAGCAGAAACAGAGGAGAAAGTCAAGGCAAGCAAGATCTACATTACAAAGACACAGGTTATTCTCCTTACAGATAGAAACAGCCCACAGCATGGGCAAGAGGTGGCTATCATTCCTCACCACCACTCCAATACTCACTTTCCTTTCTGATTTTGTTAAAGAATTTCCTCAGGATTAAGAATGAAATTTCTCTTCAAACAGCCCTGCCTAATAGAAATGTTACATGAACAAAAATGAACCACAGAGGCAACTTCAATTTTTCCAGCAGCCACATTAAGAAAATAATAGGAAAAAAAAAAAGAATAGGATATAAGGGGTGGGGATTTAGTTCAGTGGTTCTGCTGCCTGCTTTGCAAGCACAAGGTCCCAAGTTTGATCCCCAGTACCACAAAAAAATAAATAAATAAAAAGAAAGAAAGAAAATAATAGGAAGCAAAAAATAAGTCAAGTAAACATTTTATTTACCTGAATATATTTATTTCACCATTTAATCAATATTTTAAAAATTAGTAATGAAAACATTTACTTTTTTTCCTCACTAGAGGCTTTCAAACTCAACACTTATTTTATTCCTGAAAACACATCACCGGCCATGTAGATGTAATTCAGCTGCATATTTTGTGCACAATGGCCACATGTGGCAAGTGGCTATTATACTTGGTAAAGCCATCTCAGAAGTTGGCCCAAAAGAAAGCAAAGAAGCCATCATCTTTAAGGATTAGTTGTAGAGGTTCCCAAAGCACCTACCCTTAAAAAGACTGTGACTATGCATGCCAGTCTCTCAAAACCTTCTAAGACTTCCTCTGTTCAATTAGGAGATGCTCAGTCACCTATAGCTGGGGATATAGTTGCCCAATTTGGCATTTTCTAAGGGTTTTTGTGACTTCCTATCCTCAACTCATAAAGCCAAGATTCCATCCTGAATGTCCAACCCTACACTTCCTAGTTTCTCCCAGCCTACTGCATAGTGTTGGATGAGTTGGACGAGACACACATTGGGTTAAAAAAGATAATTTGCTGCATCTTATATACTTGGAGTTGGGAGTCACTTGAATAGAACATGCAAATAAATGCAAACATATGCAAATCAGGGTTTCTCCAGATAAACTGAATGGAGGAAAAAAAAGGAAAGAAAAAAGCTTTATAGTATTAGAAATATTCAGGGATTTTGTGATGCTGAAAAGAACATTATTTCCTTCCTCCAATTCCAAATGTGAAAAGCTTTCTCAGTTCTCCTGAATGAACCCCAAAATTGCCAGATTTTAAGGAATGAGAATTTTAAAAAGACTACCATATATTAGTAATTGAAATCGTACTGTCCTTCAGCTTTAAACATTCCAACTAAATACAACTCTCTCAGGAAAATAAAAAGCTCCTGCCAAAGCAACAATGGAGTTCACTAAATAAAATTTTTGCTTTATGTCTGACAATAACATAATTAAAAGTGTTTCTAAGAACAGAAAAAGTAATAATGCACAGCAGAAATGTGAAGGTGGCAGCAGAACATATAGAGCCATCACTTATTTTTAATAATAGCAACATATATTATGATACCTTTGCATTTATTATCCCACTCTGAACATAAGTACCTTCTCCCAGAATCAATCCATAGCCTTGTAGTGACTGATTTTGTTTTTATGGCAATCTCCATGTGGGAATATAGCTGTGTTCATCCTCTATTTGGCCTAGACTTGAGTTCTCCCTCCGGGTCCTATATCTCTTGCTCACATGAAACCAAATCCTGCTGCCTCCTGGACAATTGCACCTCATAGGCAGAACACCTCATCCTCACTAGGTCTGCAGTTGAACACAATCAAATCTGTCTTTTGTGAGTACTTCAGCACAGTTCCTGGCACCATTATCTCTTAACAAGACAATCAAACATCGAGTCACATTTGAACCTTCTCTGTTCCTTCTTTCTGCCTTTAAACTGAAACACATGCCATTTTAAAACATTAATTTCTCAGAGTGCCAAAGAGAACTTCACAAGGGAAGGATGTAAGCAAATCACAGCCTTTCACTCACACCCTAATCTAAGATTCCTTTGAGTTTGGAGCTCACACTGATAGTCAAGACTGGCTCCCATTTCCTGTCTTAGCCCCAGCATGGAAACACAACTTTTTCTTCAATTTCTCAAAGCCCAACTTAGACAAAATATAAAACAAGACTGCAATCAACAAGAATAACAGAAGGAAATAAATACAGAGAAGAATAAATAATCTGATGCATGAAATGCATCACTGCCATCTTTAGCTTTAGAGCCTTCCAGGGGTGGATAGTCTTGTCCTGGCTTCTGACTTGCTGCCAGGAAAAGGTAGCAGTAGCAAGCCTTCTCAGTTCCTGAAATACATCTACCATATTCCTGTTCCATTGACTCCATCAAAGTGCTGACCTGAAAGTGAGGTCAGAGCAAGACCTTTTACAACCTGGATGAGGTTCTTCTTATGATCTTCATTTTGCTGCAGATCACCTCAATTCCTCAAATTTCTGTTAGGGAGATCACTACATCTCCTCACATCCACAGAGGCCTGGTTATAGAATGCAGTGAACAAAATCCAACTTGACAAGTCCAAGACACATGAAACAGGTACATGTGGCAGCAGGAGGCTCTTTCTTCACCTAAGTCTAGTATTTTCCAAATTTCCCTCAAGTCTATTCTTTTCTCTCCTGCAGCACTTAAAAGGCCCATTGGTTATTTCTCTTTTCTTTGATAAGGTCTGTAGGGCTTTTGAAATGACAAATGTAATTTAGGATCATTTCAAGGTATCTGTAAAATCATCACATATATGAAGACAAAAAGCCATTCATAATCCTATGCTCTCCATCACTTTAGATCAGAGCACATTTAGTAGTAGCCCACTGGTTACCCAGATTCTAGCCTCTCCCTGACCCCAGCAATGCAGCCACAACAATATTACCCCTGCATTATATTTGCTTCACATGAATTAAGGGTAATTTAATTCAGTAAGAAATTGCACTAAACAGCTCTGAAGTGTGAGGCAACTGTGGGACACCGCTAAACATCTCGAATCTGTCCTCATGAAGAGTTCAGTCATTGTACTCCCATGTCCTATTCAGCAAATATGGCTGGATTAATGCCTTCCCCCTGGCTTCCACTCAGCCATGCATCAAGGGGTGTCCACCAAAGCTTCTCTGGTTACGTCTCTGCATTTGCAGACATTATTTTCTCCTTTTGGATCTCAACCGTGTACACAAACACAAGCACACACATGCACACATACCCACATTATCATACAATCGCCCTAGAAAGAGAGTGAACATTGAAGAAACATACATAAAATAAAATAATGGGTTCACTCAAATCCAGGAATTTAAACATGTTCTAGGCATTTAAAAATTTAAACTATCCTTTGGTGAGAACAGAATAAAACTGTTACTCTTACATTTTAAAATTACATCTATAAAGGTTCTTTCAACATCATCATGCGTAACGAAACATGAAGTGCCCATTGGAAATTGCAAGGCAGAAAGATACCATGGTCTCTAGGCTGGAAAGGAAAGTTGAAAGTTCCACAATTCTGACAATATAACTAACTGCCTGAGGAAGGATGGATTTTAGAAATCCTTGGCATAAAGAATTGCTTTAAAAGTGGCACAAGGAGGATATTTCAGGTAGAAAGGGAAGTCATCTGAAAAAGTTCAAAGTAGAATTATTTTTGGTTAAACAAGTGGATATAAAACAATGAAAAGAAAAACTCAGGCCTGAACGTCACTGTGGAATGTTCAAAAGTATCCGCCACTTAACACTTCACAACTAAATAGGAATATCTTAGATGTCGATCTGAGAAAGAAAGGTTTTTCATTAATTAAATTAATGCTCAACTGTCTTGAGCTATTCCAACCACTGAGCCATGCTTTACTTCCCTATGCTCTGCATTGGCTCTGGAAGTTCGCCTTATGCTCACCTCATAGCTGCCTCCTGCTGTGCAGTCTATTAAGGCAGCTGATCCTCTACTTCATCTTCTCACCAGCATCTTATTTTCTCTTCCCTGCCCTGACTCAGACAACATTGCCTACTTGACAATCGGATCTATCTGGCTTGGTGTTAGTGTTCAGTGTTTTATTCTATGCCATGGAGAGGTAAAAAGCGATTAGTCAGAATATTAAGGACAGCCCTATGCCATCTGTCTAGCCTGCCTACTACAAGGGCTGGCCAATAAAAGATTTAGAAGTAAAGTTTGGAGATCTAAGTCCTAAACTCAAATATTAGTATAAGAATAAGAAGTAACGTATTTATTTGTCAGGTAAGTAGTTTTAAAAATAGGTTTCCAGAAGGAGATACAGTGGCCACTCTAAGACTAACCTGACACGTGAGCAACCTGGGTTCTAATGGAATCTTAGTTTTCATTTATGAACAAAGTCTTGAGTTATGACTTGAATGCTAGCTGCTTGTGCTTGCAGATGGTCTCGGATACAGATTTAACTTTTGAAGAGTTCTAGAAGGAACACTGCAGCGTCCTTTCCTGTGAGGGGTTAACTGAGAAATCCTGGGCCAATGTCTCTCTAAGGACACTGAGATCTGCCTGTACACACGAGAGAGCCTTTGGAAGTTGTGTAGGGGAGCCTGAGCCTTCAGTTGATCAACGTGAGTTACAACCAGACCTCACACTCAAACTGAGTTTGTAAGTCAAGGGTCCATTGTACTCATCATTTTTAGAAGGAGAACATTACTGATGGAGTATATGTGCTCTATATGTTTTATGAAGAACCAAAACCATAACTCTTTCTCTACAGGACAATTCCCCTTACTTACCCCTCACTGCTTCCAGCACATCCTTTAGTGATTCTTCTTGAGTAGTTTATGTCATTTGATCTCCCCCTCCCCAATTCTCACGTACACTAATTTTACTGTTTCCCTCTCTTCCATCTACAAAAGAAGCACAGGCTCGCCAGAGTGTAATATGCAAACAAAGCAACAAGTCTACCCTTCCATGAAGTCATCTCCTTTTCTTTTTTCTTCACTAAAAATTTAGTGAGAGAAATAGTTTATAACAGTTCTTTACGAAATGTTTCATATCTCAAATTTCATTACCGCTTTCCTTCAAAATTCTGTGGATACAGACTCAGTATTTCACACACGCATGTGAAATTGACAACCCCCTTTGAGTCATAAGACTAGCTCACATATACTACGTCTTTGGCCACTGATTATCTAAAATAATATTGTTTGAGACAAAAGCATCTCCACTAGCAGGTGTCTAACAACCTTAGGCTGCCATACTGGATTTGCTTTCATTCCATATTTGGCACAAAAATTGTAGTATGAGAGGCCAAATAGTTTCTGGGATATTATCAGAGCCAGCTCAAAGTTGTATCAAGTTCCCATCACCCCACCCCACCCCCATCTATAAATCTGATCTATTTTCAAGTTTACAGACTGTCATCACATGCATTCGTCTTTTTCTATTCTCACCTTCCCTAGTAGAGTTGAGGTTCTCATTACCTTCTAGGCTACTGCTGCTAATTTTTCTGGAAGTCACTACTCAACTCTAAATAGTTTCCTGTTCTACTACCAATATTTCTAAAGTATAGCATCCATCACATCTCTTCCATGTTCAATAACTTCTAGTGATGGCCCATTCATATCAACTTAGCAGCAAATTAATCACACTTTAAAGTTCTTCTCAAGCAACAGCAACCTTTCTCACCATTGAAAATATATTTCCTGATCTATTTATGGTATCTAGTACTGCCAACTATTTCCCGATCTCACTTTTGCCTTTTTCCCATTTCCCTCAACTCATTTTCCCATCGCTGTGCCATTATCTGTGCTGTTATCTCTCATCAGTGTATCTTTTTTTATCTCCGTAAGTAAAAATACTGCCCACACTTCAAAATCCTTTTCATGAAACCTCTGTAGATTTTCCTACAAAAGTGGTTCTTCCCTCTTTTGAATCCTCTAAAATAACTGGTATAGACCCCTGCTAGGACTTTTATAATTTTACCTGAAATCCCATTATCTTTACATTCTTGTTTTGTCTTTCTTAAAGAATTTCCAGCTTTCATGTGGCAAGTAGGATAGGCCAACTTGTAAGATGGACCTCCATGATTCCTAAGATGGTCCTTTTTCCAATATATTCCACCAAGAATTAACCTAAGTGTAAAAAGATTTTACAAGTAGAATTAATATCCCATCAGTTGACATTAAGATAGGCAGATGAACTGGGTGGGCCTGGTCTAATTACATAAATTCTATAAAAGCAGAAATTTTGGCCCAACATAACAGGCAGTCAGAGAATCCCAGTAAAAGAGAGTCAACACATGTGAAGTATTCTTCTGGTGGTTGCAATGGAGGAGGCCACAAAGCAAGGGATTCAGGAAGCTGTAAGCAGCCCCTGACAGGAAAGCCAACAGGAAAATAGGAACCTCATCCCTGCAACAGCAAGAAACTGAATTCTACCAAGAAGGTCCTTAGAAGTGGATTATTTTTCCCAGAGCTCCAGAAAAGAACATAGTCCAATTGAACCCTTGATTTAACCCTTATAAAGTCTAGAATACAGACTAAGCCACATTATGATGAATTTCTGACTTACAAAAAGTAAGCTAATAAATGAGTGCTTTTAAACTGCTAAATTAGTGATAATTCTTTAAAACAATGATAAAAAGTTAATAGATAAGGGAGAATTACTCAGACCCAGCAATATCCAGCTAAGTGCCTTGTATATACTAGTATATCAATACATATTTAGCTTACAACTACATACCAATATTTGAGATGTAAACTTGTCAGTGAGAACAAGATTTTTAAATATTTAGTTGGAGCTAACTTTGGAGATTTTTTTGGGGGGGGATTTTTAATTTACTTACTCTTATAAGTCACATTCTAGCACATCCTGAAAGACCCCAGTCTAAGTTCCCCCAAAAAATTCATTTTTAAAAACTCCTGTTGTTGTCATTGTTTTTTTTATAGAAACTTAGTTCAAGAAATACACAGCTGTGGCCATGTGCTGAAAAACACTGCTCATAATATTACTGAACTATCATCTGGTTCTACAAGGTGTGACAAAAAATTACGGTGAATGTATAAAATAAACATTGATAACAATAAAGGACATATTATCATTGACCCTCAACAAAATAATCCCACTCACCTTACACACAGTTACCCATTGCACACAGTTACACATTCTTGTCAATTCCTGAAGCAGTTGTAGAAGATCTCTTTTATAAGTGTCTTTGGTTGTGCTGTCCTGCTTGACTGGATGTCCTGAATCAATTCAAAATGCGTATGTTTCGTGGCCATTTTTACTTTGTGGAAGAGCCAGAAGTTGCAAGATGCCAGATCCAGTGAATAAGGTGAATGAGGATGTGTCATAACATTTTATTTAACAAACATTGCTGTAAACCCTTTGCGTTGATTCAGGGCATTGAGGCAACCACAACAGCACAGCTAAACACATGAAAGAAGACTTCCAGAATTGCTTCAGAAACTGGCTCGAATGACGGGGTAAGTATGTTTCAAGCAAACAGGAGTATTTTGAGAGAAATTAATGGCAATGTGTCTTTTACTGTAATCAATGTTTTTATTTAATCATTACTGTATCTTTTGCTCACACCTCTTATACCTGTGGTTGCAAGGGATATCCTTGCCATCTATGTTTCAAGCCCTAAACTTCAGCTCTTAAGCAAAATTAGTAGCTCCTCAGTACTACACTTCTAGTTAATTTCTCGAAGTTGTTTTTCACTCTCTAGTTTCAAAATCTGACCAAACTTGAACACTGCTGACATGGAAACACCGATATCAGTCTCTTTTTCTTTTAAGCCACATTCTAAACTGAACCTCCCAGCTCAGTGCCTGCCTGTGACAGCAAGTCTGCAGGGAAGGAAGGACCTACTCAGTAAATGGGGGAACTCTCACCTGCACATCTGTCTCCACACAAACAGCCTGAAGACCTGGGCTTACATAAAACACTAAGCCAAGGCACTCTGAGTAAGCAAGCCTGCAATACTGGCCTCTCAGAACTATTATCATTCTGCATTAAAGAGGAAGAAGAGGTCTTTAAAAGTGCAGAGGGCACAGCATATAATTATCCAAAGGGAATCTCTGACTGCCCCATCAACGTACATACTCTGATAATTGTTTTCAATAAAACTATGCGAAGATTTGTAGTCAACTAACATGTACATTGGGGCATCCATAACTTCAGCCTCAGCACAGTCGGACTATTATTTACCCAATAAACCATAAATGCACTGGAGGCCCAATAATTCAGCATCAGAAAGAGATGTGCAGTAGAAGTTATTATGGTCCATCAGATCAAAACTTCACTTTTAAAGAAGTGTCCAAATATAAAGGTACACAATGGGTTCAAATCATTACTCACTATTTCAACAAATAATACGTATTTTCAAAATAAGTATAGCATCTATCATATGCCTTGCTGTATTCTTACCTCACACATAGAAGGGATTGCGCTTTTTTCTTTGTTTGTTTGTTTGTTTGTTTTTAGTGAAAGAGAGAGCAAATACATATCCACTATTTCAAAATATAAAGATTATCTTGTAAATGTAGAGAAGTTCAAGATCCTAAAAGGTACAGATAGGCATTTTCTTTCTAATTCACTTTTAAAGGTTGTTTTTGTGTTATTATTATTACTATTATTATTTTCCCCCAAGTCCCATCAGCTGAAAAGACCCTGTCAGCCTTCACTCTAAATGTTCTGTATGTTGTCTGTTTGTGTTATTTAAAAGATCTGAACAAAGAAGTTGCCTTATTGCAGGCAATTTAGAAAACTACCGAAGTTACAATAGAGGGTGAATATCTTTGCTCCATTCCATTTTGCTCCTCAGAAGGAAATGGAGACAGCCACCTTTGATGTCTGTTTTGTTTCTTTTCTGTAATCACCTTACTCATATGTACATACAAAATGACCCAGGCTCAGGTTTATGAGAATAATGATAAAATAAAAAGACTCAAATCCTCAATGTTTTAAGTCTTGATTAGAATAAATGCCTCAAATTTCACACACATCTAAATAGCTGAAACTTGTAAGTTTGTGTGGCGTATGTGTGCACGCGTGCGCGTACACTTATTAATGCTTTCAATTTAGGGACAGATCTAATCAAAATCACCACTCTGTAATCACTGGCTTCTGGAAATGCTTTTAGGAGGGCTTTGCTTGTGTTATTCGTTTCTCTGCGCACTGAGTGTCTGTGTGTTTGAGAGCACATGAATGTGTCTGTGTGTGCTCCCTCTTCCCTTCATTTCTCCCTTCCTTCTACCTTTGTCTCTCTCTCTCTCTCCTCTCCCACCCCCGCTTTTTCTTTCTCTCTTCTTTTCCCTGTATCTCCTTCTCCCCACTTCGTTTCGAACACAGGGAGAAAACATCAGGTTATTTTCAATGCCATTCCACAGCCCATCTCCTTTTCCTCTTCCATTTCAGCCTTTAAAAAAGCAAACGAAATATTTGCTTACTGTTTCATGCAATGGCTTAAAAATCGGAATATATATTTCTATTCTATATTTCCCCTTTTATCAAGATCCATTTTCCTTCCTTGCCTAAAAATGATCCCTTCAAAAAGTCAGCAAAATATTTTGGCTTTCTTCAGCAGCACTTTGGGTTTCTCTGTTACAAATTGTGTAAACATTTTCCAGACAGGGAATTTGAAGGGTTTAAATTATTTTTCAAGTGATGTCTGTATTCCAGCAAATTCACATGTGCAGGAGGAATATGGAGGCAAGGAAAGCTACCACAGAACATAATATGTCTGGAATCAGAGGACTATTGAGCTCATGCAAATCTGGAAAGGAAAAATATCTTCCTCATACATTATCTACAGCAAGGATTCTAAGTTTCCCAGACTGATGAAACAAATGTCCTCGATGGATGTAGTCTGTCATTCATATTGAGCTCACATATTTTACTTCCTGAAACCAAACAAATACTGATAAACTACTTCAGCAAGTCTTTAATCAAAATTTCGGCAGTACACAGTTGGCGACAGAAAGATCAGTCTGTGGAGCCTGAAACCCTTTCATCATCAAATATACAGAAATAATAATTATATTTATCTGTTTGGTTCAGGCTGCACACCAAGATTTACCCTTGCCCTAAGGACATAGAAATCATCAGCCATTGTCATCTCTAAAGAAAAAAAAATTCTTAATAACTTAGAGGTTAAATGGTTCTCAATAGTTGTGGGGGCTGAGGAAAAGGGAATAAAAATAATACATTACTTTTAGCATTGTCTCCTGTAAAGCTATATTAAAATGTGTTATGTGCTAACCAATTAACACTTCTGATAATAACCCTGAAAATACTAGCTTGTCTAATAAAAAAAAATTTAGAAGGGGGGAAAGATAAACATTTGAAAAATCACATCAAATGAACAGAGGGGTTGACTTTGAAAAAGATGGAAACAGTATATTTTAATTTGGATTCACCAAAAAGAAAAAGATGAGACAAGGACTTGATGAACTGAGGTTATTTTAAGAGGATCCCAAAAAGCCCAAGTGGAAGAGGAAAGAAATACGTTAGAGAAGGGAGAACAGCAAGTGTGGGTGAGTTCTGAGCTGGCATCTCTACGGACGCCTGAGGCTCACTCCCTCTGAAGCTTCTCAAGACCCAAATGGAAACAACAGTCAGAACAGCACACCGCTGGATAGAAGGCTAGCATATCCCTCCATCCCAGCTCACTGTTTGGCCTGGAGAGCTTCTAGTTCCCGTACTTCTAGGATGCGCCTAATACACCTTCAAGGTCTGAACCAGCTAAAGCTTGGGAGAAAGCAATAAACATAGAGCTGGAGGAGCTTGTATTGGGAAACCAATAGCACGCCCAGGGGTTGTTCACTCTGGCTGAGGGTACACCGAGAATGTAGGTATGAGTGCCAGCATCACCTGCATCATATTCCTCACTCTACTGCTTTATGGTCATCGTAAAAAGTAAACATATACATCATAAAAAGTAAATAAAATGAAAGATTAAGTGATCAAACACTATTGCAAATGTTTAAATTTAAAAGCTTGCAGCATAGTGATTGTTGTAGTTTACATTCACATCAACAATATGAAATCAGTATAGTCTGCAAAAACACAAAGGAGAAATTTGATTTGCTCCAGCTATTCTCCTTCTAGGTATCATCCCAAAAGAGTTAAGGACATTATAGTACAGTGATACATGCATACACACGTTTACAGCAGCAAAACTTGTAACAGTTACCTCTTGGAAACAACCTGTATGTCCAACAACAATGAATGGAAAAGGGAAATGTCATATTTACACACAATGGAGTACTATTCTGCCGTACAGAAACATAAACTTGAGTCATCTGTAAGAAAATGGATACATCTTGAGACTCCAATAAGTCAGACAGGAAAGCTTAAGCACCACAGTTTCTCATATATGAGAAAGATAAATTATAAAGATCAAAATAAAAGACATGTAATAGGAAATTGAGAGATAGCTCTTTCTCAAATAGGGAGGGAACAAGAGATGGAGGTAGAGGAAGAATAGGGAAAGGGGATGAAAAAAGAAATTAAGATGTGCTATGTACAACTTCTCCCAAAGAATATACACATTATGTATTGCAAACATTTACTAATAAAAAAAAACTTACAACAGTAAGAAACACAATGCCAGTAATCACTCTTCAAATACTCTCCTTTGCTTTGATTATACTTATCCCATTGTCCTTGCCATTTTCTGAAGCAGTTCTGGAAGTTCTCCTTCATGAGTGCCTTTTCAGAGCTGCCTTGAGGTCCAAAATCAATTCAAAAGAATTTACAGCAATTTCTATCAAATAAACACATTGTGTTTTGTCCTTAGCCACCTTATTCACTGAATGTAGCACAGTGGGACTTCTAGTTCTTCCTCAAAGTCAAAAGTGCCATGAAGGGTAAACATTTTGAAATGATTCAGGACACCAAGATGGGCAGTCCAGCACAACTAAAACCAATCACAGGAAAGGACATCTAGAACTGCTTCAGGAAGTGGCAAGAATCATGGGATAAGTGTGTCTGAAGGGAGAAAAAGTATTTTGAGGGGGATTAATGACAATGTGTCTTTGACTGTAAGAAAAAGTTTTTAAACAGTCACCATATTTTGTGATCACTCCATATATTATTTAAGTAGAATGACCTTTGCAACACACACATATATTTAGAAAAGGGATTTGTCATCCTTCCACAAATTCGCCTCAACAAAAAGTGGTTGTTTTTTTGGCTCTTCTTTGCCACAGTTTTTTTCTTATTATCTTATCACTTAATTCAACAGTTATCTTTACATTTCTACAACCTTCAAGAGTAGTGGAATATTCCCATAGCCCAAATAAGACATTAAAAGCACCTCCCAAGAAAAACTGCCATCAAAACAATTTTGGGTCACTTGATTATTAGAACATTCACTATAAAAATAGCAAGAAGGTTACTTGCCTGCTATATTAAATACTGGGGGAGAAATCTAAATTCAAAATGTGTTTTGGTTCATTTATAGAGTAGAGGGGAAAAAAGAAACAGAGAAAAGAGAGGAAAAGAAGAAAGAAATTAAAAAGGAAGGAAGGGCAAGAGAGAAGAAAGAAAGAAGAGAGTTTTGTGTTTTTGGTTAAAATATTTCTTGGCTCAGTGAGGGGTTATCTAGTGAGCCCATCACTTTGGAATATATGTGGCCATTTGGATACTCTTCCTGGCCAAGCACTTACACTAGCATTATTACAATTAGTGAGTCTGTGGGTCATTAGGGTCTCCTGCTAAAACTTGCTACAATGTCTACAGTTGCCACATTGCTAATGTAAGAGGACACACAACTGCTTTAATTACAGAGCCCTTGAGAGATAACAAGGTATAAGTAACATGACCAGATGAGAGTCAATTGCTGAAACTGTTTTCTGATAAAATGTGTTTAACTCTAGAGGCTAAAGCTCACTGACTCTTTCCTCTACAGCATCAAGGTGTCAACAGGAAAACAGCTACTGGGAATAATTGAAATGTCTCTCTTCATTGAGAAGATACAGTAAACAAAGTCCACATGTCGCAGCAGTAGATATTAGTCATTTCTGGCTTGTTCTGTCATCAGAAAAGAACTGTAACATGAAAAAACTGCAGTGGAAAACCCCAGTGCAGATTATCTAACCCAGTGCAGATTTCCCCTCAGTGAAACATAACTTTACACAGCAAACTACTGTGCTTAGGACTTAGTCCTCAGTTTGTTTGCTTTGGTTTTATTTTTTATATATAGTATTTAAAAGACTAACCAAAAGTGCATTTCATTGATTTTTAATCTGTATCCCTCTTATAACAGGTTAGAAGTTGAACTGAATGGCATTGAAAGGACTGAGAATGGTAAGTAGAGGATTCAAAGAATTTCCAGACTCTAAGGTTCCAGACTCTATTTCAGTTTATTCTGAGAATAATATTTGTGCCTTCTAGAAGATCTTATGTCAGCTGGCTATCTCCCTGTAAAAATTAGGATAGGATTTGGTTTAAGTAGAAAGAGTGTTTTTTCCACATTCTCCAAATCTGCTGAACCTCCAAGCCTCTCTCCAAAGACACACCCTCCCTTAAGTAACTCAGTGATACAAATTGTTTCTATTTTAGACATCTGACATCTCAACCACAGACCTCTAAGGCTGCTACACCAGAGAAAAAGGGCATGGAGGGTCATGCATGAACTCTTCAAACCACTGTCCAGAAGTGAAACATTCACTGGCTGCAGTTAGTAAAAAGGCAGTACTAGTTGGGAATGGCCTGGAATATGTAAAGCAGCCCTCAGATATGCAGTACTTTCTTCTAGTCAATACTATGCTCTCTTCATACCCTCAATAAATTCATATTTCTCAAATACCATTTTTTCATGCTAATTACTCAGTAGAAGATTAGGAATACTTCTCGTGCATGACATATTAGTGTAATTTCGTATTTAGTAATGTTTACTTATTAAGAATAAATTATGGCAATATTTCTGAGACAAATAATACTGCAGTCATAAGGGTCTATGATTTGGCACAAGGACCAGATTCTGGGAAGAAGCATACAAGCTCAGGGAGGGCAGGACACCTGTCAGTCTTCCTTACTGTTGACTCTGTACCACTACCATGCATTACAATATAACCAAACACTTTGAAAATTTAAATGAATTTCATTTTCTCAATGGCTAGTTCTATGTCCGGAAGCAAGTCTAAATTCCTCCTCATTAGCATGCCATTAGACCTCTCCTTAGGTCTCCTATTCTGCTTCTCTCCAGACTTGCCCAAGCATCCACAATCACTGATGAGCACAAGAAAGAGAGGGTATATAAGTTCCAACACTTTTGCAAGTATTATTTTTTTTAGGCATCGACTTTTCTATAAGGCATGTAAAATGAGTATAATCATTCTAATTTGACAGATGAAGAAGAATGTCAAAAACAAATATTTCAAACTTGTTTCTTCTGATTTTTAGTCCAGGGTTCTTTTCACTATTCTTGTATTTGTAATAACCCATGACTGCATACTTTCATTTTCCTGTTTCTGTGTCTACCTCACTCACCAGCTCCTCTTAATTCTACCTTGCAATATTTTTTTCCTACTTGTGTTAGGTACTTTTCTCTCATTGCTGAGACAAAATACCCGACACCCAAAGTTAAAGGAGGAAGGAATTTATTTGGCTTACAGTTTTTAGAGGCTTCAGTCCACAATCACCCAACTCCAAGGCAAGGACAAGGAACAGGCATGACAGAGTAGAAACAACATGGCACACACAAGGTAGCAAAGATAACTAGAGAATGTTAACAGCATCTCCCTGCCCCTTTTATCTTATTCAGACCACTTAGGGTGGGTAGCACTCACACCCTTTATCTTAGTGCCCCTGAGCCTAGCATTGCATCATGAATCAATTCCAGCTTTACACTCTAGATCAAGCCTATGACCACGTGAGGCTTTGGGGAGACATCTAGACCCAAACACAACACTACTTTTCCTCCTGGACTGGTTTCCATTCTACCTCTCTAGAATATGTTTTTGATGACTTTGTACTAAATCATCCCTGCTTCCTAGCTGAGTTTGGATACTACCATCCACCAGGTCATAATCTATATGACCCGAGTTTTCTCTCTAAACAGACTGGTAATTATTATAGGGAGAAACTGTATTATTCACCAATTTTTTCTGTCCCTTAGCGTCAAGTATTAAGTGGCTGACCAATTTCCTTATACTTTAAAGAAATAACAAAAGGAAATTTAAGTATCCATGCTTAGTGAAGAATCCAGATTAAATGGCAGCTAGACTGACTTTACCTATCAATATTTGTATCTTGCAGCTATTATACAGTCTAAAAGCATCCTAATTTTAGATAAGCATTAAAAATATTTTGTTTATGAATTCAAAGATTTTTATGAAGAATTGCATACCAATTTTTACTCCAAGTAGATGTTATAAAGATAGAATAAATGGGGCAAGAATTATTAGCAGCCTTTTATAACTAACTGAAAACAAAGAGGCCACAGAGTTAACTACTGTTGATTTAATTCAGCACTCTTTTTCTCACAATAAAATTGGGAAGTGCTTTTATATGATAAAGTAGTGGTCCTTCATGGCATTACCTTCAAATTAGTGAATATAGTCAAATCCATTTTCAGGCTATTTTCCGTTTACTTTGACAACCAAATGCTATACAACTACATATTATGTGAAGTAGCACTTATATCTATTTACACAAAGTCTAACTATAGGTCAACTATCCTGAAACTTTTTTCACCTGTATTTTAAGAAACCCACCTCCTAACAATCCTTGTTATCTGGACTCTGAATTAGTTATGTTTTGACTTAGAGAGTGGTATTTAAAAAATGTTATACTATTACTGAACTAATTTTTTCAAATATGCGAAGACAATATTTTAAAAAATTAAATTGTCTCATGTACTGAACATGCTTGCACTACTAAAATGGAACCAGAAAAGATGAAGACCCAAGTAACTACTATAACTTTGTTCCACCCATGAATTTTGTTGGTAGTGAGAAAAACACATGGCATTGGAGTTAAAGAAAGTAGTTGTGATTCTCCATGCTTATCATCAACATCTCCGAAGCACACACTTCTGTAATCCGGTATTCTCGTGGCTCACACTCATCATTCTTTTTAACCTCACAGATTAGGAAAGTTGGTGAATGAGGAAAGAGATAAAGAGGTGGGTTAAGTTTCTTAAGGGATTGAGTCAGATCAGTATTTAGATATGCAGAAACTGAATTTCACATTAGGATCAAGAAAAGGGTAATACAGTTACTGGCTTATCCCCTCTACCACAAAGAAAGTTGAAAATGCTACGACAAAGTAGTCTGCAGTAAAGTTTAAAGTGTAGATGCTTTCCAATTATTCAGGGCATTTATGCTAATTATACTGACAAAGAGTCTATGATTATCTTGGTTCCCTCACTAAAAATATTAAAAGATCTGGGCTGACATAAAGGATATGTAAAAGCAGAGTTGTATTATAGATGTCAAATTTGTTAAAGAGTGAGTCATGATAGATTATTTTATTGAAGCTAGTAATAATGTTTAATTGCAAATCTTTTCAAATTTTCCCTCTTTAACTCAATAAAGAAAAGAAGCTACAGTTTATCTTCAAAGGGGAGGCAAAAATTATTTGTGGGAACAATAGGGCCAAACTAACTTAATTCCTAGAAGTTTAAAATTGGGGGGAGGCAGTCAGCAAAATATGGCTGGAGCTGGTGATGCATGATTACACCAAGCACTTTTTTGTTCAGACAGGGAGAAGATTTATGTTCTTCAGTAAAGGAATGTGTGTAGTTTGAATGACAGTGAAAGGTAAATGAACAGAGGCTGATGTGGGAGATAAGGGCGCCACTCAGAGTCCTGTGCTGGATCAGAGAGACACACAGAAGAAAGAGTGTTAGCACCTCTGCAAAACCCTGGAATGATCACAGATTTTTATTTTAAGTGTGCTCTTCACTTTTCTACTTTATACATCTGTTAACTTTTAAAAATTAAGATACAAGTCAAGTTTATACACAAATATACATTTATTTATTTATTTATTTAGGTACCGGGGATCAAACTCAGGACTATGAGACTTACTTTTAAACAAATATATTGCTGAAGGGAAGTCCAGGTCAATGAAAATAAGTACCTGATGGTGTGGTGATACACACCTGTAATTCAAGCTACTCTGGAGGCTGATGCAGAAGGATTGAAAGTTTGAGGCTAGCTTGGGCAACTTAATAAAATCTTCTCTTGAGATAAATTTTTAAAAATGAGGATACAGCCATATGGCCCTATGTTCAATTCCCAGTTTGGCAAAAAACAAAGGAAAAGAATAGGTACCTGGATTCCAAATGGGACAGAAGGAATGAGTTGCTAATGCATGCATGAATGAGACCCAACCACTCATTTCCATATGAGTTTGGTACGGTTTTTCCACTGCGTTTAATGAACTAGAGATAGGTAAGATACAATGGACAATGTCCACTTTAATGGAAAACACGTCATCCATCCTGCCTAATATTTCAAATCAGAGGTAAATTTTTTCATTCTGTGGATGTCCTGGGTTTGAATTTATCACATTCCTAACAGTAGGTATGTACTTCACTTCTTTTTCTGCAAACAAACAAAAAAAACCCAACTTTTTTCACCTTTGAAGGTTCCCCTCTGACTCCACATGTAGCTACTAACAGAAAAACAAGCAATTGTTAACTGAGTTGCTATCCTCTTCTTGTCCTGGTTTACAAGTTGAAAAATCAATCTAAAGAAGTATATGTTGGCTGCTTACCGAGTGGGAAAATTGAAACTGCAGAAGAAAGACCTTTTTACCTTCAGTGTGCATACCATTTGGACCATCAAAATGAACAGGACACTAAATAAGATTTTTTACAAATTAGATTTGATAATGGATGCCAATTCATATGTCAGTTGTCATGAAGGGTGCTTTGTAGAGCACAGAAAAATACATGCAAAAGAAATTTGAGAAGGGATAATAGAATGTGGACTTAACTCATCAGAGAAAGCCTCATGGAGCAGATAGAATTAAAGCCATGCTTTGAAATATGGCAAATGTACAGATGGATACAAACTAAAAGGTGAAGGAAGTAGTCATTCACCAAGAACTTGTTATGAGCTTAATTGTACAAAGTCAATGTGATTATTCTCAATTCATAGTTGAGAGATATGAAGCTGGAGAAATTCAGTAACAAGTTTCCCAGAGACAGACTACTGTTAAGTGGTATATCTTGGAAGCAAATCCAAGTCTAGCTAAATTCAATATTTGAACATTTCACTATGGTATTGGAGAAAAAATTATAGGAGTAAGAATGATGTGTGATAGATGCAGATGACCTGTCTGGCAAAGCGAAGCATCCTAGATATCATGTGTACCAGTTCTTCATAAAGTGCCTGCGATCTGAAGAGGACAGAAAGTAAGATTAGACCAGCAGAACCTGCAAGCAAGGAAAAGGGACACATTCAAGCTGTGGAGATAGGTATGCAGTGCTTTAAGACCTCAATAAAGAATGAATTCATATACTTTGTGAGGTGTTTTCTGTGGTACAGGACTCTTCTAATCCAAATATACATAATCTTCTCCTCCCAAAGGGGCTTTGAATGTTTACTGTCCCTAGGTTAAAATTTCTCAGAATTTCTAAGCAAGGAGAAATAGGACAAAGGAAGAAGAGTTGCGAAGAGAGATGTTTCTATTGGCTGAAATCAGTGCAATGCTGCTCACAATGCCAAACCTCGCCACTCCAGAGAGCAAAGAGAGTTGTCCTTGGAAGTCCTCATCCAAGAAATAAACTGGTTTAAAAGACTGGCTGAACACTTAGTACCAAGCTTAACATTTACAAATCCACAATCATGAATCTCATTTAGGAAACTCTAGCTAATGTAATTAAGAGTTAAGCATAGGGGCTCTGGCACCACACTCCCTGGGTTTCCTATGGTATCTTCTCCACTTACCTGCTGTGTGGCTGTGGACAGGTCATCTCTTTTGGCTCCACTTACCTGATCTGTAGAATGAGGAAAACAATACTATCCACCTCACAGGGTTATTGTGAATATTAATTTAGATTGTCTAAGTATAGCTCTCAGACAATACCTCAGAGCTAGTAAGCACCTAATAAATGTTGAGGAGGAAGTGGGAGAGGGTTATGTCAGAGCTGCCTCTGCTGGGTTTTACCCTATTATGACTACTCCATTGTTAATTCCTTCTTTGATCATCTCCATTCACACCAAGTTGTTTCAGATGCAAAAATGAATTGGTGTTCATTACTGCTTTGCTGGATCTGATTCATCACTGCAGTTAGTATTGTTTAGAAATGTGCTGTAAGTAAAAATCTATTAAACTGAAATTCTTCTGTTTCCTTTAAAGAATGCTACAGTAAAATATTCTATTATTAAAAACAAGCTAATATATACACTGTGGTAAGAAATAAACCCCAATTTATATATGTTTCATACATTCCCCATATACATAATAACACACACACACACTCATGCACACCTTTTGTGATACCATTTGACTCTGGAACTTGGGCTACTTCCTTTTTGCAATCTTCCATATAAGGTTCTTTGCTTGTAATACACAAATGGGGACAGGGACTAAGGGAGAGAGGAAAGGAAAAGAACAGAGGCAGGAGAAAGAGAAATCGCAAGGATGTAGAAGGCCAAGGGAGTTTGAACTGCCTTGCACTGGAAGTGACATATCATTATTATTCATGACTCATCAGTAAGAATAAGTCTCATAAACACATATACATGGACAGAGGCTGGGACATGCTGAGACACACACAGACAATTAGTAACTAACATTCTCTTCTGTGGTATTTCACAGCATAACCATGAGGTTTTTAGTCCAATATCCCTGAACTAGAATGGCCCAGTGGAACCTCACTGGTCCTATATATGGCAAATGGATATCCCTCAAAGGTAATATAGAGAATGAAAATATTTTCATGAGTACATACTGGGATATGGGATATGGAGAGAAGACATTCAAAATCATCTTTAGTAAAGACCCTCATTTGGTTCCTAATAGATGATGTGAGGAAAAATTGCCAGAATTTTGTGAATAACCTGATAAAATGCTAGAAAAGTTATTGTGTAAATTCAAAATGCTGATAATAATAATGAAATAATAATAGAGCATATCTTGAGACAATTTTGCAAGACCTACACCAATCAGAGGAAACTTTTCCTATGATATTAGATGGTAAAAGATTGGCTCTTGAACCAGAATTCTGAATCCTAAAGCAGACTTTCTCCTTATCCAGATTTCATGAGTCATCACTACTGACCAGCCACTTCCATTCCAAGAAATGGATATTTTTCTTAAACTGGGACTCTGTACTCAAAGGAATCATCTGAAAATAGTGGGGTGTTTTTAACTGTATTTTTCAAAGATTTTATTGATTCTTTTTTTTTTCAAAAGCTCTAAGCTGCATGCATTACATCATGAGTTATTTGAAATATTTTTTAAAGCGCATGCATATATGTGAAAGCTTTATTAAAGTTCCACAAACTGATGTGGCATAAGGCCAAAAGGAAAGAATTGTGTATATTGTGTGTATAAAATTATATTCGGTGCTTCAGAAAAGATAGGTAAAGTTGAGTTACCACTAAACCACCACACACACACACACAAACACACACACACAGGTTATAGTGTTTGTCTTGAAAAAAAGTCATGACAGACTGGAAAAATTCATTAAAAAAATACTAAAAGATTTTGCTTAAAGATTTCTTTAGAAGCATCTGTAATTATTCATTATTTTAAAAATTAAAAGTGATAGTCATAAAGGCTGTATCATTGATATACTTTACATAAGAAAGATCATATAGAATCTCAATCACTGGACTCAAACTCAAATCTTTAAATTAAAATGTTTCCATATATGTTTATTATTCTTAGTTTTATTAATTTCTTTAATAATGTGAACATCGTTTAGTCCCAAAGAATCAGGCAAGAAAATATTATATATTATACTTCTGTCTTCATAGAACATATAAGCAAATCGAAAATGAGATGATTAAAAGCAGGAAACTTGACATTTAAGGTTGCCTTATCACAAGTAATCCTACAATTCCAGTTAAGCTCCTGGAAATGTTGTTACTATCCTTAAGGCCTGTAGAACTCTGGTTTGACAATAGAGAATTTTGCAACTTGTCTTACACAGTTTTATCAAGGAATAAACAAAGATATGTTTGTGTAGCAGTTTATACATGCACAAACATATATATAATCTTACATTGGGTTGATATAAAATACCATAAACTGGGTAATTTAGACAACAAATATTTCTCATAGTTCTGGAGGCTAGAAGTCCGACATCAGGGTAACATGGATTCTGGGCGAGGGTCTCTTCCTGATATACAAATAGCCACCTTCTTGTAAGGACCCTACACATATTCAAGAGGGACCCAGCCTCACAACCTCATCAACTCCCAAAAGCCCAATTTCTGGATAGCATCAAGGTGGGATTAAGGTTTCAGTATATGAATTATGGAAAGACACATTCCATTTTTTATACACACAATGGATATATATGTATCTTTCCCAGATGCATTTCCTTATCGACTACTTTCTTTTTAAAGGATTAGTAAAAATTTCTTTTTTTTTCAGACAGGGTCTCACTATGTAGTTGAAACTGACCTGGAACTCACTATGTAGCCCAGGCTGGTCTCAAACTTGCAGTGATCCTCTTGCCTCAGCCTCCCAAGTACTGGGATTACAGGCGTGTGCCACCATGCCCGGCTGGATTAGTAAAAATTTCTAATCCACAGTGAACAGGTAATTAGAGGCAAAACTTCAAAACTGAGTGAGCCCTAGTTGCAATCATGTTTCCATATACTTCTCGGGACTACACTTCCTGCTCAAAGAGGGGTCCTTAATGTTTGGGCATCCTGTACTAGAACAGGATACTCAATTCCTGAAGGTATTCATTTCATGTCTTTCTTTTTGCTCATCTGTTTTCCAAATAAAATTTTGCAGGATTGTCCCAGTTGAAATGAATCGATTCTCTGAGAATAGGATGTAGCCTCACTTTTTTTTTTTAAAGTCCCAGGTGACTTTACGGACTGTAAATGACTGGCATTCACAGATCCAAGAACACAATCTTGGCTGAATATTCTCGCTGCCATCTTGCTTTCTCTTTGAGCCCACTCACCATGCAAATTATATTAACTAGCCCTACCTCCAAATGTGGGGACATACAAGACAGAATAAGACATAGGTTATGCTCTTGATAAACTCAAGAAATGTTTACAGAAAGATAAACAGACTTACAGTACCACTTATAAAGTGGCAGAAGTCCATATGCAGTTTCAGCAAAGGGATACCACTAGGAAAGGAGAACTAGGAAAACTTCATTTAGTACACACGGAAATCTTTGTCTTGGCATTGCAAAAAAACAAGAGATTTCCTTCCATAAGAAGAGGAAGAGACAACCTGAAAGCAAGGATGAGCAAGAGGATCTAAGTAGGACTGCTCTAAAAGAAGCCGTGAGTGCCAGGCAGCAAAGTGGGAGCTGTCTGTCAGCCCATATGATCTCCCTCAGCCTTCACCACTTCCTCCTAACATATTCCTGTTCTGAAGCCTCACTGATATTTCAGCTCCCTCTCACCTTTCCAGCCCCCAAGGAGCGCTCTGCTGTCTGCTCCCAGAGGTCTCAGAGGGTCCATTTATGCTGGTCAAAAGGTTTTGCAGAAATACACTTCCAGGACAAAAAAGTAACTAGGAAAAATATCTGTACAAAAAGGAGCAAAATATTCCATTCTCCTAAGTGTTTTCCTAGTTCCTCTAAAAAATAAAAACTTACCCTTATGCCATAGCTCCAGCAAGTAACAAAATCAATATGCAAATGTTGGCTTTCATTAAAATGGTTGTAATCCCAGGAATAAAGAAATCTAAAGAAAATATTCAACATTTTAATTCCCTCCCCCAAATTATTGAACATCTAGTATGTTCTGTAACTATTTTTTACATGTCCCATGAATTAAGAGAGCATACTAATTTTAAACTATTAGTGTAAGAGGTGGGGAAGCAAATGGTAGAGAATAAGTTTCTCGTAGTAATTTGAAAATATATATACATGTTTTTTTAAATAGAGCATTTCAAAATACTGATATCCATGGAACACATTTTGGGAAATGCTGGTCCAGACTGGACATCTACATTCTTCTAATAATCAGCCACTATATGCATATCTCAAAGCTCACATCATCCCAGGCAACTTTCTTCATGAAAAAACCACTTATCATTACTGTTAGAAAGCTGCTGTTGTGGATAATGTTGTTTTAATAATAATAACAATGTCTATTAATACAATGCTTCCAATTACTATTATTATTGAGGCCCAAAATGTGCCTATTCTTTTCTTTTTCCTCTTTCTGTTTCCTATAGCACTTTGATGGTATAATAAAAAGCAAGATCTGCCATAATGGGAACAGCATACAAATTAATGGATTGAAACAGTTAAAGAAGCAAGATATTTTACCTTTAAACTGAAGCCCCAAAATAAATGCACTGTTTCTCTTTGCATGATGATATTCAGAACATTACGACATTCATTATATATGTATATATATATTATATATATATTCATATTTTAAAGGCATCAGATGGCCATTTTGCATTGTTCTGTGTAAGTGTGCATGTCAAGGAGTTGGCCACTGCTTCCTAAGAGTTCAAATCCACTTTCCATAAACCAAGGGTGAATAATATGTCTAGTCATAAAGACTGATCTCTAAGAAATGAAGAGATATCTTCAGATTCTTTTTCCTGAGGAGAATCATGGTTTCATATTTGGTCTAAAAACAGACTCTTCCAATAGATAAATTAACATACTTAGACCAAGCTCAAACTGATACCTATCCTTGGTAATTTGAATTTAGCAATAGACAGGAAGCTAGTATGAATAATGAGATCCATTGCATGCTACTTTCAACTTCCAGTCATCACTAGTCACACAGCATTTAATATATATTCGCTGAGCTTCCCAAGAGAAACAAGTCTCCCTCATTTTGCAGCCTTCATCAGCATTTGTTCCTGAATCACCCCTTTTTAAACTCCCTTAATAATCAAGTAATTCTCTAGCCTTTCATGGTTTTGCTGTACATATCTTTTCTTGCTATCTAACATTATGATTTTTGTTCTACATATGTTGTATAATAGTAGATTCTGTCCTATCCTCACAAAACATATTAAGCTTAATAAATATATTTATGAGAATTACTTTGTATAGTCCTTATGCAATCAGCCATGCTGGGCATGATGGCCCAAGACAATGAAAACCCATTGACTTTTTGTAGCAAATTAGTCTACCACCTAATCGGTGAACCCTGCTAAGCTTTTGAATTATGACGAGAACCAGCAGCTCAGTTAGAACACTCAAATGAATTATATCAATTCATAAACTTGTTCATGTCCAGATTTCATTAGCCACACATTAACAGCATTTTATGTTTATTACTGCTCTGACATAATCTATAAATAACTGAAATGCTAATCATAGTGTTCTGCCGGGCATCATCATTTAATCATAAAGAGATACATTATTATAAACTATAATAGATAATAACAAGTCTGGGTCAATGGCCGCATATTAAAAGATCACAATTATATCCTATAAGGGTATGTACCTCATACATTTGGTGACACATAGGTCCATATCTAATCACTTGCAAATGTTTCCCCTCTGACATACTTATAGTACAAGGTGACACAATTAAGAAAATATGCTTGTAAAACAGTGCAATCCTTGAACATCAAAGTAAACAGAAAACAATTAATAGTGGGAGAAAACATCTTCCTGCCAATGACAATTCAATTAACTCTTCATTGTCAGGTTTGTTTCTCAGAAAAAAAAAAGGAATGTGTGTTCCTAATATTCAGAAGAACCAAAAAAATTTTTTGAAAGAATGTATGTATCTAATCAAAACATAACTAGTAAAGTTATTAAATAAAATTAAAATCAGCTGAGTTAAAATTGCAAAGGGAAGCCTTACAGTGACTAGTTCTTCTCCAAATCCTATTAATGGTCTCATGCAAACTGCAACATAGTAATCTTATATAACACTATAAAATAATTTCATGTATGAATATTCACACTTTCTTATAGTAGATAATAACTTTCAAACTCAGAAAAGCCACCAGTTTTGAATGGACCCACTGTTATTGTTCATGCTGGGATGCCATCATCACTGTCTTGTTTTGACTAGTTGATGACAGAGCACTGATCAAGTTTGGATATTGATTTAACAAGATGATAGGGTCATTACCTTTGGCGCTTATATGATTCCTGTGTTTTTGCTTCAGGAAAATATCCTGATGAAATACCAGCTGCTACACAAATAATTTCTAAAATAGATTATCAGCTGAAAGAGTTCTGAATGAGGAATGAGGCTGACCCAGAGTCAAAGAATTAATGACAGATTATTAAGCTAAAGTATTTTATACCAAGAATTAGCCACTAATTTAAAGTCTTAGTTGAACACGACGTGGAGATGGAGCCTGTCATTGCCAGCACTTGCACCTCAGAGCTCAGGGTGAATCGAGGGAGATAAAGAAAGGAATGTAAAACACTATGGAAACCAACCTCTGGAGACTTAATATTCTGATCAGCTCACCTCCGAACATCTGGCTCTTAAATGTTCAAGCACAAAAACAAGAGAGCTAATGAAAGCAGCACATATTATCTCTCCCATCAATGTACCTCACAAACACCTGCTAAAATTAAAACAAATTGAATCTTGATTGCTGATTAAGTACCCCTTCTTTAGCTAGATATTCTGTCATTATTTGCCCTGGCACACAATGCATAAACTGATGAATGGCGAGTGGTGGGCTGCAGCAGCAAAGGTGGATAAAAGGCGATTTAAAGTAGATGAATATAAATGGGAGCAGATTAACTTTGTGTACTCTAACCCTGCAAAAAAAAGTGAATTTTCACCTCCTCCCCCAAGCCAAGAATGAAAGTGATAGAACTGCATTGAAAATAGAAAGGTAAACTCATCACATATTATAGTACTTCCCCCCAGCCCCCAGCAAAGTTCCTTGTCAGCCTGATCTTGCTGCATTTAATTTCCTCACCGCGTCTTGGTGACTAAGTTTCAAAAGTGCCCTTGACCTGTATTTCTAACTATTATATTTCATTTTCTTACTGCTGCAAGGCTTTATTATGTTTTAATTTTATTTATTTATTTATTTATTTATTTTTGGATTTACAAACTTTCCAGACACAGCACAGTAATACCAAAAACAGAACCCTGTAAACCACATTTGGTTTATATCATATCTAAAATAAATACTTTTACTATTTTTTTTTACGTTACATGATTTACTGCCAATAAACCAAGGGACTATTCAGTGTGCACACTCCACTTAGAATAAAAATACCCATCTGAGTTTTCATCACATATATATAAATATGTTCCTATGTGAGCACTGATGACAGATGTGTGGCTAATCTACCATGTTAACTTCATTTGAGAAATTGTGGTTTTGTTCAAACTTTATTAGCTAAACTAGAATTGATCCAGGTAAGTTTTAACTCAATATTTTACCTGGCTCAAGTATATTTCCAGAATTCATACAACTCAACAGCCCCCCTGTATTTGCCATACATTCATATAAATTTCCTGTGAAAATAATCAGCTTAAATTTACTTCAGTGTCTTTTGATTAAAAAAAAGTGAGAGAAATAATAGTGTGTAAATCCTCCTTAACACCACAACCTACGCAACCTGGTTTTATTTATTTATTTATTTTGGCTGACACAATAAGGTCACAACAGCACATATGTCTGGCACATGCATTTCCACATTCATGTTTTTGCTGGATGCAAAAAGTTGCTTCAAATGATAAGTTACTCCAAGATCTCACAGAGGGCATCAGACAAAAAGAAAGAAATGTCCATGAATCACTTATTGTTCCTCGACTCTTTTTTTATTGCATTCTAAATTATTTAAATATACTATTAGGCATCATATTGGAAAAAACAGATGTTTTCTAATTATGAACTGATTTTACAGTGTGATGGTGTCACATATTTAAATTACAAATACACATTTTTAGCATTCCAGCTGTGCTTTACAAGAGTTTAATTTGCTTCTTCTGATATGTCACATTGCACCTGCCTTTTTAAAACTCCTATAAATGTAAAACATTACTCAAACACAATTATTAAGACATGTAGAAGAATTCTAAAGATTCTGAACAGCATATAGAAGACAAATTTTATATAAAGATTCAATAATGAATCTACCAAATGTGTATTTAGAGTAACATTTACAAATATTTTTAGAGGAATATGAATTTGGCCTGATGATTTGTGTATGTATATATGGATCGCAGTAGTATATAAAATTTAACTTTATTTTTATAGAACCTTTCATATTAACTACATCTTCAAGCACAATCATACACATTTAAATTTAATATACCTACTGTGTATTAACATGAAAATAAAAATTAATCACTTTTAAGAACTGAGAAGCTTTTTATTACATGGGATGTAAAAAATGTGCTTTGCCTGTATAATATTACTTAAATTACAATTCCTTCTCTCTTTAGGACCAACTCTATGACAACAGATTGATCAATCATTTCAGAGCAAAAAGTTCTGAAAATTTAAATTAACATGCACTATCCTGAACAATCTGTGATAAAGAAGTTAATGGTACGTACCCAGTTTTTCTAAATTAACATCACCACATTTTACAGTGGGTTTTGGTAGAAAATAAGGCTTTAAATGAGTGATGGAGAACCTTTTAGAGATGAGTGCCCAGGCCGGGGGATTTAGCTCAGTGGTTCCACTGTCTGCCTTGCAAGAGCAAGGACCAGAGTTTGATCCCCGGTCCAAAAAAAAAACAAAACAAGTACTTAATAAAAGAGTAATAGAGATGAGCACCCAAACTGCAACCTACCCACTTATTTAGCACAGAGTACCAACACTGCGATTAAACCTAAACACTGAGGTTTTAGTTAAGGGGGAAAAAAAGGCATACATAACATCTTTTATCTTAAAAGAAAAACACAATAATATGCCATAAATTCACCACCACTGGACTTCAAACTGTCATGCACTGAGTATTAAAACAAAAATATTCACATACTTATGTGAATGATGATATATACAAAGGCAAAAATGCCAACAACTAAATGGGTCTTACTATGGGGTATGAGAAAAAATACAAATGAACTATATTCTTTATTTCTGGACTTTTCAGAAATATCTGAAACTTTAAAATAAATTCAGAAAGGTCTACCTATACGATATAATAAAAGGAATATTCACTTAGATATTGTATATAAGAAGAGTTTATTTTCCAGTGTGCTCCCTGAACGTACATTTTGTTTCAGATATAAATATCTACATTAAAAATATAAGAGAATAACTCACAAAGAAATAAACCAAGCCAAGTGTGGTGGCACCATGGTGGTAATCCCAGCTTTCTGGAAGCTGAGGAAGGAGGATCACAGATATGAGATCAGCTTGGGAAACATAGTGAGATCCTATCTCAAAATTTAAAAAATAATTTTTAAAGGCCTGGAAATACAGTTCAATGTGAAGGTGTTTAGTTCAATTCCCAGTACCCTCCCCATTTAAAAAAAATAAATAAAAGGAAATAAACCAGACAGAGCTTTCACCCAATCTAAGAGTTTTAAAGAGGAAGAAGCAGTAGCTTTCTTCCAATACTATTTTGAAGAAATGACATGTTTAAATGATAGTGTGGAGTGTTTCTCCCCCTTTACCTATTTTCAAAATAATGGCTGAAAATAAACCATTTATGATCCTTTCAAATCATAATATAGCTAAGTGATTTATTTCTGTAAAAATTGACTTCACTGTCCTCAGAATAAAATATTCAAGACAAAGCCAATAAGAATGTGTACACTGAGAAACTGCACCCCCACACACACACCAAGTGAGTAGCTATTATAATGGTGAATTGACTTTTTTTAAAGAGAAGTCTGAAGATTAAATGAGGATGGTAAAAGTATTATGGTAATAAATTTTACTAGCAAACAAATAAAATCACATTGTAAAATCTCTCCCAAAAAGAGGCTTTAACTGCAATGCATAATCATATATAAAAACCTAAAATGGAAATTTTTATCCATTAAAGTGTGAACAAGCTAATTCAGAATAAATGGGAGGGCATTTGCAACTATAAAGTGTTCAGCCAGCACTCTTACTGAACAAAGACCTTATTGTAATCATAAGGCGACTGACTGCAAAATAAAATGTTTCTGTCAAATACAGAACTTTCACAGTGATCCATCCGTAAGTCTTAAGCTTTTATGGTCAGCCATGGTTAGAGCCTATCTTAATCAGATTTCTTAAGTCTACCAGGGCACCCATCCTGCTCTCTGTGCTCAGCTTCTGAGTGAACCCTGAACAGTTCTTCCAACCCTTAGTGCTCTACAACTAACTTTTTGTTATTTAACTCTGAGCAACCAGGATGTAGCAGTACACGTAAACCAAGAGTGAATTAATCCCTGACTTTGGTTCTGGATATCAACCCTTAAGTATATACACCTTACATCTTCCTCCTGGTTCTGGACTTGGCTCTCTGTTTCCTCCAATTAAGTGTGGCCCATCTCCAGGTTGGAAGAAACTAAGGTGCCAGGCAGGGAGCCAAAGGATGAAATACAGTGGCTCCAAATATACTTTGAAAAGGAGCCTAAACAGAAGATGTATAACAGCAGGCGATACTTAATTATTTCAGAAACAAATAACAGTCATTTAACTCAGTATGTCATAAAATGACAGTGACAGTCCTCACTATAAGTATGAAAGTTTCTTGTACTTGTAGAAGCAGCTGCACTATTCTAAACAGGGATAAGAACATGAATTCAAAAGCTGCATGCACGAATGAGAGATATCTTCAAAGATATCTCCCTTGGGGTAATCAAAACTTAAGTGTTGAAAGACAGTTTTCCTGAAATTATTCTCAATACACAGCTGAGACTGCAATGAACAGAATATTTTACTTAGGGAATAATCAGGTTAATAGATAGAACTGAAAAGATCTTTTAAATATTATCAGCTGACTCAAACTCGGATCCTTGGCTTCCTAGCACTCTGTGGCAATTTCCCTTATGCATCCCTCTTATTCATTATGCATAAGTTTAATAGATGTTTTAATATAAACACAAAAATTGTACCCAGTATTTTCACATGAATAGCAGTGAGATTTCTACCTCAAGATCTCAGAGTTTGGTCTTCTATTAACTACTTTCTATAGAAACTGTACCTGTATTGTTATAGAGGCTACTGGAGGCATATGATCCTTCCCTGTCTTCATAGTCTTAAAACATCAGAGAATAATCTGACATACTCCAGGATAAATTTTATATAATCAAAGAATGTAGCCTTGAAACAAGGTAGGGAGATTGTGGGAGAACTCAGAAGTTCTGCTCATCTCTACTCTGTACCCCTTCCCAGAAACATGTGGGCCTTGCTGGCCATAGAACCAAGAATTAAGCTTCATGAAATAACCAGAGCTGATCCATCATCACTGTACCACTCATTCTCAACTTGTCAGAACCCCCTACTGTATGTCCATTTTTAGGCTATCATTTTAGCAGGGCACCATATGCATGAGTAGAGCAGACAGTGATACATTGAATCGAGATAGAAATATCTGAATCAGTAAGAGCCCTGGAAGAGATGCTGCTTAGAGATTTCAAATTTTACATATTGCTTCTGGAATGAAAAAAAAATCCAAATGATGGTTAATATGATTGAAAGGGAGATGACCAAAACAGAATAGAAAAGTCTCTCCCCAATTCAAAAGAATGTCACTTAATGGATGATTGGTTCACACTGGACATTTGGTTGTCAGCTTAAAATTCGAGAAGATTCTAAAAACAAAGAAAACAGTGTGAAGCTCCAAGAAGAATCCAACCGCCCAACATGGGCCAATGCCTGGCCACACATAACCAATAATACCTGATGGTTGGAAAACCAAAAACAGTTTATCAAAAGATTCTCTGTCCTAAAAGCAGAGGACAACATCACATTAGAAGCAAAGCAAAAGCGCATACACAGTAACATTTTCCTTAACTAAAGGGGGAGAAAGAAGAAAGGATCTTCATAGTTTTCTCAATAAAATTTAAGACAACTTTGCCTCGAAAAGAAAGAATGATGAAATTATCAGGAAACAACTTAGTTCGTGAAAAGAGATAGTTGAGATAAATGTGTAGGTGATAAAGAGGAAGGAACATAGAAAAGTTAAAATATAAAAAAATAACTGAAAAAAGAATCATGATATGTAAAGCCTGCTATATAGTTATAATAATAATAACAATGTCAACAATAAAATTTATTCTTTGAATAAAATGTTATCTAAGTTTATAAAGGGAAACTATTAGTTACAGTGGAGGCATTAGGCTAAATTGAAATAAAGCAATAAGTGATTCAAAGAATTTAAGAGAGTGACAATAACAACCTGCCATTTATTGAATGTTTATTAATATGTTGTTATGTGCCAGAATCATGTTAATGTCTTCAGTATGTACCTCATTAAGCCTTAGTAACTGAATGACATAGCTGCGTTCTTCTCACACTCTGCCACGAAGCAAGGACCAAGATGTGCATAAGTGATCCAACTTCACAAAAGCCTCTCACCTTCAAAGCAGTATCTTAGTATCTCTTAGAAAAACTAAAAACAGTTCTAGAAAATGGCCAAATATAACATATATACAAAAAATGAACAATTTTCTATATCTACAATAACAGAATGGGGATATAAAAGAGAAACAGAAAGTACCTGGGGAGAACTGTCATTAAGAAAATATGCAGGGACATATGAAGACTACTACATATCTCCACTGAAAGTCATAAAAGAATATATAAATAGGCCTTTCTGTGTTTCAGATATAGAAGACTAAGTTTTCTAAGAATGTTAGGTCTTCTCTATTTCAAAGATTTGGGGCTATTATAATTAAAATCTCTTCACTTTTTCTGAACTTGACAAAATGATTTTAGAGTAAAGTTTAAAAATAAATAAAAGATCTTCCCTAGACTTATTTGGAGAGAATATATCTATCTTCCCTAGTATCCTTAGCCCAAAGGAGGAACTCCATAAATATTTATTGAATAAAGAATAGCTAAGAAACATTTGAAAGATATTCTAATTAGTGTTTCTAAGGGAAACTAATGTTGCTAACATTTTAACTAATGACTGAAAACTTGCCTTGATAAAGGTTAATATCTTCGATATAGAAAAGGATCCAAATTGATAACAAAAACATGAAATATTTTTGATGGCTGCAAGGAAATAATCAGAAAATAATAATTTTCATGTGTGAATTTTCATTTATGGTTTAATCAATAGTAAAACTGTCCCCACCCAATGATGATAGAACAAAAAAAATTAATTAAGGCATGCCCATATAATGAACTTATACTCCCTTCTAATGTACTATTGAACATTTAATGTTTTGGGGGGTTATTCAATTGACACGTGCATAATGTAATGATAGACATAAAAACGAAATTTTGGTTGAGTATGGACTAATCAAGGCTTGATGTTTAAACACATATAGAGTTGAGTAGGAGTAAAAAAAATGCCAGACTGAAATATATTAAAACACCAATAGTAGTTATATCTGAGTGCAGAGTTACTCATTTAATTTTATTTTATTTATATATTTCAGAAATTTTCACATTTTCTGTAAAGATTTTAACTCTTAGTTTAAGAAAATAATTTTCTAAATACTAGTTTATTCAAGGTAATAGAGCCAGATTACTAGGAGGGAAAATAAATCTGGGCTCACTTTCTATTTTGGTGTCTCCAAATTTCAGACGATGTCAATTTCCATATGCTACAAAATCCTAGGAAAAATGTGATTTTCAATCTGTGGATCCAAAATAGGCACTTTCTCCAAAAGTAATGTTTTCTACAGTCTCTCTTACACTCTTCACCTGAGACTGAAAACACCAAGTTGAAAATATTTGTGTTTAAAGAAATACGTGAGTAATTTAAGATAATTTTTAAAACACATTTTTCAATGCTAGTGCAACAGATTAAGAAAAAAAAAGACAAAAAATATCCCTGACATACAGAGACACTGAGATGCAGAAACAATAAATCACCAGAATAAACAACTACTCAACAATGTGATTATCAAAATGATGAAAATTAATAGGCAATACAATGCTTAAAATAGGCAGTATATTTTAATACCTTTGATGCTCCTTCATATTAAAAAATAAAGATAACTGAAGTTACAACAAAGCTATCTCATGAGTTTTAACTGGAATACCTTGTCACTGAGAATTAAATCTAAGATCATTTTACTTTTGGAAAATATAGAGCTTTGGAGAAACTAAACAAGTTAAGTCTTTAGTTTTCCTAGAGTTTGTACCAAGAGAACAAACAATTTGGGTTATATGTATTCTCAAATTTTAGAAGAAAATAGAAACATGTGCACACAGTCTCAAGGGAATCATTGACCTTTTTAATAAGACTTTTTGTTAATCTCTGTATAACTCTATCTTCATTTCAATGCTTGTAGACAAGTCTTGATGCCAATGAGTTCCTTTTAGGAATACATAACTCAACAACTTGTCAGGCCTGAATAAGAGCACGTATCTTACTCATACTATTTCTCATGGATAGTAGATGCCTATTATCAGGAAGCCCAGACCAAAGCCTTAAGGCCTGACTCTTCATATGTATTCATAATACACAGGAATCACCTTCATGTCAACCCTAATGGGATGGTCTAAAATGGGAGATCTGATTTTTACCTAACAGAACTCTGTAGAGAGTTGGATGTGAAAACTCTTAAATAACTTAAAGCCATTATTAACAATATGCACTTAACATGTTAAGTTACAAAGTGCCCTTGCAGCTTGCCATTCTACAACTTGATGCAATTTTCACAATAGTTCTGAGACAGACAGGAAAGACATTACTCCATTCTGCATCTGAGTTCACCAAACCTCAGAGGAATCCACAATACAAGATCAGACAGCTGAGGGCATGGGTGAGACTAGAACTTGGTCTTCTGAAGACTTTTCTAGTATTCTTTCCACTAAATTGTGCAGGTTTTCAAAGAAACAAGCTTCCAAATAAGGCTCTTCCATCTTTCCCTTGGGTAACTAATAAACTCAGTGTAAAACAAACAACAAATTGGCTGTTCCCAAGCAGATGGTACTGCTCAGCTGCGGTTAAGCAAGGAGGCCTCCAAAAAGCCAAACTTTCACAAGCATTCCTTTCTTACTATTTTATCACAGTACAGAACACAGCCAATTCATGTTCTGTGTCAGTATCATCAAAACAAGGGTCACAGTCCTGCTAACTGGCCAGTTCCCTTGAGTGGGCAAGGAGGGTGGGGATGCAGGTACAGTCAATGTGCTGTCAACAAGTTCTGTTCTGAGATTGAGGCCAAATCTTGAATCCATACAGAACAGAAAAGGACTGTAATAGAGAGCCAATACGTTCTGGTATTGGCAAACAGGTTATAGCTAGGCTAGAAGGCATTGGTGGCTATAATATTTTGCTACAAATTTTTATACTGGAACTTTTATGAAAATCTAATAATTAATGTTTGCTGATATTTGATTTTATTTTCTTACTCTAATTAAACAATATATAACCCTTTTATCACAAAGAACCACCGACATCCCCAAATCTCCTCTAATGTACCATGATACAAGGCAAATGCTATTTTAGTTTTCTGTGCTCTGTGGTGAGAAAGGATCCTATACAGGCCTAGAGGCTGCCTTTATGATGACAGAAAAATTTGGAAAGGAACCAAAGTGATGTGTGCATGCATTCACTACTAAATAATTAAGTACACACACATGTATATATAAAAGAGAACAAAGTCATGAAGTTTATGCTTTGAATGGGGGAAAGGATAGTAAAAATAGACACAAGTAATATGGCAGTAAGGAGGAAGAAGGAACTAAAGCAGAGTACAGTGTGAGAAAGCAACAGAGAGGGATACTATTTGAGAAGGGACAGTGGGGAGAGACTCTGCATAGAGTATGGGAAGGAGTATGTTCAGGCAGATGAAGCGGAAAGGGCAGAGTTCCCAAAGTGGGATTTTCTTCAACAGTTCCAAGAACAGCAAAGAGACCTGGGTCACCAGAGCTGAAAGAACAAGAAAATCAGGACATAGGAGATCCAAGCATAGTTGGCATCAGAAACACATGGAGTAAGACCCTAAGGAGCAAGCTGAGGCAAGTATTTCTGGTGCAGCCCCAAGAGTCCTAGCAAGGTCCGTGCTTCCCTGAGTCACCACTTTGTGTCTCCACACTAAGCTGGTCCAGTGTGTTCTCCATAATTCTCTGAGTATAGTCCTGTCCACCCAGGTGACAGTCATACCTACAGCGGTTCCACACACATCTCCACAGGACAGTGAAATCACCACACCTGTATGCCCACCCTTGCAGGCCACATTTGTTGTCCCATCTCCATTTCTGTACATGCCAAACCCTAAAGATATCAGATGATTTACAATTTCCAAGCAGGCTACCTACTCTATAGTCTCCCTACACCCAGTTCGCCCTGCGTGTGAAGCCTTCTCCCCACTCAATCTGTTCCTTACATTTAGCTGTCTGTGGAACTCTTACTCTTTGACCCTCACCTAAGATTTGTTCTGTGAAGCTCCCCCATTGCTCCTGAAAAATTGTCCCTTTGACCATAGCACTTACCTATGCACTTCCTTTTGATCTATGCTGTTCACTCAACCTTTATAGATGGCAAACATATATGGCAGCTTCCTGGGACCAAGGAGATGAAAATAAATAAGATACTCTTGTTTAGAAGGATTTTGTAAACTACTCAGAGATAACTAAGTAACAATAATTTTTAAATTACATTAAAATGCTGTAACACAAAGTGCTATGGAAGATGAACTTTTTTTCTTTCCTACTGGGGAGGAGCAAGTTGTCAGAAAAAAAATGGTAGGAGAGGAATGCCATTTGAGTTGGATCCTCAAATAGGAACAGAGACTTGCCTGTGAATAAGAGAGAACAGAGTGCACCCAGGAGGCAGCAGCTGTAGGACAGGCATGGGGATGAGAAAGTGCCTGCAGTGTTTATTGTGGGGAGAAATGAATAAGGCAAGATGGCTGAACGTGGGCAGGGGATAAGACAGCCCTAGAAGAGGCAGAAAAGGCAGAAAGGCAACACTCTAAAGATTCAAGAGTCAGTTAATAAGCAACACAGTTGCCAAAAGTTTGAAACCAGGAAAAGACACCATCAATTTAAGGTGCAGAAAATGCTAACTGCTGACAACCTGTACACTGACGTGGAAGGAAGGTAGCAGATGATGCCACATCATACATTTACCTAAATACTGAAATTAAACTTTTAAAGCATTTTGGGTTTCGTTTTGTTTTCATGATCTCACAGAATTCTCAAGAGCCAAGAAGATGTTTCTGTGCACATAAGTCATTCATTGTTTATAAGATGAAGTGAATGAACGCACGAACGCATGCTGTTATCTCATGGCGACTTTTTTTTTAAAGGATAACCCAGTCTAAGAGCCGAGTGTCCTGAATGTGGAATGTCAGGGTTATACTAAAAATAATGATCTTGCCTGACCATGAACTCAGGTGTTCCACATAAACAGTTTTTCAAATAGCTTCAGTGGTCATTTGGTCATTTCCTCACACCTCCAAAGTATTTTTTTAATGAAATTTTTTTTCAAAACACATTACATTCTTGCCAGGGATTTAGCTCAGTGGTTCCCCCACCTGCCTCGGAAACACATGGACCTGAGTTCGATCCCCAGTACAAAACAAAACAAACAAACATACAAAAAAACCTAACAACTACAAAAAAACACATTACACTCTTTTCTTTTCTTCCTTAAGTAGAAGCCACAGAACTTGGAAGCCTAGAGATCATAATATCCCCTGTGGCCCACAGAGGCAGCATGTGAAACAATGACATATAGTTTTGGGAGTCATACAGACTAGGGATGATTCTGATGGTGCCACTTTCTAGCTGTGGCCTAAATTACACCTTGGCCTAAATTTGCTAATCTATAAAATGTTGATATTTAACTCATAGAATTAAGCTAAATAATATATGGAAAAGCATCTAAGTGTCTGACACATAATAGACACTCCAGAGACAACACTGACCAGTGTTAATGCAGTTACAACTTTTTTAGTATTTTGTAAATTCTTAAAATATCAGGTTATATTACCTTTGATTTTTTTTTATATCATTTGCCTGCACCTAACAGATTCTTCTTTCTTTGATTTTCCTTCTAACAAGTAATATCTAATCCTTGGGTTATTATTAGAAAATATGTGCCTCTTAAGAAACACAGGTAAAGCAACAGTGAAAGTAGGATGGCCCAGGGATATTATGATTTGGGTGAAAAGGTTTGTTGAAGGCAAGTGAAATGCTCAGAAGCCTGGCATGCTTACTTTCCAAGCATGAAATGTGCCCTAAATCGTTAATAACACCTGCAGTGGCTTCTTTTAGAATACTTGAAATGTGATTGTGTAAAAAAGTGAAAAGACACAAAACCAGATTGTTTTCAGCAAATTATCTGTTAATAAACAGGCAAAAAAATCAATAATGATTTGCAATGAAAACCAAAATCTGAGGTTAAAAATGGCCTGGAAAACTAGAGGAAAGAAGAAAGCCCCTAGACTAAAATAAAAGATTTCAGTCACTGGGTAGGTAAGGAGAAAATAGAGTTCACTTGAAGTAATTTAGTGACTAACAGAATTACAATAAAGGTGACAAAAATCCCAGAGTTTGTAAGGCAAATGTAAATATAAATATAAATCAATTACTGGCTTATTATTTCATTAAATTGAAGATGGAAAGGACCAATTTTTGAGTCACAGCATTTGCCTCCTGGGGTCCTAGATAGCTTTTCCTGTCAAATTAAAATAAAAAAGATAAATAAACATGAGAAATTAAGAATGTCAAAGTATATGAAGGGAAAAGGAAAGAAGGGGGAAATGATGTTTCACAATTATTATCCAGGCTAAGAGAAACAAAATTACTTGATCATAAATTCAAGATAATCTGGTTTTCTTTATGAGTTCCCATTTTATTAATGAAAGGAAGGTAACACCTTATTGTACCCAGGTGAATTAAAATGCCTATTTGAAGAAGCAATCCTCCATAGGGGTCTTTAATAGAATCTGTGAATGGTTCTAGAGCCAGATAATTTAGCTGTAAAAAGGCAATATTAATATTAACCTCTCCATGTGCACAGACCTACCTTGAGGGGCATAGGGACAGGGAAATGTTAACAGAAAGAACCAGGCACATCATTTCTTTTTTAAAAAAATATCAGAACCATTTCAAGGGCAAAATTGGATAAGCCTCTTCTACCAAATTATTCACAATATGCACTGTTATCCTTTTGTGCCTCTCACTTCTAACAACACTGACCAGCAATTCAGCACTTTCAGTGCAGCTTGTATTATTTTCTGACTTTGTATTCAGGGTGTATGACTTGTAAGAAGTCTAATAGCAAAGCATTTAATTGAAATAAATGGAATAGAAAATGAACTTCTGAATGCAGAACAGTCTCAACAGGAGCCATCACAACACATTTCCACATTAAATGCAGGTGCTCGGAAGGGCCCCTAGAAAGTATGGCTTAATCAAGTAAAAAATGATAATTCGAAGAGCCAAAGAAATATAATTTAATTAAGCCATTGGTCAGTTAGTGGGAAGCACAGTTTTAATAACAAATGGCTCATCTCTTTGCTTCCGATTTGCAGTTAGCTTTTTATAGAAATGTCAACACATTCCATTCACTCTTTATAGCTTCTGTCACCAACCCCATCTTGCCCTCAACAGTACCTTCCTGATTGTCACAAACCACCTAGCATCTCCCTGGGTATCGCTGCTGGATTCTTCTTCCTCTTTTCCATGCTGCCCAACTCAAACACCTTCAAGTGCTCCCATTAGCTGCCATAAATGGTCTTCTCTGATAAGGACTGAGCCAATATTTCCAGCATTAAAACCTATTAACCCTGCCCCAATGGATTTTTGTAATGGGTATCATGAGCTATTCCCAAAAAATCTCCGTGTTTTCTCCTCTCGAGCTACATTCTTCCAACATGTGAACTATCTTCTTTATTCTCACCTCCACATATAAAACCTTATTACTTTGTGAAGATCTAATTCAAATGCTACCACTTCCACAAGCCTCTCCCCTAATTATTCCAGAGTAGGCTTTTCAAACTCTCAAATTCTGTTTTATGCTAGTGAATTTGGGGATAATTTGATAATGGTACTTAACAAGTTTCACTTTATGCTACAACCATTTATAAATGTCTCTCCCCCACTAAGACTAGTTCTTGAAAGAAGCAGGTAGCATTTCAGGAAAATCAGATGCTTTGCAGTCCAACTAAGAATGGTATGATAACAATATGTTTTACCAACTAGCTCTACAAACCTAAGGAAGGAATCAACTTCGGCAAATTGTTTACTCAACTGTAATACGGATGAAAATCATGTCTGCCTTTATTCATATAAGGATGAACATTATACGCAATGTCAGACATATATTACATGCTCAATAAATGATATCAATTCTTACTATTAAAAAAGACACTGCTTTTTCCCCTCTACTACCTAGAATCAAACCCAGGGCCATGCACATACTACTTATTATTAGCCTTTGTATTTGAAAGAACAGATAACAATTAGCATTCCTTTTCATGATAAGCATTGGACAAATTAGAGTTTATTAGATGGAAGCATGAGTGAATGAATCAATGATCCAAATATTGTTTCTGATTCCAATGAACTCTCCTAAGAGTTAGCAGATGGTTACAAGCCTGATTAGAGGTCAGACGCAGTCACAACAATCCTTTTCTTTGAAAATGTCTCACCACTACCATCTTTAACTCTAGGGAACTAGAAGAAGAGAAATGTGCAACTAGAACATCTAGTCCCTATGAGTATTGCACAGATCCAAAAGGAAAATTCATCTAAAAACATTTACATTTTACTTCTGCAGTGCGGTTTTGGTATTTGTCTTTAATTTGGGAATATTACTTTAGAATACACAAGCCATCTAGTTAAGTTGTTACAGATAAATCTCTGCTTACAAACTATTTCCTCTTTCTTCTTACCCAAGATAAATAGGTTTCCTTAATAAAAAGAAGTAAGTTATGCACTTAACAGGAATTATTTTTGCTTTGAATAATTAGCAGAATATATTTTATAATTTCTCAATGTTGTTGGGAAGATAATTGTAGTAAGTCACATTTTTGAGAAAACACTATGGCAATAATTGAATTCTTGCATGTCTTTCAGAATCATCTGACTACTCATGAAGAGACAGAGTCTATTTCCCCATCCCTAGAACTTGGAAAGGCTTATACCTACTCAATCTCAGCCAAGTCAGTGGCTGGAAGTGACATTTTGTGACTAAGTCAAAAGCAGAGAGCTTTGGCCATCATTCTCTCACCATTTAATAAGGAGGCCAAGTTCATATGGAGAGGTAACATGTAGATGTTCTGGTCGACGCCCAAAGCTAGATTTCAGCCTGAGTCAGCATTAGCTGTCAAAAATGCCAGGGAGTGAACTTCAAATGATTCCAGTCCCCAGCTTTCAAGTTTTCTAGCTGAGGTCTCAGACACTATGAGTCAGAAGACAAGCTGTCCCCACTGTGCTTTGCTGGAATTCCTGACCCACAGAATGAATGAGCCTAATAAATAATTGTTTTATGCCGGTGAAATTTGGGGTAATTTGTTATGCAGCCATAGTAACTGGAAGAATAATTAGATATCTTGGATTTTAGGTGTCCAGCTGAGTTATAGATTTTATGAGCAGGGGAAAAATGAAAGGAAACAAGAGATGAGTTAAACAAATTATTCTAAATCCTTAGTCCAGTGGATTAATACAACAAAAAATATGGCAAATCCATCTTTGGAAAGTAAAAAGGTAGCTATAATAACTGCAAGAATGAAGTCCCATTCTATATACTATTTACCAGGAGGCCGGAAAGAGACAAATAGACAACAGTAAACCACCAAGTAAGTTAATAACATGCATGTTAATATAAGATCTATAATAATTTAGCAATTGTCAAAAAAAATCTCCAATTGTATTTTTCTGACAATTTCAAATCATTTTTGGAATAAACTGGGGAAACAATTAGGGTTTTCCCCATTTTTTCTTAATTGATTTTCTAACATGAAGCTTTATTTTGTGGTAGCATTTGAGAAATCTTGACCCTTGGCTAAAATCTGAGAATTTCAGTAGTAGGTAACAATCTTGAAAACTACATGCATATGTGGAAGAAATATTAATGCTTTATCTCTTTTTTATCTCTATGGACCAGAAAGCCTATTAAATTTTAAACCCATTACATAGATGAGACAGGTAAAAGTATTATGGCTACTAGGAGCATAGCCCTAAATTCCAAGACCATTTTATTCACCTGTAAGTTCTTTCTGCTAAGGCAGAAATTACTCTCTATTGGAGACTGCATGCTAATTCAGTTGAAACAAGAATGTGAACTTCCTTATTTTTCTAATGAAGAATCAAACAAAATTGCTCTATGTAAACTCTTGCTCTCAAGGCTACATGGAATGACACATCAACCTCACACATTTCCAGGAGGGAAGGCAAAGGCAATCCGTGGTTGCCTTATGAAACAGCCACAGAGAGCCAGTGGAGAACAGAGAAGGTGAAGTCTCTAGATGGTGTTCAGAGTAGGGTTAAAGTGTATGTGTGTGTCATGTGTAAATACCAAATAGTTTCTCCAGTGTGAAAAACAAAAAGTGTAAGTAAGATTTAAATGGTATAATTGACAATGTGAAATAGGAAGAAAAGGGCTAAAGGTGTAGGGCAAGTGGGAAGGGTAGGGGAAAGGAAATAAGGGAAAAGAGAAAATATTAGAAAATGAAAAAATGGAAACAAAGTTTTTGTAAATAGGGAAGGGTGGAGGGGGTGAAGAGAGGGCAGGGACAAGGGGAAAAAATGAGAACCAAGACCTGTCCTGTAAAGGTACAAGATCCCAGTAATGAACGTAATTGTACTGTATATTTAAAAAGTACCAATTAACTCAATGAGAAAAAAAACTGTGTGTGTGTGGTGTGTGTGGTGTGTGTGTGCACGCGCGCGCGTGTGATCTCTGTCAACTCTATTTGTCTACCTTGTTACCCTCCTAACTAAACCAGAATCTTATCTTTAGGCTCTTTTATCTCTAATATTTCATCTAGTTTCTTATATTCAAAAAAGAGAGGTGAGATAAGAAGGAAGAGGGAAAGGGAAAGGTGAGGAGGGGAAGGGCGGGGAGAGACACGAAGATGGCAGAGGGGAGGGAGGCAGACGAGGGAGTCCTGAGAGATGCCCTGTTGTCCTAACGCTTTGTGAAATTCATGAAGCACTGCCATTTTCACTTAACCCTTAGACAATATTTCTCCATGACTAAGAAAGTGAATACTTGCTAGGTTACTACAGGTTGAATATATACATAAAACTTGTAAATCACCAAGGATCTGAATACTTGCTAAAGGTTTTTTTTTTTTCAATAATCTAAACTTAAATGTTTAATGGAAAGAGAGAAAAAGAAACTACCATTTCAAGTAAATTAAAATCACCCTCCAGGCAAAAGGACTATACCTGCAAAATAACTTTCCTTCTCATATAAAATTTAGAATACAAGAACAGAAGGAGACCATTTCCAAAAGCAATGGTTTCCAATCCGTTCATTTAACACTCACTAAAATCCAAAGTCAGTTCATTGTCGAATCCAGTCATTACATACATAATATCAGGCTCACACAAATTGAGATTTCTTTTATGAATTTGTTCCTCTGTGGTGGATAAAAATAGCACTGGGAAAAAAAATAGCACTCGGTAAAAAAGCCACTCAGAAACTTAAGAGATTATAGAATCGCCTAGGAACAGAAACTAAGATTCAGATGATGCAAATGTATCTCAGGAAACTTCACTTCCACACAAGACATATTTAACAATTCCCTAACAATTGAGCAATTACTTGAAGCCCCAATATTCTTTGGATGTACAGCAAGTGAGTGAAAGTTGATGAAGCTGAAATTTGTGGCAGATCTCCTGGTATGAAAGAGAAGGACTCAATGCCCTTGTTAATTAGCTAACCCATCATGGGAAGGCAAATACAGTGCCAGACATGTATGATAAATTCATGACTTTATCATTAACCCCCTGCACATCCCATAGGCCCAAACAGCACACAGGGAGGCTGAGCTAGAGCTCCCTGTTCCTGAATGCCCCTAATCATTCTGAATGTCTACTTTGAAACCCAAAATCCTGCAGATCTTTTTGGGGGAACAGATTGGGACTGTGCTGGAACACAGTTATTGATTTGCCAGCTAGTTGTATCTCTAAATGGTTCACATTAGCAACAGGCTCTTATAGATTTTGTTGAGAATGTTTTCAAAAGTCCCCATTGTGCACATCAAGTTGTTAACTCAAGCAGTAAGAGACATTCTTCCATCTTCTTTGGACAAGATCTAAACAGTCTGCAGATACTCAGGTAGTGACTGGGTTTGTGGTGGGAAAATTTTTTTTTCTTGCTAGTCATTTACCCTATCAGCCATCATAACAAGCCAGGCATTGTTTGCCACCCGATTAATTCACTTCCTCCAAATCATGGACCAGGTTTTCTTGTCATCTTAACCAAATAAATAAACTGAGCCTTTTAAGCACATTTGGCCAGCAAATAATAAAATGCGTATTTTAATTCCCTAGGGCATTAAATAAATGTGTCCCCTAAATTTAGCAGCTTTCCTTGTATTTTCAGAGCAAGGGCAAGGAGAGGGACAGAAGCCTTCACAGATACATTTCGGAAAAAAAGATCTCAAATGAGTTTTCCCTGAAGTGTGTGCCTGACAGTGATAGCGAACCTCTTAAAGTTTTTAGTGATGACAAACAGTGGGCTTTGGCATGAGTGCTATGGGTTCACCACCACTGGAAAGAACTTTTCTGTGGGCAAAAGGCTGAGGGTGAAGGTGCTCTGCAGGCACCAGGTGGCTGCTATGAAGGGAGGTTCTACAGCAGGAAGATCCACAGGCAAGGCCTAGGCATGCTGCTGAATAAATAGAGGGTCACAGGATATGCAGCCCAGTGCTTCACAAGGAGAGGGACACAGGAAGGGCCTATTCAGAGTGGCAAGCAAGTTTTACGCAAATAACCTTTTCCATAAAGGTTTTTAGTGCACTGATATCAATCCAGTTTAAAATCCAGTTTAAAATACTTTTTTGCTAAATAACTCTAGTGATGAGAACAGTACCATTATATTCAGAATAGAGATGAGGAACCGAGGAAGGAGGAAATGGTGCCTCTCAAAGCTATATAAGGAAGTGAGTGGCATAGAAACCTATCTCATGGTCCTTAACTAAATCCTCTCTCACACATGCTACTGTATCTTTTCTCTCTTTGTTTGAATAGCACCCCAACAATCAGCGAAAAGACTCTGACGTATTCACAGGGCTCATCAAAATTTGGTAGGATAAATGGCTGAAGAGAACAGTAAGGTTGTGGTCACTGGGTTGTTTGAATTTACCAATAACCTGGACTAGAATATACAATAGAAAATGGCATGAGGTTGGCTCTACCAGTTCTTTATTGAAGGGCCCAAAGGCCTTGAAGCTCAATAAAATATGTATATATCATCCAACAGATACCTCTGTAGAATACCTATTTCATAAATTTTGAATAATTAGGTACTTGGAATAAATACACAAATCAGCAAGCACCCTACTGGAAAATAAAAATATTATTTACACAGAGGAGAATACAAAACAAAAAACAAATGAAATTTTTATGTTTATTTTGAGCACATATCCTAAGTACTCTGAACACCAATAAACACCTGCGGTCCACCTGTGGCCATTTGCTCAGCTGGGTCTTTACCTAACAAGTGCTACTCCTCTTTCAGGGTTGCTGTTAAATGCTACCCTCAGAATTATTTTTTGCCATTTTGGTTACAGGAAACCTTTTCCTTACTTGTACTTCTGCAAGAGACATTGCCACTAAAGCTCATGTAACACTCATTTCACTACAGCTTGTGCAGTATTTATGCATGCACATGTATTTGTTTTATTTCCCAAGGTAGCTAGAGGAAAAAAAAATAAGTATCTCACAGTAAGATGCCCCAAACTTGGGTAGGCTGCAAGTTACCTAACCCCTCTGTGACTCAGGATTCTCATTTGACTACTGAGGGCATTACTTCCTCCAGTTTATCAACATTCAACACACTATAAATACATCAAGTGCTGAGTAGGGATGCTGACACATAGGAGACTGTTAGTGGGCATTCATTTCTTTCCCTTTCTCACAGCAATGTTATAAACTCCCAAAGTGGGATCACATCTTACATGTCAGTACAGCTTCGAAAGAGGTAGTCACTTCAAATATTTGTGAAATTCATATGTTGAATAATAATGACTGAAGTTTAAAGAATGAGAAGGCCAAGGTAGCAAAAGCAATGGAAATAAACTGGTTTTTGGATATATGATTGTTTTTCTTATCTCAGAAAATATGAATAAATAATTCCTGGTGGATGATGGAGAAGAAGGAACAAGAGCTCCATGTTGAATGAGGATTAGAGGATAAGAAATTGACACGGAAGCTGAGGGTGGGGTAGTAGAAGGATGAGGGAGAGAAAATGGTAATAGAACTATGCCTAGTCAAAGAATAGATGAGGCGACAATGGGAGCTTCTGTTTGAATGTGGTAAAATGTTAAAATAACCCATCTCTATTGCGTCTCTTTGAAAAAGAGATTCTAATTTGTTATGAAAAATTTATACCGGCAAGAGGTGCCAAAAAATCATGGGAACAACTTTTAATGACTTACCACTTTCATGGCCAATAACATAAAGTAAAAACATGAAAAGTTTCATGCAACTCCAAAATTTGGCTAGACAAGGTCTCAAATTGTGGAAAATTACAATGTATTAATTATACTAGATTTTTCCTTAACAAATTAATGGTACTGAGTTAAATGTTTCCAGTTCAATGCATAAACAAATTAAAATTTAAGAGACACATATTCTTGTAATATTTTTAAATTTGAAAGGGGGAAGAAGAGTTGAGGATTTGCAGAGACTTAAACCCATGAAATTGTTAGTGAAAAAAAAAAGGTGTCTACCTCATATCTTACCCCTTCTAAGTAATGCACATTGGAAACATTTCAGTATTTTACTGAACTTTTCCATAATGAAACACTCTATAATTCATGTTTTTTCTCCACCTCCTCCCTTAAAAAAATAACAAAATAACACTGATGAACGCCTATTTGACTCACCCCTAGACATCCCACATGTTAATTCTCAACAACACAAATTTAATTCATCTCAACATTATTCTCCTGTGGTGTATACCCCTCCATATAAACAAGATGGGGATTCACTGTCATGGCAACAGAGTGTGACTTTGATCAGCTCCAATGATCATTGGCAGTCACAGGCCTTTGATAGATACCAAATTGTGAGATTTGATTATCCAATTTTTCCATCTCTCATTCTACAAGAGGCTATTCCTATTTGCCGGAGGGTATTGAGCAAAAGACAAGAAACAAAAACTGTAAGATACCTGCACTGTTAAGACAGAATAAAGTGTTTGGTGAATAAAAATCGGCTATTTGGTGAGGACCTTGGGCATGACTCTTGTTCACCTTGTATATCATTGTGCCTGAGCCCTGCACAGCTACCAAGAAGGAGAGACTGTCTCACTCTGCTTTCGTGGCAGATGTAGGTGATATTTAAGGTTGTTTGTACAGGTGTTTGGGGGGTTGATTTGTGTGGGAAGAGGAGAGGTGGTAGCCTGTAGTTTGACAGAAGAAGAAAAAAAATCTGAACAATGTGTTGAAAAAGACTACAGTCTGAGCTGCACAGGACCAGCTGTTTTTGCTAATTAGAATAACAAAAATAGCACATGCTAAAATGTTTTTTCTTTTTTCTCAAAAGCAATGAATGCTCTAGGAACTATAAGGAATGAGCTTTAAAATCCATTTAAATGGAGGAGCATTTCAGGAACCATATGGGGAAGGAACTGAAATGGAGAAGGAGAGTAAAGAAATAACATTTAATTTTCAGCTGAATTTTTTGAAGGATAATACATTGGGGCTATTTTTCCTTTTTCCTGAAATTTAATAGAAAACGCTATCATCATATCTAGATCTCATAAGAATGTCACTGCTTCTGCATTTCACAGGAATGTGGGATGTAAGCACCATGCCCATTCCAAACCAAGGGAGGACAGCACTGAAAAGAACTGCATATGCTCTACCATACATATTGCATCTCATCTCCTTTGTCATGTTTCCACTGAAGTAGTAAAGAGTAATTCAAAAACTTTGAATATAGGAATAACATTTGTGACAACAACAACATTCTGGACATCTGCACTGTTAGAGTACTTATAATAAAGTCACATGGCCATGGGGAAATTTCACAGAATTACAATCACAGTAATTTGCCAAGGTGTATAACTAGTTTGTTTCAGCTGTTCTTCTCATGAATAATTATCGAGCAGGAATATCCTAAAGCTAGCACAAGCTGTCACTTAACAAAAATATTCAATATTTAACATTGAATTTAGAATTTCATAAATGAAAATAATTACTGTAAAAGCAAAATAATATAGTGTGTATTTTGTATGCCTAAATGCACACAGTTACATGTTAAAATTCAGATTTCCAAAGCATCCTTAGCAAAGGAAAGCATGTCTTGAGCACCAAGGAGGAATATAAGAGATCCAAGCACAAGTAAATCTCAGCCATTCTCAAGTACAGCCTGGTCTTCAGTACTTTAAGAACTGCCTCTCAAGGCGAAGTGGAAAATGAAAACCAGCCTCTGCATATTGATTGTGGCTGATTACAATTGTGTTAGAATCTTTATTAGAGTTTTTAAAAGTGTTTGGAAACAAATACTATATAATGGTTAACAAGTTATGTTTTTAAATTAATACAAGTGCATCACTAAACATTTTAGAATTAATCTCTGCAGTGAATATCTCAGTTCAGTCTTAAGTATTTTCTAAAAAGAAAATTTACCCCTGCAGTGAGAATATGAGCATGTCATTTTTTGTAATAACACCACAAGATATTAAAGTTGGCTTTATACACACACACACACATATCCACTATTTATGTATATGTGTATTTCTAGTACCTCTCTAAAAATTATTTGACTAAAGCAAATGGAGGTTTTCACTCTCTGTTTTAGAAACCTATAAATGTATAAGTTGATAAGATGGGTACTTTAAATTGTTCTAGCAATTCTAGTGTGTATTAAGCGTTTTTGTTGTTTTACTGTTTACTTTCCCATTAGTAAAAAGCTTCTCAGTAATATAGTTGAAGATATATTTTTCACTTGACTAAAAGATAAATGATTTGGGGTAAGAAGCTCAAAGATGAGAAGCAAATCTCCCTAACTGAATTGTGGTTAATAGGTGGAAATTCCTTTGGGAGATGAATAATATTTTCCCTGGGATAACACCATTTGGTTCTCTGAATAGATTATTAGTTTCTCAGAAACTTTAAAGAAATAATTCTACTGTGTCTTTCTTATGATATATTTTAATCACTCTCACATGAAGTATATAAAAGAAATGCGTTCATTGGAGATAGGACTTACTACAAGTATAACAAAGGTACAAAATGGCTTCCTTTTTAACTTGTAAATTATTATGAGTTTTCTGATAATTACATGACTTTTCCTGAGCAAAAAAGTGGATAATTCTAGTGAGAAGAATGTTTGACTGGAAATCACAAAAATAGGATTCATTACTCCACTAGACTAACAGAGATTTCTCAAAATTTATGCAAAATCCATTGCTAACACGTTCATCTTCCCTTCACTAGCAATGTGATTATTTGGCACAGTAAGAAAGATATTAGCACTACTTCAAAGAGTGTGTTAAAATGAATAGATTTATTGGACCACAGCCCAAATATATGAGTCATAACCCAATGCAGGTAAAAGTTGATCTCTAGGTACAGAAGATAGAAAGGGCTGATTTTACATAGCAATTACTCTGGCCATTGTATCACAAATATAGCTGAGTAAGACTGGCACATCTAAAGAACCAATCTTCAAACATTCTTCTCTGTCTCTTCATTTCAGATAAGTAAACCTGTCACTTCTCCTCCATCCCTGCTGCTGGTGTTTGCCTTCACCCCTCGATCTTCATTTGCCTAAATGATTTAAACTGCTCTAAAATTTGATCTTCCAGCCATCTATCTTTCACCATCCCAGTCCACCATATGCACGAATGGGAGCCTCATGCACTTCTTGAGTTTAGATGTTTACACCTACCATGACCTCCTGATTTCATACTACACTTGCTTGTGCCCTCGTGATATTACTTCTGCAAAGAAAGCCCTGTCATCTTAACAGTCTCTGAATATCTATTGATACTCCAGGACTGACTTAAGGTACATATTCTCTGATAACTTTTCCAGTTTCCTAAAGAGAAAACTAGACTGCATTCTTGTGTATGAGAGACTCTTCGATCTGATTCCATTATAGGCTCAATCACAATATTCTACAGCAAAAGTCATTTATTATTTTACTTACTATTGGGAATATTTAAATGCCTGATACATAAATGTGTAATTAGTCCTTAGGAAAATTGCTCATAGGGATTATTAGAATGAGTAAATGAAAGTATTGTCAAAAAACACACTATTATGACCATTAAATATAAACAAGGAAAGATTTTGGATATAAAATGGCATGTGGCCATTATATCCTGGCAATGCCACTCCCAACAGTCAACAGAATATACATGAAAATGTAAAACTTTAACCAAACAAAATAAAATTGACAGAAAACCCAGATTCAGAAATGTGGGAAAATTTTAGACTGATACTTTATGATTATGAATTAAAAAGGAAAAGCATAGTGTCTTACCTAAGCATAACCTTATAAAACAGAACAATCAACTTCCGTGAAAGATAAATTGGTAATTTTTTCTGATTTTATTGTGGAATGCACAGCTCAGCTCAGAGATTTGGACCCTCTACAAAACAGGAAACCAAAGCCATTCTGGTCAAAATGAATACTGATGTTTCAGACAGAAAGAATATTCCTTCCTGTCTACTTATATTTCTGTGTTACTAAAACAGAGACAATCCTGAAACATAGTGGTTGTGGAAAAGAATCTGAAAGAATAATTATGGCACACTGCATCCTGGTAGATTCTGTACCCACAATTGAAGTATGTAAGAAAGAGCGAAATAAGTACTGCTCCTGGGCTAGAGGAAAGCTCAGTGGTAGAGCACTTACCTAGAGTGCACAAGGCTCTGGGTTCTATCCTTGGCACTACCCCACTCAATAGCTTTTTAAAAAATACTGCTCCCAATGTATCTCAAAGTTATACTTTCAATTAATTCTATCACTTAGGTAGGAAGTAGAGAAAGTAGAATATTCTATCTCAGCAAAACAAGCCCAAACTGCATGAATGTACCCAGGTTAATTGGATATTATGAAGGAAAACGAACAGGTTAAACCTACCACAATTCTATGTGGAGAAAGGTACAAGGGAGAAAAACGAAAAATAATGATTAGAAAGAAAGTGCTCATTTGATTGACTGTAAATAAAATAACAAGAGACCTGTAGTTAAAAATGGTAAAACAAGCTGTGTGTGGTGGCCCACGACTGTAATCCCAGCACTCAGGAGGCGGAGGCAGGAGGGTTGCCTCGAGTTTAAGGCTAGCCTGTGCTACATAGTGAGCTCAAGGGCAGCCTGAACTATATTGAGGTTCTCTGTCTCAAAAATCAAAACAAACCCAAAAACGGTAAAACAAAGGTGGGCATGGTGGCACAAGCCTGTTGGCCCAGAGTTCTGGGAAGTTAAAGAAAGAGGATCTCAAATTCAAGTTCAGCCTGGGTAAGGTAGCAATTTAGCAAGATTTTATGTCAAAATAAAAAAAAAATAAAAATGGCCAAAGGATGTAGCTCAGTGCAAAAGCCCTGGGCTCAATCCCCAGCACGCGCACGTGCACACACACACACACACACACACACAAATGAGTATCATTTAGAAGAAGGTTTAGATATTAGTCATTCTCGTAGAAACCAGAAAAAAAAAAAACTAGAAAGCTGTTCAGTATCCCCAATAATCCATTTTTTAAAAAGAACAATTTGGGTAAAAAGAAAATAGACTGGGGTGAAATGACTGCTAGCATTAAAATTAAAATTAAACTTTCATGAATAGGAAAGTTAAACTGAAATACACAGGATGAACCCTGAAATAATTAAACATAAGTGTTAAGCTGAAACAGTGCTTGTATGTATATTTTTAAAAACTGACTGAAAATGTCAAAAATAATGCTTGTAAAAAAAATCTGAAGCAAAAATGTTTTAATAATATCAGTCTGATTCTAGTCCGGCACCTCCTTGGATATGAATAAATGGAGGTGGAAGGATTGGAGGGAAAGAAATATAAACATTTTCCTTGTGAGTAAACAAAACGACTTTTCTTCTTAACTTTCATATCAGAAAAATAGAGGCTGAATATTTGGGAAATGATAGGAAAAATATCAAGACGCTAACTTTCCCAATGACTAGAGAAGATGAGAGTGCAACTGATTAAAACAACAGCAACCAAAACAAAGATAACAAAAATTAAAAGAAATCCAAAAAGTGAAGAAGATGAAAGAAAACGTACAAAGGGACATAACCATAAAAATAAAAAGGTAAGACTAAATTTACCAGTGTTTAAAGAACTGAAAATCCCTGGAAGACTGTCAGATTGAGCCAAAAGACACACTATGTGCCGCTGCTACACAATATCTAATTTGGAAGTGCGTGTAAATGCTAAGAGTGAAAGAATGAGAAGAGAGTTCACAAGCAAATACAAATTGATTTAAATAGATACGGCAATGTTAACTTTGGGTAATGTAGGATCTAAGATAAAGAGCATAAAGTGGGATAAATAGAGCTGTTATATATTGATAAAAGTCATGATAATGAAGCTATGATAGCAGCCATGAACTTTATAAATCAAATTATACAACTTTCAAATGTATTAAACCAAAATTGGCAAGAAGATAAAAATGAAAAAAAAAATGGACAGAAACCAAGCTGTCATGATAGATTTTAATATAACTTTCTTAGTCTTGGAAAGACCATGAAGAATTTGAATACACTGAGAATCAGGTTATTATAATTAAAATAATGATAACATGAGAATTTGACCAGTATTAATAATATGAATTGAAATATCTACTCTAAAAAGCTGATTTTCCTTACACTGAAGATTCCATGTATGAGATTTTTAAAAATTTAAGATGCTAACTCAAAGGGGAAGCCCAATATGTTATTATCAGAAGCAGGCAGACTATAGATCAAATAATCTAAGTGTATTGTAAACCCAAAAGAGATTCCCCAATCACTTAAGAAATGTGTCTTCAAACAACTGAGGAATACCCCCCCACACACACATATATATATAGGTCTTGATATATCGTAAACATATATGAAAACATTTTAGAATGAGAAAAATAGAAATATAAGTCAATATTACGATTTGAAATTTAAAATGCAAGTTAACGTTACCACACATTAAGATTTCTAGATTAAAAGCTTAATGGATACATTCATTTATAAAATTTACACCTATTGATGAAAATAATGGAAACAAGATTAACATTCATAAAATAAACAAAAGGGTTTGAATCAGGACAATGATAAAGACAGTGGGAAAAAGATTCAAGAAATATTTTAAAACAGTAAAAGGGAGGGGAAAATCAGTTTACTTTTATTGAAAGGTGGATAATAATCACATCACAACGAAGAGAAGTAGTGGGGAGGGGAAGATAGCAAGTCCAATTCAGACGTGCTGATTTTAGATTCATCTTAACTTACAGTTGGCAGGACCCCGGATTTCACATCTGAAGCTCACAGAATTCTGGAGCATGAGAGAGCATGGAGAGGTATCAGCACAGAGACGAAAATTCTTACCATGAAAATCAGTAAAAGTATTCGGGAAGAGAGAAAAGCATGGAGAGAGTAGAAAATTTAAAACTGGAAAAATGATTTTTTTAAATATCAGAACCATAGGAGTGAAGTCCATGGGGGAAACCAAGAATGAGGTCTGAAAGAAGGACAAGTAGGAGAGAGAAAAGAATTGTCACAGAAGCCGAGACAGCGGAAGAACAAATGGAAGGTCAGAGAGCTGACGGAGAAGAAACTGACAGCTGGTGGCACCGGAGTCAGGACTTTACTCAGCCTTAAAGTCAATACACCCCGGAACTAGTTCACCACACGCATTTACTCGAGTCCTGGTCTAGGGCCAGAGAGCTTAATAGCTTTTAACTGGTCTGTGGAATCAGCATCTCGGGGCAACTAGAAATCCTCTGATTTTTGGATTACCACAGTGTACTGCACAGATCCAGTACTTCATAGTTTCCTTGTTCAAATTTCTTAGCTTGCTTCTGAGCTGGTTAAGGGCTGAGGAATCAGGGTGCACAGCTCCTCTACAGATCATGGTAAGAGGAGGTGACAAGTTGCACAGGTATCTAGTGAAATCACAATCCCATCTATGCACAATGGTAGAACACAGGAATCATCTCTTGTTACCAAGGGTCTGTGATCTTTCTAGTCAGGCACTTGATTTTCAAAACTCACATAACTTTCCAAAACAAGTGGTTCTATTAACAAGAGCAGAGCCAGTCAAAAAAGTAGGAATTTCAGAACATCATTTTAAGATATTGTGTACCAATATCTTGCTGAAGACAGGCTAAAATAAGGTTTGACCAGCCCTTAGAAATAAAGAGCACCCCTGGTAAATATATGAATGAATGAGCTTCAAATTCACTCTGACTGAGGTGGAGAGGAATTTCAAGAAGTACTGAAATTTAGGGATGAAATAAAGTTTAAGAAGTTTATAGGTACGCTCAATAAAATAGATATGGTAGTAGTCACTTAAATACTTTGCTATGAGAGTGATTACTCTTATAGTGTCATCTGTGTAAGACACTATAGTAATGATTATGAATCGCAATGGTCAAGATGTGTTGAGGATTTACTATGCCCCTGACACTGATCTGACCAGTAAGAGGAGAAGAGAGTATTCAAACCAGCTGGTTTGACTCCAGAGCCCATGCTTAAGGCCTCCCTGGATTTATTGCCTCCTAACCACTCCTACAATGAAGAGGATGAGGCCCTTATACTTAGATAAAACCATTAAAATCTGATCTCATTCTCAAAGAGAGAGAATGAAGAGATGGAGGGAGGGGAGAGAGAGGGAAAGGACAGGGTATGAACGAAGGGATGTGTTATATACATGTACCAACTCCAAACAAGAAATGAAATATCATGTAATGCAAACATGCAAGAAAGAAGGAGAGAGAACTTTATTAGCTTCTGTAATCAAACCCACGTAGATGTGACTTTACATATTTAGTACGATGTGTTACCCCTGTACACATGGAAAAAAATAAAAATAAAAATAAACTAATAAAGTATTCTCTAAATAATGAAAAAAAGAATAAGATAAGACTATAAGAGCGAGAAGCAATTTAAATATGTTCAGGGACCATTTTCATCTCCAGAATTAAGGATTATTTTGATGTTACATCATTGCCTTTTCTCTTTTACTTTCCTTTTTAGTTTTATTTTAGGATTCCCTATTTTTAATGTTCATACAGAGATTTCTTTAACTGAAATACCGAATAGTTTCTTTGGTATGAAAAACTACAATAGTACACAGGATCCTAATGAGACAATTAATAATGTGAAATAGGAAGTAAAGGGCTAAAGGTGTAGGGAAAGTGGGAAGGGTGGGGGAAAGGTAATAAGAGAGAGGAAAAAAATATGAGAAAGTGAAAAAATGGAAATAAAGTGTTTGTAAATGGGGAGGGGAGGAGGGGTTGGAGGGAGGGCAGGGACAAGGGGAAAAATGAGAACCAAGACCTATTATGTAAAGGTACAGAATCCCAATGATGAGCGTAACTGTATTGTATACCTAGATTGTACCAATAACCTCAATAAAAAGAAAAAAAAAGAAAGAAAGAGAGAGAGAAGGAGGGAGACAGAGGGAGGGAGAGAGAGGGAGGGAGGGAGAGAGAGAGGGAGGGAAGAAGAAAGGAAGGAAGGGAGGAAGGAAGGGAGGGAGGAAGGAAGGAAGGGCCGGGGATTTAGTTCAGTGGCTCTGCACCCTGCCTCGCAAGCACAAGGTCCTGAGTTGATCCTAAGTACCAAAAAAAAAAAATAAAAAAAAAAAAAAAAGAAGAAGAAGAAGAAAAAAGAAAGAGAAAGGAGGGAGAGAGGGAGGGAGGGGAGGGAGCAAAGGATCAACAGATGGGTAGAAGGGAGGGGAAAGAAGGAAGAGAACAGGAATGAAAAATGTAATTACGATGAGTCATCTATATGTACCAACCTCTCACAAGGGATTTAAACATTATATAATCTACACACATGTACTAATAAACTAAAAATTTTTTTAAAGCTGGTTGGTCTCTCTCACATACAAACTACAATGCTTGGAAAATTCTCCCCCAAATCCTTCAAAGCCTTTGTTTATCAACTAGAGACTGCAGATAATTCCTACCAGAAAAGTTGCATAATAAATGAATGAATTATGTATACAAAGTACCTAATGAGCACTTACAAGATAAGTAATCCCTTCATAAACAATAACTGGAAGATGAAAATGAAGAGAAGGGACAGGAGGAGAGAAAAGAAGAGAAGGAAAAAGTTCTTTGTCATCTTCATCATCATTATGATCATCTCTTTTAAAGTAGGAACTGTGTTAGTTTTCTATTCCTGCTGTAACACATTATCAGAAAATCAGTAGCTTAAAACAACAAAAATTATTACTTATACTTCTGCAGGTCAAAAGCCTTTGTAGATCTCAAGGAACTACAATCAGTGTTTCCAAGGATTACATCCCTTTCTGAAAGTTCTAGGACAGAACAAATTTTCTTGCTTTTCCCTGCTTATCAAGGCTGCCCATAGTCCTTGTCTACTGCCCAAGGTGATGCCTCATATTTTATAAGTCCAGTTTCCTCTTCTGTCTCCTTCTTCCACTTTTAAAAACCCCTGGATTAAGGTAAACACACCCAGATAACACACTTAGCCATGAGATTCTCCAGTAATTTCCCTGTTTCTAGGTCAGATGAGTCACAGTCTCAATTCCATCTGCGAACTTAATTCATTTCTGCCACATAAACTAACACACATGTTCTAAGGATAAGAACATGAATACTATATCTTTGGAGGAACCATTATTCTGCCTACCACAGGGCCATATTTAAGAAAGGCACTCTTTCATTTCTTAGAGTCTATAGCCACACTAACGGACTTCCTACCTATATGATTTGTAAGCATGTGAAAGGTAAGGTACTTGACCATCCCTAACACCTTAGCAAGGAGCATCCAACCCCTGATTTTCTTGTCTGTTTAATGAACCTGCACATGAAAAGTGACAATTGTCCTGTATGCTGGTTCTGTTCAAATTCTGAAAATATGAATTTCCTATTGCCCTCTTCTGGTCAATATAAAAAGAGAAAAGTATCCAAATAAAGACAACAGAAACATTTCATTCTGTGTTAACTGCTAATCAAACTATATCTGAGAACAGAAAAATTATCTATTTGGTTAAGGAAAGTCAACATACATACATTTCAACTTCTATTTTACCAAAACATCCTTTTCTATATAATTTTCATCTAGAATATGTTTTTATATCATTTTCTTAATCAGAAGTCACCCGTGGCTTTCTATTATATACAGAAGAGCTCAACAGTTTTATTTCATCTTTGATGTTATCAATAATCTTTCCTTTGCAGAATCTTTCCATCTCTGAGCAAATTTCTAATCACTGTGCTGAACAGAGAGATAGTCATGGTCCACAACATTTCTGTCTAGCATGTTTCCCCCTCCCAATGCCACTTAATTACTTAAATTGCTCTTATTCCTCAAATATCCATTTAATACAATTCTATATGTGATACTTATCTTGGTAAGGCAATTCAAAATACTACCTTACTCCTGTGAAATTTCAATAACAAGAAATGTCAGAACTTTCCTACATCATTCCTTATGGACAAATATCTATAGGCATATTTTATTTCTTTGGTGCATACGCATGTATGCAGCCACACTGAAAATATTTGAAATGATTTGCTGATTAGATTTACTGATTAATACATTTAAATTTGGGTGAGGGATATACCACAATATTGTTTCTATAAAATCCCTAAACCAATTCTGATATTCAAAGGTTTTTTTCCTAATACATACTCTTAAAGTGTATTTCTAAAAAGTATTATGCAATTTCATAGACCCAAATGAACATTTAAAATGGGATAAATTACAATAAAATAGTGCAGTACTTTCCTGCCACCAGATCGCAGGGATACTATTATACTAATAAATAAAAGTGGATATGATAAACTGTTTTCAATTATGTACTATTTGGAACTATATTAAGTATTCTAATAAGAGGAGAAAATGGCAATATAAAAATGCTTATGGAAAAATGCAACAGAATAAACATTTAATGAAAGGTTCAGAGGGGAGAAATGTATTCTCTTCTATTTTTTCTTGTATTCTCCCAATACAAAAGACCAATTCAAATTCAGCATGGGGAGGCAAGAGCACAAGATAATAAAAGTCAACTGTTGAGGGGTTTGAGGTTTCTGCAGAAGTCATTTAGCATCTCTATGCCTCAGTGTGCACACCTGTAAAATAGAAAACATTAAACTATATGATCTTTAAGACTGACTCATCGTAACGTATTCTAGGATAATTTGACGTAAGCAACCCACTCATCTAGGTAAAAGTCAGTTCATGATTCATTTCAAATAATCTATCTTTATAAAAATATGCCATTTCAATTTGTATAAATTATAGTGAAAAGATTATTTTGAGCTCATTAAAATTTAATCATAATAAAATTGCACTTCTTAGCAGAACAAAATATAATTTTAAAAAATGAAACACATCTAATTTTAAGATACATACATAAGCATCTTTGAAATGTTCCCTTTTAATTCTATATGGCTACTGTACACAGCCAAATAGACTCCTGCTTTCATTAAAAAAAATACTTCCATATAAGTCTACCATGTCATCTTTCTATCTGTCACATTGTTACTGAATTAAAACACTTGGATATGAGCATGAACATTTTATCAGCCTTTCCTATTTATTAAAATAGGCTTGTCAGTTACATATTATTCAAAATATTTGCCAACCACACATTATAAACATACTAAAGAATCTTTTTGTGTGTGTGTGTGTGCCACAAGGTGGCATCTTCTTATTCTGGTATAAACGTCTGAATATTTACATAATTTGAATAATTCCATACACCTGAACTATTTTTAATTTTTTTAAACAACCATTTAACAGCTATGCAAATATATGTTTATTATGTTTGATAATAGTACCTGTGCATTTTTATATTCCTGGAATATTCAGAATATTGAATCTTTTTTTTTTAAATTAAAGATTGCAAACATACATGACAACAAGAAATGAAGATACTAAATAAAAATTTCAAATACATATATATATGACAGCAAAAAAAGGATATGAAATAAACAAAAATTTATGCAACACAGACTGATAATCCAAATACATTATTAGTTTGACATGATCTTCAAACATTATATGTTCTTTCTCATTTTCTTTTCATATAATATTTTTGAAATATTGCATTTACAAATAAAACAGAATGGATGAGCTGTTCATAATGAAAAGTCAATAAAAATGGTTGTTGAAATGTTTAATTCATATATATTAATAATAAAAAGTATATACTGTAGAATATATGTATTTAGATGTAATCTTTTCCTCAAAATAACCACAAATATGGGACAGATCAAGAACACACTAGTTTACAAATTGTTTTTAATACTCGAATAAAATAAGTAATGCATTTTTACATAATGCCTACTCTGTCCGACACTAGGCTAGGCTCTTCTACATATCTTTTTAGAACACTTCATGAGAAAATGTCCTCAAATCTATTCATTCTAAAGCTAAATGCAGAAGTAGAGTGCTTCTCAAATTTCAATGGCTACATAAATCCTCTGAGAATCATGATGAAATATAGAATGCTTAACTTCATTTCCTAGAAATACTGTCTAAAGAAGTACATTAAACAATAAAAAACTTCAAAGTTTAATAAGAAATTCTATCACAATAAAATTCAACTTTAAGATTTCCTAAAACTTAACCTGAAAAAGATGGCTAATCTAAAATAAATTAGTGAATATATGAAACATATGGATAAATTATTAGATCTGCTTACTTCTGACAATCACAAAAATCATAAGTCTTAATGTGGCTTACATTAAATTTCTGCCACTGTTTTGGGCTACATCTTGTGATAAAAAATGATGATGAAAATGATAAGCATTTTTAAGATGAAGGAAAAGAAAGAATGTACAAGGTTAGAATTATCTCATTCAGTGTACTTTCTTGTAGACAGCTTGTCTGATAACTCATAACTTTTGTCAATGGAAGACATTTTGTATGATGGCATGAAACAGAAAGTGACAGTTACAATAGGACCACAGATAGTGCTGTACTAGGGAGTGGAATCACTGCCTCAAACTAAAGTAAAAAAAAGCTGTAGGTATAGTTCAGCACTCTCAAAATTTAATCCCCAGTACTGAAAACAAGCAAAATAACAAGAGGTCTTTTTTTAATCTTTCATATTGGAATATTTTTTATTGTAACACCTAATATGGAAGAGGAAGAAAGAAAGAGGTCTCTGGAATATTGCCTTTGGGAATATAAACTGGTACATTTCTGGAAGGTAATTTAGCAGTGCATACAAAAGTTTTAAGATGTGCATATTTTTAACTATCAAATGCATGTGTAGTGATATATTCAAAAGATAAGTGTGAAAATATACAATGTCTTTACAAAATTAAAAACCTAAGGATTTAACAATTTTTTCAACTCATATTGCAGCTATTAAATACGAGTGCAAAAGAAATAATTTTAATGAAATGCGAAGGTGTGCATACTCTCAAATGAAAAAAATTATGAAACAGAATAAACAGTTTATTCTCAAGTTTGGAAAAAATAAATATAAGAGATGGTGGGGATATACATGAAAATGTTAGTATGGGTCATTGTTTGAAAGGGCTTGATTATAAGTGATTCAATAATATCCACCTTTGGTTTATTTTTATTTGCTAAAATTTCCATATTAAATGTGATGATTAACTTTGTGTGGTATCTTACCTAGGCTATGGTTCCCAGTTGTGTGGCCAAACAACAGTCTCAATGAAGGCATTTTTCAGATGTGATTACAATTAGCTGTCTTTAAGTAAAGCAGGTTTCCATCCTTAGTATGAGCTGGTCTCATACAGTTGAAAGTGTAACAGTAAAGACCAAGGTTTTCAACACCAGAAGGGACTTTAAGACTGCCATACAGAGATCTACCTGATTGCTGGTCTGCCCTGTGGATGTTGAACTTTATGCTACAATACTCCTGCCTAAGTTTCCAAACCAGTAGCCTCTCCTATACATTTTAGTATTATCAGCCCCCACAAACCGAAGAACAAAGTCCTTTAAAAAATTCTGTCTGGTGCTCTCTCTCTCTCTCTCTCTGTCTCTCTCTCTCTCTCCCCTAACCTACTAAGAATTTATTTTAAAATTAACAATTAATTGGGAATGAGAAAAAAAAATTCTCGTGGTTACAAAGCAACATGACTGAGAAAAAAGATACTGTTTCTCTACTTATTTTTTAAGGGTCACTGACTATCATGCACAAGGTAGACAAAAATGTGCAGAAAAATGTTATACCAGCCCTGCATAATCACATTCCTGCCATCTCTATTATGTAGGATGACAAAATTTGTCACTTGTCTGCTATTTACAGGTGAAATTTTAATAATTTATAATATGTAACCATTTGCTGATAAGATAAACTGCAGTCCTGAAGGTATTTCACTTGAAAAATAAGGAACATTTTCCATTTTGTTGCCTTTTCATACTAATATCTGCTAGTCTATCATGTTAATTAATAAATGTAGCAGGCAGAGTACATCTCAGGGTTTTTTTCTAATTTTGTTTAATTTATCAAATGGAAAATAATCTAGCAAAGAGTCATTAATTTAATTTCTTCTGAGAGGGAATCATTACCAGATATGTTAAATTTTCAACAATGCAGCTTCAAAACAGCTGTAGCCATGGAAAATTTTTATAGTTTTAATTGAACATCTGTGCATTTTAATTGATTAATTTGAAGAAAACACCAGAAAAAAGAAAGAACAGTAGGTAATATGAATTTAACAAACCATTTTTTTGTTTTCTCTGCTTCTTAATTAATGATTTTTCGGTATAAATAAAACAAGGAATTATCAAACAACATTAAATAATTCCCCTGACTATAAATACACTCAAACTGAGTTAGTAGAGTAACAAATACTTTATAACAGATCTGAGTTTTTATCAAAAAACACATATAGGGATACATAGGTAAATGTATGTAATATTTATTCATGTCCTTGTCTCTGTGAGAAAAATGTTAGGGCAATCATTTAAGGTAGCACTTCAAATACTGCAAACATATTCCAATGCCCAACCACCACAGCTGCCACCACCAGCCACATACATAAAGCTAAACATATTTCAGGAATCCTTGTAACACCCAAAAGTTCACCCTTCCCAGGATTTCTTTTCTTTTTTAAATCTATCTTTTTCTTATCAACTCACACTTTTTTAATAGCTCACCAATTTCATACCAAATTTGATTGTCACAGCCATGGCAGTAGCCCCAGATTTACTCTATTTTTTTTTTTTGCCATTGTTCGAAGAGAATGTGGATCCAGAACAATATATTACAAAAAGAACTATGAAAAACCTGTCAAAGAGCAGCAACAAAATAGCCAACAATTCTCAGAGACATTGAGTCATTTGCAAAACTAGACAGAGGCTGCTCTCTTGTCATTGCTATTAACTGGTAAACACATCCTATTTCCAAGGAAGATCTAAAGATATTTTTGTCAACACATTCAAAACTGAAAAAAAAGGATAGATGAAGATATTGGAAGAAAAGCCAAGTGAGAGAAAAGTATTGTCATGAGATGAAACCAAAGCAAATGTCTCTTTCAGCTAAGGGACAAATGCTAATAATTTGGCACAAACCTACGTAGAATTAATCATCATAGTAGCAAGATTTAATGATATATTTACAGTAACTCTGAAATTAGTCAAATTTAAACTTTCAGTTAAGATGTAAGTCTTTATTTTTTTCTGTACAAATCTTTGCTGAGGGAAATGTCTCCATTTGAGAAATTTGTCAGTTTCTTAAGCACTTTTAAGTAGCACATAAGCAGCCATGCTGGGCAGCAGAGTGTTTGACTTGCAGCAGTCTCTCATTTCAAGTTGGAAGTATTTGGAGAGCTTTCCATCAGAAAGTGAATGTACTAATTACAGATTATTCTTGTATGATCTACTTATCAAAGTTATAAAGGACAGATATTCAGCAAAATGCTCTTAGCTGTTGATCCTCTTTATGTAAGTATAATTTAAAAAGTATTTACTCTTTTTAAAAAGTATTTAATTCTCATCCCAAATTTGTAAGACATTCAAATTAGCAAATTATATATTTCAAATTAGTACTGTTGTACAGTATATGTAGGCAGACATTTAAAGTAATGTTTAAAGGTAGTTTTTAATTGTGATGAGAAAAGAATGTATTCACTAGAATTTCCTCCAGAGTGAGTACAATCTTGGTTGATAAAATTAGGACAGATCTAGAATTAGGGATATGATTGACTATGAATGGAAGGTTTCTACATGACACTTGCCTCTTTCTCAAGTGAATGGGGTATAGATCAGAGAGTAAAACAAATCAGTGAAAGGCCCTATAGACAGCATGATGAAGTCACTCCCTTCCTCCTCTCTCAGATCACACACCACACACACACACACACACACAGTATTAAATGCTTGAAAATAGTGGATTTGTTTGTGTGTGTGAAAACCAGTGCAGCACCAGGATTCTAGTGCTAACTATCCTGTGTTCTATAGTACTGCCTACTTAGGCACAGAAGCAGTAGATTCGAGGAAAGCAAGACCAACAAACTTACAAAAGGTGGGGGAACGTTACTGACAATACTAACAGTTGCTATTAATATCTAAAAGTTAAAAGAGCTTACATCACTGGGTTACATAGCTATGGATTAAACACCAAATTGCAGATTTGACAAGTACTTGACAAGAGTAGCATAAATTAAATGTTTGAAAAAGTAGCTAGCCTTTGAGAGCCTTTCTGAAGTGTAAAACTTATGTTTTCATGATTGTATATGTATAAAATTGAGAGAAATGATTAGAAAATTCGCTTTCTAATTACACTTCAGTTCTGTGAACTAATTGCTTAGTAAATTCAGATGCTTAGATCAAGGCTGATATTATATAAAGATATTGCATTATTTTGACTTTTGGTTCTAGAACAAAATCCTTTGAGATGCAAGCATTTTCTTTTCTTTATAGACATGATAATTAGAATTTTAGCTATGACAGAAAGCACAGTTATATGACTAAAAACTATAGCCCTATTTAACTTCAGAATGGAAGAAAAGAGATGCAAGTACTCTAGAGAATTTTGGCAATCAAGAGAGCTTGCTCACATTTTTTGGTCAAAAAGCAATGGATCCAAATATTTACAATTATCGATGTCTACTTTTATTTAATTTTTCCCAACAATTCCAGGTTTATTTATTCTTATGAAATGAGGACTTCTTAGCACAAAAATAGAATATAGTATGAGATTAACAATATAATAAAATAATAACTACAAATTATTAGTCTGCATATTTAAACTGCAAATTGGAGAAATATTGAGAAATGCAATATGTTAAATCCTTCCACGAACACTGGGAATATCTGAAATTCTGTCCTCAGTATTTGTAAAACAAGAATATTTCAGTTTTAGATGTCATAAAAAGGTACAGCTTCATTTCAATATCACATTACCATTATTATCATAGTGAGATAATATGATTTTCATGTAAAACAAAGAGATATGACATGGTAGTATTCATAGTAGTTTTATATATTCATATGAAATATTTTGGACCAGAGACTTTTAAATACTGAAAATAGCTAATGAACTTCCACTAAAATCTTTATGTACTAGAAATGTTAAGATTTGAAAAACAGTTAAGATTCTTACTAATGTTTCCATTCACTTTAAAAGACGGTAAATTTTAAACTCAAGTTTTAAAAAGAGAAGGTAATTAGATAAAAATGGTATAATGAGATTTTCAATTCCATCAATATAAAAGAGAAGATAACCTGAAATTTACCTGTGCTAAAAATGTCTAGAAAAGCAGGATAAAATATAATAAACATCTTCATACATAATCAAGTGAACAAAAAGTTAACTAAATCCCCAGAACCAACACTGAGGAAAAACCAGAAAACTAGTGCACAAACCTCATGCACCACCGTGGGAAGGACTGTGAAGAGCTACGTCTGGGGCTGACTCTCGGTAATGCGGGAGCTAGGTTTTGAGCACATGCTCAGAGACAGGAGGAAGTGTGCTAAGCTTCAGAAGAAAACATTTAAATAGAAACAACCTCTGCTCCTGCACCATCATGAGACTTGAGACCTTCATGGAACTACATCAGTATTGGACTACAAAAAACTCTGTCAAATGGCACCAAATGGCGACAAAAATTTCCCTTCTGAACTAGGGTAGAAGGAGAGGGAAAACACTCTGGAAATATCTGGAAACATGGGAGAAATGGGTGGATGGAATGTGGTTTGATTTGGTGCCATGATTGGAGAATTTCTAAGCCATGACATAAAAACTGTGATCAAATCAGGATGAACCTTGGACATCTAGTAGAAAATAAAACAACACGATTTGTAGACACATACGCTGAATGAAGCATGATTGTTAACAGGTCATTCGAAAAGAATGTTATGGATATTTTAAGTCTTTTTTAGATCCAAAAGTGTTGAAGTTCTTTCAATATTAGAAATAGATAAAAATCAAAAGCATTTATCAATGACACAAGCATAATACCATCAATCTTGTCATTTATTGTTTTTTCAAATATCTTTGTCTCAACAGAATTATTTTAATAGATATTTGAACATACTTCAAAATTTTGAATACAAGATTCCATTACATAATTTAATCTCAGAACAACCTTGAATGAAACATTGAAGACAAAATAGAAGCTGAAACACTTACAGAAAAATTACCGTAGAAAAAATAAACATTGAATAAATAATGCAGCAAAAAGGCAAACAAAAGAACTACAAACCAATAGGGTAAATAAAAAACAAATAACAAGATAACAAGATTCTAATTTAAACTCAATTATACTGATAATTACTAAAAAAGACAAAAACAAAAAAAAACAAAAGGCAGATAATGTCAGGGTGAATAAAATGCAAGGGAAACACACACACACACACACACACACACACACACACACACACACACACAATGTACTTTAAATAAAATAACAGCTTAAAAGTAAAAGGATGAGAAAGTTCCATAAGGCAAATACTAAGTAATATAAGAAAGCTGTAGTAGCTATAATATCAGATAAACTAGACTTCAAATCACTAAATGAAGGCTTAATTTTTCAGAAAGACACCATAACCTTAAATGTTTATATTACTAATAAAGAGAGTTACAAAATCCCAGAAGCACATACTGGTAAAAATAGAGAAATAGCCAAATTAGAGGTCTTGTAGATTTTTGACACTCTTCACTCAAAAACTAGATAGAACAAGTCACAATTTAACAGAGGCAAAACACTTCTCTAACCTAACTGACATTATTTATAGAGTATTACACTCTACAGTAGCAGAATGCATATTCCTTTCAGGTACACAGCAGACCTTACACAAATGTAAATATATTTTAAAGTACTAAAATCTTACAGGACCTGTTTTATGATGATAATGGATCTGTAATTTGTGCCTGGGTGTCCTTCCAAAGTCTCATGCGGTCATATGTAGGGCTTTCCAAAGGTGGCTGGATCTCAACTGCATGATGCTGGGATCAAGGATGAGATGCTGGGATTGATTCACAGTTCTATGATAGAATAAATACCTCACTCTGAGTGTGAGCGCTACCTACTATAAGAGTGGGTAGCCTGTATAGGATATAAGTGACAGAAAGAGGATGACTGCCTGTCACTTGTCCCTTGCTGTTTTGCTGCTTCTTTGCTGCTTTGCTACCCACCATAAACTGTTTCTCCTCTGCGATGCTGCTCTGCCATGCCACCTCCCTTGGAGCCAGAGGATTGTGCCCTGAAACCTCCATAAACTGTTGAGATAAATAAACCTTTGCTCCTTTAACTTTGGGGATATTTTGTCTCAGCAATGAGAAAAGGCAACTAAGACACTACGGTAGCCAGAAAACCAAATATTTGAAGAGTAAATGCACTTATTTGAACTGTAGGTGAAAAAAGAAACCATAAAGAGAAAATAGAAAAAAACTCAATCTGAATATATCAAGAGTTGGGAAATCCAGCTAAGGCGGTAGTTAAAGAAGTAATTACGGATCCATATGTTTATATTAGGAAAAGGGGGAAATGTTACAAAATCAAAGATATGTTTCTAGACCAAGGAAATAGAAAAAGAGAAAGCTAAGTCCAAGTAGAAGGAAATAATACAAATAAAAGCAAGAATTAGAAAATAGACAATAGAAAAAAATGAATAAAACAATTTTTAAAAGATTAATAAAATTAATAAGAAAGACTATACAAAATAATATAAAAAATGAAAATGAGAATATCACTATAGATCCTATAGATAATAAAAAGATATTAAGGAAAATTTTATGTTCTTAACTTCAAAAATTTGGAATTAGTGAATTCTTTATAAAAAACAACTTGCCAAAAGCAAAATTCACAAATACAATTACAAGCTAACTACATTTAAATGATTATTAAAACTGAATGCTCGACAAAAATTCCAAATCCAGTTCATTTTACTGATGCATTCCATCAAACATTTAAAAACAGAAATTAAAGTGCTCTTATACAAATTCCTTCTAAAACTGAAGTAACAGGGCTTACATACCAACTTATTTTGTGAGTCATTATAACTCTAGTACCAAAGCATAGCAACACTTTCTCAGGAAAAATAAATAAATAAAAGGTACAAACTGTTATTACGTATGTCTATTTGTGTTATTTGTGTCTATAAACATACACACAAAAATCCCTAAATGAAACCTATTAGCAAATTGAATTCAAACAATATATTAAAAGATAGTATAATCAAATAGTTATAATAACACATCATGATTATTATACCTATGCTGGCTTCATACATTAAAATAAACCAATGAAATACACTCAACATTACTTTAATGGAATAAAGTATAAAAAACATGATATTCTCGGTAGATGGGAGGATGATAAAAATATAACATACATTCACAATTTAAAAAGAAAAACAAAAATGACTTCTCACACAACTAGAAAGGGAAGGGAACTATAACTACTAACATGGTATTCTATAGTATGTGTGGAACATTTTTCCTTCCAAAATTGGGAAAAAGGTAAAGGTTTCTGGTCTCATCACTTCCTTTTACGGAAGGTTCTCTATAGTGAAATAAGATAAAAGAAAGAAAATCAATCCCTAAAACTGGAAAGGAATGATCTTTATCCAGAAACACAATATGTTCACAGAACATTCTAAATATTCTACAAAAAGCTAAAATTTTATCAAGAAATTAGGATACAATTCAAAAAAAACAATTGTTTGTGTGTGTGTGTGTGTGTGTGTATATATATATATATATATATACATTTATATATATATATATATATATTGAGTAAACACTAAAAAAAGTCAACTTCAAAAAGCAATGCAGTTTTCAATAATAATATTAATGATCTCACTGGAATTACTTGCCAGATCAACCGTTTCTCCCAATCCTTTGTTTCAGGCTAACACAATGCTCATACCAACCACAATATTCATACAGAGCAATCTTGAAGCACAAATATAAATAAAAATATCAGAAATACAGATTATTTTTTCATTTTGTTCAACTTCTAAACTTCGAGATAAT